>NC_142024.1:3717500-4017500 GCF_049901735.1 Notechis scutatus | reverse complement strand
CAGGATCATTTGGTTGAGTTGGGAGGAATGGAATGAATGAATGAATAAACAAATAAATTGGGGGTAGACTAAACGCCAGAGATTGTCAAAGAAGGAAAAGCAGATGGAGTGGAGATCGGGAGGGAGGACAGTGGAGGAGTGCAGTGTGGCCTAGTGGATGGAGGCCTCTTTATTGTATAGGCTTCATGATCTGAATGCTTATTGAATGTAAATGAATTTGGTTGTGACCTGGCTGGGTTTGAAGACCCCCTCCCATCCCAGGTATGACCCTCCAAAGCACAGGAGGTGCAAATAGATTTCAGCCACTTATAGAGAGGGAGACCTTGGCCCAGGCTAGCCCACCTGGCAGGGTTGTTGCAAAGATGGAAAAGGACGTTTCCCCCAGTCCCTTGCTTGCTGTTCTGCAGTGAAGGTGTATCCGAGCCGAACAAAAAAAGGGCTTCATTTTATCCTCAGGAGGCAAGAACCGTTTTCATAGAAGTGATGAAAGGCAATGTGAATTAAAGCAGGCAAAGCAATTTCAAGCAAAAGGGGGGGGGGAGGCTTAACCTTCCCCCCCCTCTCTCCCCCCACCACCATTTGCTCTCCTCCTGTGTGAGTTTGGGATTTAAACTTCTGTCTGTTGTGTAAGAGGACTGTAGACTTTGCTCAGGGACTCGGCTTTCCTTCTCCTCGTTTCTTTCAGCCTGAGCTTGACCCAAAGTCTGCAAGACGGGCCTAGGATCACTGGCTACCTTCCCAGGCTGTTGGTGCGAAGGCCAAAGCCTTCCCATAATCCCCTGCCCGCTCCCATTCAGAATGGCTGAGACCAGAGCCAGGGATGGGTGGGGCCAGAGCCCAGGGTGGGAGGGGCAAAGGCCAGTGGGTGAGACCAAAGACCTTACCCTCCTCCTCTTTTTAACCCCCTGGTCTTCTCACTTGGACGCCACCAATCCCTTTGTTTCAGAGATTGTTTAGGGTGATGGATGATGGGAGTTGGAATCCCAATACCTCTGGAGCAGCCCATTCAGAAGAAGGCTGGCTTTGGGGCAGGAAAGCACCCCGTTCCTGAGAATAAACCGTTTGAGTGAATCACTCTCCGCTTAAAAGTGCAGGCAGCCGACATAAGTTTGTTTTGAAACTATTGTTGTGCTTTAAGGGCATTGTTGTGTCTATTGTTGTGTTTTAAGGGCATTTCCAGCTACAGACAGATGCACGCTGGCCTTATTTATCTCCTAATCATGACTATCCTGACCGAACTGATCCTCAGGGGGTGCTAAGAGTTTAAGGCCGATGGCTTTTCCTATTCCTGCCGATAAGCCGCTTATAAGAAGCCTGGTGGGGAGGCCCTGGCCTTCAGGGGGTTAACAAAACCCTCTTTGCATCCCGCAGGTTCAAAACACCTGCTGCCCCCCCACCCCCAAGCAGCCAATGAGAAGCCAGCGTGTAGCAGCTCCCAGTCGGTTTGAAACCCAACACCTGTCTCCGGTTCCTGCCAGGTGTGGCGGCCAGGTTGATGCTCGCCACTTCTCACCTGGAAGTCCCTCCCAGTTTCCCCCCTTCCTTCCTTTCCATCAACAGAAAAGAGATTTGGCTACCTCCTCCCCGCACAGCCCCAGTCTTCATCCGTGGCATTCGACCCTCAGGTGGTCGGCACCCATAAATGCCCACTTGGCCGTAACAGGAACCGACTGCAATGCCACCTTGTCAGTTTCCTTTCCACAGGTAAGGAATGACCTTCTTTCTCTCCCCAAGCCAGAGCTGGGCTTTCTGGAAAGGGGAAGGTTGTAGTCCCCAGGAATCTGGATCTAGAACAAACCAGCAATGTTGGCCATCCCAGAGTTCCAAAGTGACGCTGAGCATGCTGGGAGTTGGAGTCCACCAAGCTAGGAAGCGCCCCAGGTTGTAAGATATAGAATATATCTTCCAGAAAAGATTTGTTTAAAATTAGGAGGGCAGTTTCCAATTCAGGACTGCAAAACACAAATTCTCATCTTTGGCACCCGCCTCCTTTTTCTGCCCTCAGGCAGAAAAAGAAAAGATTCAGTTAATGGACTCTTAGAAGCGAGCCATCTTACCAAAAAAGGGAGGAAATGGCTTCATGCTCCATGCCTCCCCCATCCCTTCCACTCGTCACCCCACCAACTCTAAAAAAGCCAGCGAGTCACATTTTTAATGTGAGAAACTGGCCTTGAGCCACAAGCTGCATTTTCCAGGTATAGCTGGGCTGCCCAGATGGGAGCTTTAAAAAAAATCTGGTTTTCCCAATAATTTATATCCGACTTGAAAATCCCCCACCTCTCCAGAGAATAGACCCCTCCTGGTCTGCACAAAAGCCCCCCAGGTCACTTATCTGACCCTGTAATATAAGGTACAATCCGCGTTTTTAAATTCATGGAACATAGAACCAGTAGAGTTGGAAGGGACTTCGGAGGTCTTCTAATCCAACTCCCTGCTGGAGCAGGAGACCCCGTACTATTTCCAGACAAGTCCAGTCTCTTTTTGAAAGCCTCCAGTGATGGGGCGCCCACAACTTCTGAAGGCAAGCCGTTCCACGGGTTAATTGTTCTAACAGGAAATTTCTCCTTAGTTCTAGGTTGCTTCTCTCCTTGGTTAGCTTCCAACTATTGTTTCTTTTCTTGCCTTTTGGTACTTTGGAAAATAGCTTGACTCCCTCGTCTTTGTAGGAGCCCCTCAGATATTAGAAGACTGCTATCATATCATCCCCTAGTGCTTTTTTAAAAAAAAATAAACTAGACATACCCAATTCCTAAAACCGTTCTTTGTAAGTTTTAGCCTCCAGCCCCCCTAATCATCTTTGTTGCTCTTCTCTGCTCTCTTTCTAGAGCCTCAACATCTTTTTTTTGTATTGGGGTGACCACAACTAGATGCAGTATTCCAAGTGGGGTCTTACTAAGGCTTTGCAAAAGGGAGTAGTCGAACTTCACGTGATCTTGATTCTATCCCTCTATTAAGCCTTGCTGAGCGGCCATTTTATGGGTCTAGCCGGCTCCCTACAAACCAGAGATTGTCAACCCGAGATGGGAGGAGGGGAAATGGGCCATTTGGGGTCTACTGGCATAGATGTCTCCGAAACCTGGCACTGACCGAATTCAAAACAAAAGAAAGCTAATTTGACCTCCAGCATCATTAGATCTGGTGATTTATAGCCTGCTTCAAAGCCTTGTTTTCTTTCCAACTCTAAATTTCTTTCTTTTGGGGACTAGCTGTTCAAGTCATTAACCTGACCCAGTGAGGCTGTCTTATCGCTTTTGGGGTGGGAGTGAGAATGAAGCAAAACCGGATGATCCCCTTTAATTAAAGCCTTCACTTTCCTACACTCAACAGGCACCGTGCCCGGGGCAATCCTTGGTCCATAACAGGCTTCCTTCCTCCTCTTGGAACCAATGGGATTTGGCTGGCCAGTAGCATCCACCTTACCTGGGATCCAGACAGTGTTCTTGATGCCAGGCCCATCTGCAAGGAGAAGGTGCCGGTTGGCCAAATCCTCTTGCACCTTGCAATGAGCTAATCCTTTGGTGGGTTGCTTGGCCAAACTTCAGGGGTTCATTTCAGTGCACCTTGAAATGTTGGCCTTGTGAATGGAGATCTACCTCTTGGTTAGCTGGTTATTTAGGGAGTACAGATAGTCCTTGACTTAACAACAATTCATTTAGTGACCGTTCAAAGTTACAACGGCACTGAAAAAAGTGACAGGACTGCTTTTCACTTACGACCATTAGCAGCATCCCCATGGTCACATGTTCAAAGTCCAGGTGCTTGGCAACGGGTTCATATTTATGACGGTCGCAGCCTCCTGGGTGATCAGGGACGCTGATGCAATGATCCACTTTTGCAACCTTCTGACAAGTGGAGTCAACAGGGAAGCCAGATTCACTTGACAACTCTGTCACAAACTCAACAAATGCAATGATTCGCTGAACAACTGTTGCAAGAAAGGTCGTAAAATGGAGGCCAGCCACGTTAGTCTGCAAAAGAAGGGGCTGCCACAAAGAACAGGGGGTCAATCTGTTCTCTTGTCCCTGACTTGAGGGCAGGGCAAGAAGCAACGGATGGAAACTTATCAAGGAAAGAAGCAACCTGGAATTAAGAGAAATTTCTCGACAGTGAGAACAATTAACCAGTGGAACAGCTTCCCTCCAGACGTTGTGGGGGCTCCAACATTGGGAGGTTTTTAAGAAGAGAGTGGACAGCCAGTTGTCTGGAATGGTATAGGGTCTCCTGCTTGTTCAGGGGGTTGGACTAGAAGACCTTCAAGGTCCCTTCCAACTCCGTTATTCTGTCCTAGGGATCCCCTAGCCTAGACAAGAAATGACCAGATTCAGCCTTGTTTAGTTGTGTTCTGAAATAGGAGGGTCTTGATGTGGCTGGGACTGTGTGACGGGTCCCTTCCAACTCTTTTATTCTGTTCACTCTGGCGGTACCTTTTCCAACTAAAGGAAATTTACTATTTCCAACATAAAGGAAAATATTTGCAGCTCAGGGTCGAAATGAGGGCTCCTTGGTGCTCTCTGAGCTTGCTTGTTTTCTTTGCAGACGTTTCATTGACCCAACTAGGTAACGTCATCAGTGCTCTTTTCCCAGTTCTGAGCCCTGATGAGGTCACCTAGTTTGGGTTGTGAACCTCATAGCACATTTCATTCGAAGGTATCCCTTTGAATTGCTGCTTAAGCGTTAGTTTGGGAAGGCCGACTTCTACGTTTTCCTCTCTTCCCCTGCTGTGCTGTGCTTACAAGGCACATCTGGATGTGAGAATGCAACACAATCTTGCTTCTTTTCTTTTTTTAAAAAAATGCTTTGAAAGGCTCCCTTTGCAATTTGTAAGTTAGCAACAGGCACCCCCTTCCAATCTCTCGTTTATCTCCCCGCTTGGTGAGCCTCCCAGATCCTGATGCAACCCTCCCAGGCCTACAAACACACGGACCCGCCCTGAAGAAGCCAAAAACCTTCCCAAGGTCTCGGATCTGAATTCTCTCCGTTGCTCCATTAACCCCTTCGGGATAAACTTCAGCAGACTTTCCTGAAAAAAGGGGGAGAGGTCGGTGAGGGAACGGTGAGATGACGCAAACTGGGTTTCACGATTGCCAGATGGTGCCCTGTCCAACTTCTGTTCCATCAAGATAATTATGATGGTGATATTCTTGGGGGGGGGGACAAGAAAACCTGAGCGTGGAGCTCAGAGGCGGAGATTTCAAGAGCAGTTAAATTATTACAACTGTTTACAAACGTCTTCTACTCGATAGCGCCGCTGCATTGGGGACTTTTGACCTTGGGATCCTTCCCAAGGATTGAAGGATCATTAAAGAAATTGTGAGAACACAGGTTTTGTTCCAAGTCAGGCAATTTTTTGGGGGGTGGGAAGAGAAAACCAGCTGAGTTTTTGTCCCTTCCTGCTGGGTCCAGATTTTTTAGGAACTAGAATGCTATATTTTTTGTGATTAATTCAACTTAGAGGCATCTGAGGCTGCATCTTGTACCAAAAGGTCCAATTCTTGGAGAAATCAGCCCTCTTTTACTTTTAATCCAGCCTGCCTTGGAATGAAGAAAGGAGGAAGGCTGAAGTGTTCTTCTTCTTTTTTTTTTCTCTCCCAAATTTCCTACGCCAGCATTTCTTAACCCTCAGCAAGATGGGTGGACTTCAACCCCCAGAATTCCCCAGCCAGTCCTACTTTGTGACTTCGAAGTCTGCGTATTTTAAAGCTGCCAAGGTTGAGAAACACTACTCTAAACCAATGTTTCTCAATCTTGGCTACTTTCAGATGTGTGAACTTCAGTTCCCAGAATTCTTCAGCCAGCATTAGGGAGGATGGCAAAAAAAAAAAGCCTTGGGAATTCTGGGAGTTGAAGTCCACCCATCTTAAAGTAAACCAAGGTTGAGAAACTGTACTCTTACACCACTTCCTAAACTCCCCTAAACATACCTGGAAGTAGGGAATAGATTAGCCAGGAAGGAGAAGCAAGGGAAGGAAAGGGAACAGCCCTCTGGCCACATTGCTGGTTCTTTCCACCCCATCCTACGATACCTCACTCCTGTTGGAAAAATCTTTTAGTTGGCCTTTCTTGATTTAGACAGCCGCAGGCCCTATCTGAGCCTCCAGCGGGCCTTTGTTGTTGGAAACAAGTATATATTTTGACACCAAAACTTCAAACTATTTGTTTTCTGCCAATACCGGCATGCCGCCTCCCCTTTCCTCAAAACAGCCCCAGATTCCCTCGCGGAAGCCACTAGCCACTCCCTGAATTTTGTTGCCTAATTTTCTGACTCTTGCACAAGAAAGGTCAGGCATATCTTTTCCCCTTCCTCCTTCGAAGCAGTGGGGCAGGCTAGAGGCAAAAAAAACCAAAACACCCTGCACAGATGACTGGAAAGACACCCGGACTGACTTCCTGTATGGCTCTTATTTTCCCCTTTACGATCCTTTGCTCCAAGGTGACCTTGGGGTGTCCCACCGGCCATAAATCGGGGTGCCTCATCTGGCTACTTCAAGGCTCCCTTTCCCCTTTCTCTCCCCCCCGCCGTCAGCACAGTCGCCCAAAGTGGCCGCCCTGTTTTATGACCTTTCTTGCCGCGGCCGCTAAGTGAACCGTTACAGTGGTGAAGTTGAGCAACGTGGTTGGGAAGCGAATCCGGCTTGGCGCGTCAAAAACGTGACCACATTACTTCCTGACACTGCAACGGTCACAATTGCGAGTCAGTTGCCTTCATTTTGAGGACGCTGTGACGGCCGTAAGCGTTGAACGACGGCCTCAGGTCACCTTTTTCCCCAGGGCTGTCGTAACTTCCAATGAACCGTTGTAGGTCGAAGACCACCTGTACAGTCCCATAAAAAGAGAGAGAGAAAAATATTCCTGAACTTGCTGCTCTTACTCCTCGTGCTCCTATTTTTCCCACCCCTGCAAAGTTTCTGCTTCTCTGCTTTGCAAACCTTTCCACATCAGGAGGAAGGGCCAGGAGCAATCTGGGGTTGATCTCACCCCCCCCCTCCAAAAGGAGCAACTGTCTGTCTCCCACGCCCCACTCCTGCTGAAACGGGATCGCTCCTTTTCAGCTCCTTTTTCCCACTGCCTCCTCCTCCTCCTCCTCCTCCTCCTCCTCCTCCTCCTCCTCCTCCTCCTCCTCGAAGGAAAGGAGGAATCCAAGCTCAGTAGGTCCTGTCTAATCCAGCCTTCTGTATTTCCTCCCCGAACACCCCCACCAAAATAATAATAATAATAATAATAATAATAATGGGCCGCACCCAGTGAATAGACCAGGAAGAAAGTGGCTTTTTTCCCCCTCCCCATCAACCCTTTTCTTTTCTTTCTGCGGAGCGAAACATTTTCCCTTCCCTTCCTCTTTGTCCAGGCCTGTGCTGAAGCTCCCTTGGGATTGAATTTTCAGGCGGTGAAAATACTTTGGAGCTTTGGGAGATTGGTGTGTGTGTGTGTGTGTGTGTGTCTGTGTCTGTGTGTGTGTGCCTCCTTTGGAGAGCCGAAACGATGCCGGTGTGATTTCTAAAGAGCTGAAAACCTCATTTATTCCAGTCCAAATGAGTCTTAAAACAGCTCCAGAAAACAAACACCGAGCTGCTTTAATGAGGCCAGAGAAGAAAGATCCTGGAGCTAATGGGATTTGGGAGGGGAAACTTGTAACGTTGATGTTAAGGAGTCCCCGGAGCGTCAAAAAAGTCAAAATGGCAGCCACAACAGTGCAATCTAAGCTATTTGGGTTTTTTGTATGCACATGGCTTCTGTGCCACGCATTAAAAAAAAACAAAAACCTGGAAGAGCTTCTAACACACCATTGTGGCGGCTGGTTCGACCTTTTTGGAAGCTTGCAGACACCCCTATATGGTCCTTTGGCTGTAGATCCTGTGAAGACAAGCCATGGGTTCCCTTTAGCCCGAGTTCAAGTAGAGGCAGGAGGTTAAATCACCTTTTGCTGGGTTGGATTCCTAGCCATTCCCTAACAAGCAGAAGGCAAGGGGTTAACCAAATGCAGGAAGCCTTGGGCCGTTTCCCCCACCCCTTGGTTTTGTCCTCCTGGAGGTGAATCATCCCTGTTCAAACAGTAAACTGATCTGCCTTTATTTGGGGGGGGGGGTGAAAGAAAGGGAAAAGGTCAGTCTGTACCAGTGAAAGGCGCTTTGGAACAAGGCTGACCCCCACGTCTTCTTCTCTGCTTGCAACGCCCACCCCTGCCCTTCGCTGTACGGAAATGGCCCTCTCTACACGGGGCAGGGAGCTGTTAGAGGAGCCTGGAAGCCCCCAGCCAAATCCTTTCCCCGTGTTGGGCCTGTTGCAGTTTTAAAAAAATACATTAAGCACCTGGAGGGTTCAGGTTTGCACCCAGTGAATGTGGCCTCCCCAAACCTTTCCCCAAAGCTCAGCTGAAAGTGTTGGCCATTTTTTTTCCCCTTTATCTGCTGGGACGTTTCTCTTCCCTTCCCTTCTCCTCCCTTCCTCTCCTCTCTTCCAACTTTCTTCCTTTTCCTCCTTTTTCTTTTCTTCTTTCTGTTAAGATCTTTTCTTTTTATCTGCCAGGACTTCTTTCCTCTCCTCTCCTCTCTTCTTCTCTTCTTTTCAAAGGAGCTAAACCAAAGGTCTCTCTCTTCCTGTTTGATTCAGAGACATTGGGAGTCGGAAGGTCAACCTACGAGCTGGTCACTTCCTGGGCATTCCTTTGGATGCGGCCGGCTCAGGATTGGTTGTGCAGCCTGGAAGCTCAGGTGTCTCCCTGACCACCTGGGCTGGACCTGGTTCTCAGCTCCTAGCACTGTGCTCCAAGGGGCTGCGGATAAGCAGGGTTGGAGACCATAGGAAAAAGGAAAGGGGGAAAGGATGGAAGGGGAGTAGAGTCCTCAGACACAGACACACCCCAAGTTAAGGGCAGGAAGTCAAATCTATTCACCAGGTGAAAGGAGGAAGCAGAAAAGGACAGAATGGGAAAAAGGAAAGGAGGCGATTGGGTCATTTGTATTCCTCAAAGAGCAACACAGGATAAAAGAATAAACAAAAAGAATGATTGGTATTCTTTGGCAATTCCAGTTCAAGAACCTGGGAATTATCTGAGGAACGTTGTAAAATTTAACCTAGGCCAGCAAGATGTTTTTTTCTGTAAAATCCATAGTTGCTTTCGCATGATACGATCCTCTCTGGTAATTGCTGCATTTACAAAAGTTTACTGTTTTCTTTTCAGCTTTGTTTTTCAAGTGATATCTGGTGTGTTGTCTTCTAAGCAGCCATTGTTTTGTTTGCAGAAAACCCCATAAACTGTTAACTGATTTTCTACCACCTTGTCAGGGTTTCGCTTATACCCCATTTGGGAACGTTGGGAATTATTATTAGTGTAATGATGATGGTTTTACTTCTCCCTGTCTCCCTGATGCTTTGGAAGAAATATGTGGGATAGCAGTTTAAAAACTGGAGTTAAGGAGACAGCTGCCTGCCGAGCTGTGAGATGGGGAGATAGTATCAACAGGGTGGGAAGTTAATCATGCACCAAAGTTTGGGTGGGTGAGAAAATTCTTCCATTCCCTGGTAAGGAATTAACTCTCAGTCCAGCGACTTCTAGTTCAAAGAGGAAAAAAAAAGTCTGTCTTCCTAGGAGAGTTTTTGCCAACCCGCATTTCTTTCGAAGGAAAATGTCCCAGGTAGTTCCACGATGGGAAAAGGTAGTTATTCTCAAGCTGAGTTGACTCCTGATGATCCCATCAATGCAAGTTTCTTGCCTCTGCTTTCTCCCAGAATATTTCTCATTTATTTTCCAAAACACTGGAAGGCAAGGCAAGAAACAACGGATGGCGGGCGACTCATCCAGGAGAGAGGCAACCTAGAACTAAGGAGGAATTTCCTGGCCGTAAGAATAATTAATCCGTGAAAAAGCCTCCCCCCAGAAGTTGTGGGTGCTGCTCCAACACTGGAGGTTTTTAAGCAGAGACTGGACAACCATTTGTCTGGAATGGCATAGGGTCTCCTGGTTGTTCAGCGGGTTGGACTAGAAGACCTCCAAGGTCCCTTCCAGCTCTTCTGTCCTGGTGATGCCCTAGAGCAGGGGTCTTCCAACTTGACAGCTATAAGACTTGTGGGCTACAACTCCCAGAATCCCTCCTCCAGTCCATGTTTCGCTCAGGAATTCTGGGAGTTGAAGTCCACAGGTCTTAAACTTGCCAAGTTTGAAGACCGTTGCCCTAGATTAAAAAAAAATGACCAGATTCAGCCTTGTTTAGTTGTGTTCTGAAATATCGCATTAGGAGGCTCTTGAGGTGTGTGTGTATGACAGCAGCTCCTTACAAATAAATATAAATTTAAGTGGGGGGAGGACTTTTAGAAAAACATTGCTTATAGTAGCAATATCTAGTTTCCCAGAAGTAAATAAAAGGAACCTGATCCTTTCTCTGCTTTTACCTAGCTAATCATTTCCCCATAACCCTGGCTCCACATGGAAAGTACCCCTGAAACCTTGTGGATTGTAACTAGTACTGTGCGTGATTTTCCAAGTTTGGTCTTTCTTGGAAGCAGACGCCACCCAACCTCAGAAGAATCCTTGAGAAGATCTCTTCTGATAACAGGCAGTCCTCGACTTACGACCGCAGTTGAACCCAACTTTCCTGTCCCTAAGCAAGACAGTCGTTTAGTGAGTTTTGCCCCACTTGACAACCTTTCCGGCCCTAGCTGTTAAGCGACTCACTGCCGTTGTTAAGTCAGTCTCAGGGTTGTTAAGTGAATCTGGCTTCCCCATGGCCTTTGCTTGGGGCATCACAAGGTCCCAGGACGCTGCAACCGTCCATAAAGACATGCCAGTTGCCAAGCATCCGAATGTTGATCAGGTGACCGTGGGGGATCCTGCAAGAGTCGTAACTTCAGCATCGTCATAACTTCAAATGGTCACTAAACAAATGGCTGTAAGTCGAGGACAACCTCCTGCCTTGGCAAATGAAAGCCGGCATTGTAAGGCAGAGAGTCTTCCTTCTTGGAGGACTTCTAAGTTTCAACCACCGAGATGTTTCCAAGGCACTTTTGAAGACAAACGGTATGTTTGCCTCTCAAGGCCACGTGGTTCGCGCCTCCGCTACGCTAAACATGGTTTGTTTGTCTGCGGCATGGCTTGAATCCCTCTACCGTGGTTTCGAAGCAGCTGGCTTTCAGCTAAGTACTTTGAGGCATGACTCTCAGCCCATTGCGGCGTCTTCGACGATCCACCGCTGAGCAAAAGCAGGCCTTTGTTTTGTGATGTCCTGAAGCCAAGCGTGCCTAGATGGATGCGATTTTGCGACATTTGCATCCTGTTGATCTGACTAGCTGTGCAAAAAGCGACAAAGCCTCTGTGTGTGTGTGTGTGTGTGTGTGTGTAGCTAGATTTCCACTTTTATTTTTATTTTACAAGCAGACAGGTGTATGTAGGTATGCTCCAGGGGAAGGACTACAGCAAAGCAAATTGGCAGGAGGCGTCACTGAGTTTAGCCGAAAACATTTCGTTCCTAAGAGGCTGCCTCTTTGGGGAACAGCAGAAGAGAAAAACAAATTATGGAAAGAAAAGCAGGAGGCCAAGATGATGAAACAGGGGCCCGGCTGGGCGGAGGGAGGTAGTGGCAGAAGCCGAACTCGGCACTGGAAAAAAACAAAACAGCCAGTCCTATATTGGTTTCAATTCCAAAGATTGTTTTGTGTGGGGGGAAAAAAGAAAGGAAGTTGGATGCACCCTGATTTGGAATCAGGGTTGCATTTTAATGATGGACAGGATGGCTGAACAGTTTCCCATCCGAATTCTCCCACACGCAAGGACATTTTTCTCTTCGTTAGATATTCCTCATGCTTTACACACCCAGCAAACACACACAGTATATAAATACACACCTGAGGATTCAAACAAGGTCCCTGGCACTTGTTTCAAACAGCAGTCGAGAGAGGCTGAGAATAGAAACTTGGGGGGGGGGATGAAAAGAGCTGTGGGAAGGCACACAGAAAATAAAGTTTTGCGGAGAGACTGCGTGGCATCTCAGCCTTCCCAATGCAGAGAAAAAGGAAAGAAAGAAGTGTATTTGTGTCCCATTCTGAAATTGGCCCGCCCTCCCCCTTCCAAATAGCACAACCAAAGAATTTAGAAACAGCTCCGTTTTTGCCTTCCCAAGATTGTACACAACACAACACAACGGCCCAAGAGAGAAGGAAAAAGAGCAGATGATTTTCATAGAGGTGCCAATGTTGAATATAAAGTTGTGCTGGCATCCTCTTAAAACTAAAACCAGAGAGCAGTTGATTTGCTCTCCGTTGCAAGCTACGTTTGCCGCCTTTTGCAACTGCAAAGCCACTGGGCCAGCTTCAAAGTTCACTCAGAAATGTACAGTGTGAAAAAAATGCATTTTAATTACACACCTCTTGGAGACAAAACAAGATGAAAAAGGATTGCTATGGTTAGTGAAATACGCCTGAAATATGCACGCCTGTTATCTCTATCTCTGTCCTTGGGGAACAGCTGGCTTCCAGAGGTTGTGGGTACTTCATTACTGGCGGTTTTTAAAAAGAGATTGGATGACCATTTGTTTGGAATGGTATATAGGGCTTCTTGCTTGAGCAGCAGGGTAGAATACCTACAAGCTCCCTTCCAGCTCTGTCCTTCTGATATCCTGCTACCCAGATGTCTGATATAACCATGCCTAATCTCCACGTTGTGGTTAAGCAGAGGTCTCAATGACAAGGACTAGCAGCACAATCCCAGTTTTATCTGGGCAGGGATGGGATTGCCCTGTGCATAGCTAGCAGAAATGTTTTACCTAACTCGAGATACTTCATCTATCAATATGAGCTCCCCCTGGGGAAGCAAATGCCAACTGTAAAACCCTGGTGTGTCAAGGTTGTGGAGGATTTGAGCACAGCGAGAGGGTCTCCCCACTTCCTAACAGGTGTCCTCTCTGAAGATGCCATGGTCTTCCTGCAGCTCTCAGCATTTCCCTCCACCAGTCCTGGTCAGAGATGCTGGCCATGGTATGTCCATGCCATCTAGGAAGCTGTGATGTTTATGAGCATCAAAGCACTGATCCACTCCGTTCAGATGTTCCACCCAAGCCCACTGCATGCCAAGTGTCACCCTTGCCCTGCCATCCCTCCATTCCTCCTTGGTCTGACATGCACGCCAGGGCTTACTTTCTGATATTTTATGACCCTTTTTGTTCAAGGTTGTTTTGGAGCCAGTAGGATGACATCAATCCCTTGGAGGTCTTTTAATTGGGCTTCCAGCAAATCTTCCTCCCTCCTTTCCTCCCACCCACCCACCACCCCGCCTTCTTCCCAGCCAGCTCTGCCCCCAGGTGCCTCTTCTTCTCTGGCTTCCCCTCGAGCATGGAAACAAGACGTAGCTGTCAAACAAGTATTTTTTTCCTGACCCATAACATCTTGCCCAATGTGCAAATCTCTAAGCAGAGAAGCATGTAAGGATGCTAAACCTAGGGGAGAAATCCGTGGGGGAAAGTAATTTGTGGACCAAAAGTATTACAAGAAAGGGGGCAATGTCTGTTGGGGTCTTAGGGGGTCAACATAAGAGATAGGCCTGCTCCTGGGGGGATAGAAGTCTTGGGGGGGGTAGAGATGGATGAAAACAGGCCCTTACATTGGGGTTTAGCCGTTAATGCTCCTACTTTAGAAGCGGAAGATTTCAGCTCCAGAATCCATGAAGGTTTGGGAAGAGTTCCGTTGGACATTCTGAAAGAGACCTGCTGGTCATTGGTGGCAATGTTGGACCGATGCCTTCATTTAAACCGGGTTTTTATTCAGAAACACAAGGTTCCTTAGGGCACACACTGCTGACTGGATTGTCAAGAGGTCCAAATTCCGCTAGAGTTGAGAGTGGACCAACCGCCAACATAGACAAGACCAGTCTAGGTCAAGGAATGTCTGGCTTTGCACTCGGGACACCTTCTGATCACCCCCCCCCCCACTTCCCTTCCAAGTTCCAGATCTGAAGCCTGCCAGCCCTCCCCCTCTGTCCCATACCCTTTTGCCCTCCCCAAAACTTGGATTTATGAAGCTTCTTCCTGGTCCCTTGACCTCTCTTTCCTCCTCTCTGTCTGACCCCTGCTTAGCAATCTAAGGATGGCGAACCCACCCCCCCCTTCCATCCAAGATTGCTTCCCCTTTCAGGAAGGCCCCCTCCTCATCAAGCCACCTTTCTTCCTCCTCCTCCTCCTCATTTGCAGCTCCTCTCCACAGCAGCAGAGCCATTTCCTTCACCCGTCATCTAAAAGACGATATTTTAGATTCTGGAAGGAAACAAGAGGGAGCAGATAGTCGTTTCTTGCCCTGCCCTTCTCTGCTTCTCTTTGTCCCGGTCTCTTTATCCTCCCATTGGTTTCAACAAAACGATTTGCATCCACGGGGAATCCACCTCTCCTGCCGCAGAGGTCTTGCTCAGACCTGCCTGTTATTCTTGGTCAGGTTGGGTCGCTTTGGGTTTCAAGGTCCAAGCGACGGCTATCTGACTCACCCTGCCTACTCAAACTGCCAAAACCGGTGAAGATCAGCCGTTGGGAGAGCTGAGTCATCTCCACCATCCATGATGCCCGTGGCCTTCACTCGGCCTTGGGTTTTGCCGAGCGTTTGTGCAGCCACACTCAGCTCCGGGGACGACGTACAGACGGGGTCTGCGGCATCTGACTTTGCCCCACCCTCGTCAACCAAGGTTGGATCCAATAAAATAAATTAATTCGACTAGACTTGAAGGCTGCAGGCGACGGTTTTACTGGCACCCGGCAAAGAGTGAGGAGGATTTTTTTCCCCCCCAACAGCTGGTTTTAAAAAGGAAATATACAGGCAACTCTCAATTTACAACAGTTCGTTTAGTGGCTATTCGAAGTTACAACGGGACTGAAAAAAGTGACTTAAGACCGTGGCAGCATCCCCCATGGTCACATGAATCAAAATTCAGCTGCTTAGAAACTGACTCATATTTATGACGGCTGCAGTATCCCGAGGTCTTGTGATCATCATTTGCAACCTTCTGACAAACGAAATTAACAATCGGCTATTCACTTAACAACTGCAGTTATTCACTTAAAAGCTGGGGCAAGAAAGGTCATAAAATGTGACAAAACTCACTTAGCAACTGTCTCGCTTAGCAACAACGTTTTTGGGCTCAATTGTGATCATAAGCCGAGGACCACCTGTATTAGCAGCCCTGTTATATATATTAGCAGGCTTAATCCTTCCATTTAGGCTTGGGAGAAAAGCTTCAACCTAAATCTTTGGTTAGTGCCTGGTTAGCAAAGATTAGTGTTTGTCAACCTTGGCTGCTTTCAGATGCGTGGACTTCAACTCCCAGAATTCCCCAACCAGCAGCGCTGAAAGTGGCCAAGTTTGACACACACTGGCATAGATAATACTCAACCAAGAGATCCATAATTGTATCCCAGTGGTGGAAATATTCCAGGTAACCTTTTCTCTCATTTACTAGCCAGCAAATACATTTTTTTTTTGGCATATTCCCTCTAATTGAACATTTGGTAAACCTGAAAAGGAATCTTCACATCGCTGGTACTCACCAGTCCACTCCAGAGCCACTGTTGCTTTTGGTTGCAAACCGATCATGCTGGAAAGTGGCAGAAGTATTTTCCTACACACACAGACACACACTCAGGAGACCAAAAGGCAAGTTTCTACTAACTGCAGCCAGGGAGTTTTCATATTTATTTATTATTTATTTGATTTGTCAATCGCTTACAAGATAATAGGTATAAGTATAAACATGAGTAACAATACAGGAAATAGGTACAAATAAATGGGGACAAAAGGACAGGGACGGGAGGCACGATGGTGCGCTTATGCACGCCCCTTATTGCTCCCATTTTGCATGAATCAGCAACTAGAAGGAGATCACTAGAAAACACACAAAAACAGCACATTTCCAACCACTGCCTGAAACTCGAATCTGCTTCCCTGGGCCACCCGAGCTGATTTGATTTCCAAATGAATCCAGCTTGCTGCTGCCCCCGATTTGCATGAGGCGTGCAAAACAAATGGCTATTCCTTTTTTTCCATCCTGCCAAAAGTCCATTTGCTTGTATCGGAGTGGGAACCCATACAAACTTTCTTTCTCTTCCTTCTCTCTCCAGTCCAGCAGGATTGCCTGGACCCAGTATTTGCAAATTTAGAAACCGAGATACTGCTGCCTTTGAATAGGGCGGGGCAGTTAAGGGTCAAAAGCCGGTTTAAAAGTTTGTGAAAAAACAGCGTAGGAATGCACAGATTTTTATAAGGTTAGGGCTTTGCATGAAAAAGCGCTCAAAATATGCATTTTAAATGTCTTTGGATTTTCACCCAGGGTCTTTTTAATGCCTTTCTACAATTCATACCACCACCTGTCTCACGCTTGTGACTCTGGTGGTGCACATGATTAGAATAGAATAGAGAATTGAGTTCTTTATTGGCCAAGTGTGATTGGACACACAAGGAATTTGTCTTGGTGCAAATGGCCTCAATGTACATAAAAGAAAAGATACATTCATCAAGAATGGTGTGACACTTAATAATAGTCATAGGGTATAATAAGCAATCAAATCATACTAGGAAACAGTCAATATAAATCGTAAGGATACAAGCGACAAAGTTACAGTCATACAGTCACAGGTGGGAGGGAATGGGTGATTAGGAGTGATGAGAAGATTAGTAGTAATAGTAGTGCAGATTTTGTAAATAGTTGGACAGTGTTGAGGGAATTATTTGTTTAGCAGAGTGATGGCGTTCAGGGAAAAACTGTCCTTGTGCCTAGTTGTTCTGATGTGCAGGGCTCTATAAGCGTCGTTTTGAGGGAAGGAGTTGAAACAGTTTATGTCCGGGATGTGAGGGGTCTGTAGATATTTTCACAACCCTCTTTTTGACTCATGCAGTGTACAGGTCCTCCATGGAAGGCAGGTTGGTAGTAATTGTTTTTAAAAACAAAACAAAATCAAATGAAACCATTGAAAAAGCAACCTTTACAATTAAACAGAGAAACCGCTAACAAAACTATAAACAATAAAACAAGAGGAAATTGATTTGGAAATTAATCCATACTTTAAGTGCCCCAGGACAGAGCCTTTCCAGGATTCCTAATCCACAAACTGGGAGTATGAAAAGAAAAAGAAAAAAGAAAGTATCAAAGTATCTCTTCGGAAAATAGTATCGATAGTATCAACATGTCACAAATGTAGCTGGTTTCAAATCGCCTGAGATTAAAGTCCCGATTTAGAGTGGGAAAAGACACAGCTTTGGCCTTGGGGTTTCAGCTGCTTTTAAAGTTACAGGTTGACCAGGTGGGGAGTGGTCTCTTGCCTTTCGAACATTTTGACCCTCAAAAAAGCATCTCCCCAATTAGCAACATTTTAAAATTTTAATAGGACCATGTCTCCTATCGGCCACCTTAAAACCTCAGAGGGTCATTTTTCACCGGTTAATGGATTACTAAAAAGCGTTTTTTTTTCCTCTGCAAGAGTAAACAGGACCCCGCGTGGAAACTACGCTCCCTGCACTTTCCCTGTTGGGGAGATTAGCCCTGAGAGGGGGCTGGACTAGATGACCTCAACAACACCCCCAAGCCTGTGATTGATTCTGTGCTGGACTATCCTAAGTTGAGAACTACCTGTAGCAAGTCCCATTCTGTGGCATTTTACTCTGCTCCACTAATGTTTTTTTATTTTGGTTTTTTAAAGTATTGTTTCTTTTCTTTTCCTCCTGCCCTCCCCTGCTCCCCCCCCCATTTAAATTTGCAAAGGGAATCTATTCATGGCGAAAATGCATGAATTCTCAGCTTGCAAAAATTCTTTTTGAAAATAACCCTGCCAAATTTTGTGTGTGAGGGCGGGGTGATATTTTAAGAAGCAGATTTGCTTTGTTCTCCTTCCCTTTTATTTTATTTTATTTTTTTATTTTTTTAATAAAAAGCTCTCTTGAGTTCGTTTAGGGAAAGAAACATATTTGTGCCGTAAATGCAGTCTGGCTGAATTTAGTCAAACACGCTGCTCTGGTTGCATTGTTCTGGGTACACCTGCGCCAGGCAGTTGGTGCTGTTTGCCATCCTGTCCAGCCCTCTTTTCTTTGCCATTTGAGTCCCATAATCTCTCTCTCTCTACACACACACACCCATCCACATCCACACCCACACCCACCGCCCCAGTCCTGGCTGACATCCTGTTTCGAGTGTCCCCACGAGTGAGATGATGACGCCCAATTTAAAGGCTTGGACTTTTTTCTCTTCCCTTGATAAAATTCAGGGTGTTTGTGAGGTCTCTTGTCATTCAGTTCTCCCAGATATTTCATATATTTCAGCCTAGGTTTGTACTTTACAGCTAGTTTTATGTGGTTGCTGAGCAGGCCGGGGAGAGAGAGAGGGAGACATTGTAAATCCAGCAGCTTTGCCACCATTCGGTTCCTCGCTATCTAACGATGGCTTTCAAGCCTGCTTCTTACACTTCTTCCTTTTTTACTTTGGGTTGTGAGTTCACAATTTTCAGGCGCTCCGCCTCCAAAACGAAACCCTGCTCTGATTCCAAACCACTTTTATCCGCCACGATTCCCAGCTCCATTATTCTGCTTCTGTTTTTTTTGGCACTACTTTTAGATTTTGGCAGGGGTTTGCTCTCCACGCTTGTTTCAGTAGAATAGAATAGAATAGAATAGAATAGAATAGAATAGAATAGAATAGAATAGAATAGAATAGAATAGAATAGAATAGAATAGTTGGAAGGGACCTTAGAGGTCTTCTAGTCCAACCCAATGCCTAGGCAGGAAATCCTACACCACTTCAGATAAAGGGTTATCCAACATCTTTTAAAAAAACTTCCAGTGTTGGAGCCTTCACAACTTCTGGAGGCAGGTTGTTCCAATGATTCATTGTTCTAACTGTCAGGAAATTCCTCCGTAGTTCTAAGTTGCTTCTGTCCTTGATTAATTTCCACCCGTTGCTTCTTGTCCTGCCTTCTCAGGTGCTTTGGGGAATAGCTTGACTCCCTCTTCTTTGGGGCAGCCCCTCCAATATTGAAACACTGCTATCGTGTCTCCCCTAGTCCTTTTTTTCATTAGACTAGCCCATGCCCAGTTCCAGCAACTGTTCTTTGAGTTTCTGAACGTTTTGTGAGCAAACTAGGTCATGTCATCAGCAGGATTTTCTTGTCCTGTCCCTCTTTAGCTTATTACGTACGTCAGTTGGTCGTGCAATTGGTTGTTCGTTTGGAGCGATATTTAAATTCTGAGTAGCTGATTGCTTCTCTTGTGGATTGGTCATTCAAATAGCCTGCTTGCTTACATAGTCATATGCTGGATGTAGATCAATATGCTTTTTAATTGTTCCTTGGGTAGCATACCAAACTTCCATAAATTCACATGTATGGCATGTGTTGGCATGGCCAATGATTTTTGTTCCTTCCCAATCGAACCGATGTTGCAGAGAACCAATCAGCTGCTCAGAATTTAAATATAGCAAACAGCCAATCGCACGACCAAATGACCATGCAAGACATATATCATAAGCTAAAGAGGAAAGCACAAGACAAGCTTGCTGATGATGTTACCTAGTTTGGTCACAAAACGTTCAGACACTCAATTGAAACAAGCTTAAAGAGCAAACCCTTGCCAAAATCTGAAACTCGAGCTACAAGTATTTTCTATTTTTACTTCCTGGTTCCCTGAAGGCTTGAAGCCCCTTGGTTCCCTTCTGACTTGTTGATCTCTGATGAAGAAAAAAAGTTGGATTTTAGCTTATTTCCCCAGGGGGGCTAAATGGGGAAATAACAACCAGCGACAGGAGCATTAACTGGGCCCTTCAAATCTACCTAGGTTACTTCAGAGATACTTAAGCCTCCCTGAATCGACCTGCTCGCATATAACTTTCCCCTAAATAAGCTTTGCCATTAAAACTTCCTCCTTTGTAGAAAGAGGGAGGCTGTTGGATGGGAAATCAGCTCTCCCCTTTTTTAATTTTTTTTTTTGCAAATCTTCAGGAAGTATGATAAAGGAGGAGAAAGGGCCAGAAAGAAAGGGCGTGGATCAAAAAAAAAAAATCTTTTATTTGTTTGCTGGGGTAAGGAGCGAAATGTCGCAAGTCCAAAGGGCTGCGGTTTCCCAGGAACAAGCCGAAGGACTGAAATCTGTGCGAGTTTCAGCTTCAAATTAGGGAAGTCAAGTTAGTAGGATTGATGGCCACTTGCCTAAAGTTCATCCCAATCCACACTTTGGGAGGTGGTGGTGGGGAAGCAGAAAGATACTGTCCATGTTGTTCCTTAAAAATATGAATATCTGGAAGAACTGGATGACAAAGACCTCGCAAACACCCTGACGTTTATCAAGAGAAGAGAAAAAGGCCAATCGATTGTATCCCATTCCAGTTTTTTAACTTCCCAATCTGGCCTACAGGCCTCTGGCATTTCCTAGTGGTCTCTTTTCCAAGTCCAATATGTGCCTCCAAACCTCCATATCTTTTTCATAGAGCAGCCAAAATCATCAGATGTCAAGAAATAATCAATTACGTTGAGGAAATCCTGCATAGTTCCTTTGCTTGACCAAAGGGAAAAGAATCATCTGAATTCATCCGGGCCACAATATTTGCCTCTTCCCATTTCGGGACTCTGCGTTCAGTCTTGTGGCAGGGAGTTCCAACGACCTCCTTTAACCAATCCGTGTCTTTCCCCTGCCCTGAATTGCTCAGCCTATCTCTTTCCTTGGACAACCTCCCTCCCATATACGTAGACCTTCACTTCACGACCGCAGTCGAGTCCAACTTTTCTGTTGCTAAGCGAGACGATCACTAAGTGAGTTTTGCCCCATTCTACGACTTTCCTGGCCGCGTTTGTTAAGGGAATCCCTGCCGTTGTTAAACGAGTAGCGAATACGTTAAGCGAACTTGGCTTCCCCATTGACTTTGCCTGTCAGGCGGTTAGGATCAGGGACGCTGCGACCGTCGTAAATACGAGCCAGTTGCCGAGCCTCGTGAATGTTGTGACCACCGAGAGGCTGCAAGGGTCATAAAGCGTGAAAAAATGGTCACGTCACTCTTCAGGGCTGTTGTCACCTCAAACGTTCGCTAACAGTCGAAGAGCGAGAGGAGCGCAAGGAAGGAACGAATGAGCTTGTGGCTTCTCAGAGGCTTTTCCAGATTCCCTAGTAGCTTTTCAGGAGAAGCTGCTCCAGAAAGCCAGCAAGGGGAAGATGGACCCAAGGCCTTAAGGCCTCCCTGCTGAGTCCTTTTCCTCCCTTCCAGCAGCACCCAGCAAGCCTGGAGCCGGGTCATTGGAAGGCTTCCCAGGCAGCCAAACCGGTGGGACGACTCTCTGGCTTCCAGCGGGAGGATAACAGGAAGGGATATATATATATATTTTTGCAGAGTCACACCGCAGTGGTACAAGCTCCCTTGTCCCCTTCCTCTCGCCCCCCCCCCCCAATGTGTAACCCGGCAGCCAAACACGCTGATGACATTTGGAGAAGCTTTTGAGGCTCTCCTGCCCGACCAGATCTTCAAAGATCCTGCCTGCTGCCAGCTTTGGGGGGTGTCCCATCGAGGCCGCTGAAGTGCTTTTTGGCATGTTCCCACCAGATCCAGGCCCATTCCTACTTTTTTTATTTTTAAATTTTATTTACTGATTCAATTTCTAATTCGATTTTGTCTCTCTGGTCTCGTTCGCTCTTCAAACCGTCTCGGTTGGTTTTCTTCATATCTGATCGGCGGCGAAGCCCCTCGCTGAGCTATCCGCTCCAGTCAGCCTGGCCCAGGGCGATGGGATCTGTCATCCGACTGCCGTTTCCCCACCTACGCGGAAGAGAGCAGTTCAAAGAAGCCGGGCGTTTCCTTTTGGAAAAGCGGCCTTTTGGACCCAGAAATCCCAACTTGATTCTTTGATAGAGCCAGCTGGGTTGGACTTGATGGCCTCAAGGGGCCCTTCCACCTTCACCCCTTAATAATGTCAGTTAAAAAGTTCCGTTGAGCCCTTTGTTGAAAAGATTTGAATTTCGGTTAGCTTTAGCAGGCTGTGTTAACTGATCCTAACCGCCTGACAGGCAAGGTGGGGCCATCGCCACATGGGCAGGGACTCTCTTGTTGGCACAGATTAGGGAGCAGGTTCGAAACAGGTGTCTGGCCTGGGCTAAACTTCAGTGAAGTCTCTCTCTCTCCCCCTCCCTCTCCTCCCTCTCTCTCCTCCTCCCTCCCTCTCTTTCCCGCTCCCTCCTACTCTCTCCCGCCTCTCTCGCGCGCTCCCTCCCTCTCTTCCTCCCTTTCTGCCACTCTCCTTCCCTCTCTCTTTCTCTTTCTGTGCCTCTCTCTATCCTTCTTTCTTGCTTTCTCTCCCTCCACCACCACCCCCCGCCTTCTTCCATGCCTCTGCCTTTCTTTGCTGCTAATCTCTCTCCATCTTTTGTGGGCCGGAAACAGAGCCGAGCTGGCGAGAAGGAAGACATAAAGGGGAGGAGGTGGGATGTTCTAAGCCAGGCAACACCTGCTCACAGGTACAGCCTCCGGGGGAGGAACAAAGGCCACTGGGCCTCCAGGAGCGAGTCTGCTCTTGGCACCACTGCTTAGCAGGTTTTGGCAGGGGGGACATGGAGAGCAGTAGGTGCCAAGGAGCTGAGTCAAAGCAGAAGCTACCGCAGCTCGTTCACCTTGACTGGGGGAAAGGGCGGCCAGACGGGAGTGGCCCAGGGAATAGGTGTGGAGAGGCTTGGATGGAGCCCAGGGAATTGATGGAGCACCTTCTAAAAAAATGCCTGGCCTTTCCTTTCCTTTCCTTTCCTTTCCTTTCCTTTCCTTTCCTTTCCTTTCCTTTCCTTTCCTTTCCTTTCCTTTCCTTTCCTTTCCTTTCCTTTCCTTTCCTTTCCTTTCCTTTCCTTTCCTTTCCTTTCCTTTCTTCTTTCCTTCTCTTCCCTTCCCTTCCCTTCCTTTCCTTTCCTTTCCTTTCCTTTCCTTTCCTTTCCTTTCCTTTCCTTTCCTTTCCTTTCCTTTCCTTTCCTTTCCTTTCCTTCCCTTCCCTTCCTTTCCTTTCCTTTCCTTTCTTCTTTCCTTTCCTTTCCTTTCCTTCCTTTCCTTTCCTTTCCTTTCCTTTCTTCTTTCCTTCCTTTCCTTCCATCCAACAGTGTGTGCGTTGAGTATTTTCCTCTGTTTGTATATATGTATTTTTATTGTTGCTGTGTGCTATTAGTTGCCCAGAAACCGGGCCCGAGGGAATTGGACCAACCTGACTCTTCTAGACACGATGAGGACTAGTGTCCCGCATTGCTCAAAAGGAAAACAAAAATGGGGGCGGGGGAAGGAATCCAACAATTTAACAGCTCAGTTCTTTGGGCAGGGTGAAATCTCAGGAGGTGATGTACATATTCCTTGAACATTTTTCGAATATTGTCTAGCTGTCTTCCGTTCTCTCCTTCCACCCAAGTTGTTTAACATGGATAAACACTGACAGCAGCTCTGAGTTCTTACCCTCCAAGGGCAGGTGCAGCTTGGAGCCGAACTTTGATCCTATAGTATAAAACACTGCCAAAGCTTTACTACACGTTAACATCCCAGGGACACAAGCCCAATTCCTGGAAATCAAGAGCAACTCATTTTTCCCCCTTTTAGAAAAGGAGAGCCTGGAGTTCTGGGCCCCTGTGTTTTGCCCCAGAGTGGCTCCTTGCGATGTGCAAACCTTCCCAAATCCCCCCAGATAACAGATAACCAGAATTGGAAGGGACCTTGTAGGTCATGTAGTCTTACCCGCCCCCCCCCCCAAGCAGGAATCCTACACCATTTCTGACAGGTGGAGTCCAATCTCTTCTTGAAAACCTCAAGTGATGAAGCTCCCACAACTTCCGAGGGCAACTTCTGTTCCATGGTTTGATTGTTTTTACTGTCTGAAAGTTTCTCCTTATTTCCAGGTTGAATCTGTCCTTGATCAGTTTTCATCCATTATTCCTTGTCTGGCCTTCACAGGTGCTTTGGAGAATAGCTTGACCCCCTCCTCCTCTCTGTGGCAGCCCCTCAAATATTGGAAGGCTGCTCTCCTGTCTCCCCTGGTCCTTCTCTTCACTTAGACTAGCCAAGCCCAGTTCCTGCAACCGTTCTTCATATGTTTTAGCCTCCAGTCCCCTAATCACCCTGGTTGCTCTTCAGCTTCCGTTTCTTATCCCATGCTAGCTCATCCCTGCCTCTATCCAGGCCTGATCCACGATTGATCTCCTCCAAAATCAGTTCCTGGATCTGTGCATGCCAACTCCTTGGCTTAAATCAACTAGTTTTTCCCCATTGGAAAAAAAAAAAAAGAGAGAAAGAGAGAGAGAGAGACGTTTTTTGGTTGTGAGTCAAACCAGCCTTGTCATCTCTTCCGAGATCAGCGTGACCCGACGTCATTTTTCCTTAACAAAGCCAGGCATTTGCTGCCCTAGGCATCACAAGGGCCCAAAGCTCTCGGTTCAACGCATCTTGGTGCCAAAAAGAAAAGGCCAAAAGCAGAAAGACCAACCAGGAAAAAAACAACAACCCAGAGATGGTTGAGATAAAACCTTGGCCTCTCTCTGCTGTGGGGCTGAAAAATACTTCCAGAATTCCTTCGGATGGACTAGGTGGTGTTTTCGTTCAGAGCATCACATTATGGAATACAGAATGACAGAGTCGGAAGGAGGGTTGGGCAACTGTGCAGCTCCAGTTCCATCCGGAGTCTTTTATACACAAGGCATGTTGATGCCCGTAACTGCGAAAGGGAACTGTGAGTCCTAGTAGATAATCACTTAAATATGAGGCAACAGTGTGCGGTGGCAGCCCAAAAGGCCAATGCAGTCCTAAGCTGCATTAACAGAGGGATAGAATCAAGATCATGGGAAGTTCTAGTAGCACTTTACAAACCCTTACTAAGACCACACTTGGAATACATCCAAGTGTAATAAATACATAAAAAGATGTTGAGACTCTGGAAAGAGTGCAGAGAAGAGCAACCAGGATGATTTGGGGACTAGAGGCTAAAACATACAATGGACAATTGCAGGAAGTGGGCCTGGCTACTCTAGGGAAGAGAAGGACCAGGGGAGACAGGAGAGCAGTCTTCCAATATTTGAGGGGCTGCCCCAGAGAGGAGGAGGGGGTCAAGCTACTTTCCTGAAGGTCAGACAAGGAACAATGGATGGAAACTGAACAAGGAGAAATTCAACCTGGAAATAAGGAGAAACTTTCTGACAGTGAGAACAAGCAATCAGTGGAACTATTTGCCTCCAGAAGCTGTAGTTGCTCTGTCGCTGGAGGCTTTCAAGAAAAGTGGACAACCATTTATTTGCAATGGCATAGGGCCAGAGTCCTCAAACTTGACAGCTTGAAGACTTGTGGACTTCAACTCTCAGAATTCCTGAGCTAAACATGGACTGGAGGAGGAATTCTGGGAGTTGAAGTCCACAAGTCTTCAAGCTGTCAAGTTGGAAGCCCCCTGGTATAGGGTCTCCTATTCAAGCAGGCGGTAGACTAGAAGACCTCCCGGGTCCCTTCCAGCTCTGTTATTCTATGTTCTATGTGATGGGCTGCTTAATATCCCACACACCTGTTGCTGAAAACCCCCCATGGGCCTATCTTCATGCCATCATAAGCAGTGAATTTATATGAAGGCTCCGTGAGTGCGTCATCCAAGTATCACAGAATAGTAAGCAGGTGTACTGAATTCTTATGCTGAGAGCCGAGGGATGGAGAATGGATGGATTTGCGCACTAAGATAACAAAAAGAACATTATCTAAGTGGGTAGGGCCATATATATGCAACAAGGCTGTATACCCCGATCTGCATTTTCTGGCAATTTTTTTTTACTTAATTTCCCCAGCCACGACTCAGAGCTTGAGATCCGGCGACTTGACTTTCTACCTGGCTCTCGGCATTCTGTCCCTCCCTCTTCTGCAGGAGAGAAAACCAGCAAGGAAAGGGTTGTGGGTTTCGTGGTGGCAGTGGTGGCGGCAACTGGGGTTTACCTCTTCCTGGGTTATGTCCTTTGGGATTTTTTTTTTCAGATGCCTGGATCTAATTACCGTGATAATTGATCATTTCATGAAGCAACACCTTGCGAGCAAAGCTGGGGACCCTGTTTTTGGAAAAACAACTCTTAAAAAACAAAGCCTGTTGCACGGAGGACATAAGGGTTGGATTTATTGAAAATATAAATCCATTTTGCCTTGTTGAATGTGCATTGCAGGCCTGTATTTGTATAGGAGTGAAAATAAAATATGTTGGTCCTTACCATCTCTCTCTCTCTCTCTCCCTCCCTCCCTCTCTTTCTCTCTCCTCTCTCTCTGCCTTTTCTGAAAAGACTATTGTAATTTAAATGAACCCTTCTGATTTATTTTTCACCACAATCTTTCATTCCTTGGGGTGGGCGAGGGGGTTGAGACTTCAGTCCATCTTGCCAAATCCGTAGGTTTCTCATGAAAAAAATACAAGGGGATTCTGGGGAAAGAGGTGGCAATAGTAGGGTCCTACAGCCCCCATGTTGGTTTGCAATGTGGGGGAGGTGTGTGATTGTGAGCCCCTCAAACAGACTGTCGAAGTTTGAAATTCACTCCAGCATTTGCTGCTGGAGATGCTACCAGCGCAGTTTCTGGCTCACGGTTTCTAACAGCTGGCGATCTTTTGTTGCCTCAGTTGCCACCAGGCCCTTTCTCCTTCCCCTCGTCCTGCTTTTCTCTGTGAATTTCATGTCTCTCCAAAGAGAGACGATCCCAACCTTTCCCGAATCCTGACTTCTACAAATTAGTCCAGACTCATTCTCCAGAATGAGACCCAACGCAGGTCCAACTACAACCCTTTTCTTCATCAGCAGATCGCCGCCTATTATGATGCCAGCAAAAAAAAAAAAAAAAAGGAGAATATATATACCTGTTCGTTGCGTGAGGTTACCTTTACCTTGGGGAACACGCTACACCTCTGCATGATTCATTTTTAAGGTGTTGCTGGATTTCCAGGCAGTAGACCCTGAACACCATTTCATTTAGAGACACACC
This sequence comes from Notechis scutatus, assembly GCF_049901735.1. NCBI lineage: Eukaryota > Metazoa > Chordata > Lepidosauria > Squamata > Elapidae > Notechis > Notechis scutatus. The sequence goes on along the minus strand of NC_142024.1, from coordinate 3,990,565 downwards.
AGGCAGCCTCCTCTAACAACTGCCTGCCTGCGTGCCTCTGTGCTGGGAACAAAGGTAAGTCCTCAACTTAGGACCAGAACGGAGCCCAACATTTCTGTTGCTAAGCCAGACCAGTTGTTAAGCGAGTTTGGTCCCATTTCACGACCTTTCGTGCCCGTTTTGAAGTGAATCGCTGCAGGGGTTAAGTGAGTCCCGTGGTCATTAAGTGAATCTGGCTTTCCCCCTTGACTTTGCTTGCCAGAGGGTTGCCAAAGGGAATCGCGTGACCCCGGGACCCTCCGACCGTCATAAATATGAGTCAGTTGCCAAGCCTCCGAATTTGGATCACGTAACCCTGGGGACGCCGCAAGGGTCATGTGTGAAAAACGGTCCTAAGTCACCTTTTTTGGGGGGGGGGCGTCGTAACTTGGAACGGTCACTAAGTGAACAGTCGTAAGTTGAGGACTGCCTGTAATATTGGAGGGTATAATGCAGAGTGCCAGGCTCTTGTCAAGGGGGGGCAAACAGGAGGCAAATCCAGAGCGGAAACTCATGCGGAGAAGAACAGGTTACCGCTCCAACCTCAGCTGCGTTCAAATTCTTTTTGTGGTTCTTTTTGTGGTTCTTTTTCTGAGTTGGGTTGTGGCAGCCCAAATGGGTCTCCTGAAGCATCAGTTCCGACATCCGCCTCCTGTGTTCGAAATACCGACATCCACAGTGTGTGTGTGTGTGTGTGTGTATGTAAAAAACCACAAATGGCAGGATTTGGCAGTGCAGTTGTGACCCCCAACCCTTAGGCCTCCCATCCCCCTTTTGATTGTTGGGCTGCAGCAGCCATCTTGCCTTTTCTGACCTTCTTCTCCTCAGGAACCCCACTGTTTACATTCTGGCCCTGCCCAGGCCCCCCCCCCAAATTATTTAATGAGCTCTGCCACAAACATTTCAGCATCTCTCTCTTGCAATTTACATCTTAGCAGCCCTCGACTAGCTCTCCAAGGCATAAATTGAAGGGGCACCTTGCCTATCTCTCAGCTTGGGGAAAAAGTTTGGCCCAACTGCCTCAAATCCCCTATGAAACCAAGGCATCTGGAGCCTGTTCTAGCCACTGAGGTCAAAAGCCAATGCTTGCTTTGCCAAAATCTGGGCTATTCGCCGTTAAAAAGCGCTTGCGTTCTTCAAAACAGGAATCGACCACGGCAATCTCTAGGATTGTCTTAAGCGAAAAGTTGGTGCACCACCCACCACGGAACGGACGGCCCCGTTTTTCTACACAGCTTCCAGTTTGCAGCAAGGATGTATCTGGATAGGATGAGAATTTGATATTTTTTTTAAAAAAAAAGTGGTTTTGCCCAAAGATTGCACCCAGGTTACAAACTCCCCCTTTGCAAAAAAAAAAAAAAAAAACCATTTAACCTGCTTTAAAAAAAAAAAAAAGCAAGTAAAAGGGAATTGCACTTGTGACTCACACGGGATTTGTGGGCACAAAAGTCACCCATTTCGACCCAGGATAAATTTCCTCCCCCCCACCACCTTTCCTTTTTCCTCCCAGGGCTGGAACAGAACCCCCTTTGTGGTGGGCAGGTTTCAAAGCCATCGTAGGGTCTGCCGTTAGATCATATCAGACCCTTCCCCCATCCCAATCCTATCCCAAGATGGCAGGACACACCTGTTTATGGCTAGAGGCAAAGAGATTGGTCGGGCGTGGAAAATCCACCTGCCCAGGGAGGGGTCAAGGAGCTACATGTAAGTGGAGCTGTTAGACTTTCTCTGTCTTTCTCCTATTCCAGCTTCAACAAGCCAGACACTCCAGGCTCCGACAAGCACCCCACGGTGACGCGCCTCTCTTCGCTTATTTAATTTTTATTTAAAATTTATTTATTTTTTTAAGCATTTGTTTTTCTTTCCCGGTCTTGCCGTTTCAAGTCTACCGAGATCCTTCCACCATCTTGGCGGGCTTGGTGAAGGCCCGTCCGTCCCTTCCCGACGACGCCGTGTCCTCCGCACGCTTTCGCCCGCGAAAAACCCCACCTTGGCAGTGTCGCGGAGTGGAAAGCTTCAAGGCCGAAGTCGTTCGCCAGAGGCCTGCCTCGACTCGCTTGGTTCATGTATTTATTGGTTTCCCATGCTTGGGTGGGGGAAAAAAAGGTTTCCTGTTTGCCTGACAGCCGAATCATTTCAGTGGCGATGCTGCCTTTGTTAGCGTCTTTCCTGCAAGAAGTCTGCCGTCGTATGTCGGATCAGCGTAAAATGGGAGTTTAAGTGGTGTTCCGGTTGGCTGGTACATACGTGTCTCATCTTAGTGTGTTTTTTTCTTCTTCTTCTTCTTCTTCTTCTTCTTCTTCTTCTTCTTCTTCTTCTTCTTCTTCTTCTTCTTCTTCTTCTTCTTCTTCTTCTCCTTCTTCTCCTTCTCCTTCTCCTTCTCCTTCTCCTTCTCCTTCTCCTTCTTCTTCTTCTTCTTCCTCTCTCCTTTCTTCTTTCTTTTTTTCTTTTTTCTTCTTCCTTCCTTCTTTCTGGCTCTTTTCTTTCCCCAGGTTAAACTGGAGGAAGTTCTGTAGAAGCAGATCAGGTTTTTGTCTACTTAGATATGGGAGGAAGGGTGGGTGAGGAGTAGGCTGAAATTTCATGAATTCAAACATTCACCTTACAACTAGCCAAACCAGTCGGGGCAGGTAGAGGCATAGAGACAGGTAATCCAATCTGAGCCAGCCAATAGGAGAAAAGGTAAGCCTCTCCAATCTTGACAAAGAAGGCAGGTTTGCGGATCGCGGCGAGTGGGGGGCAACCAAGTGGGCGAAAACCTTCCATGGGGGACAAGGAGGTGACAAGGAAGCGAGAGGCCTGGGTTTGTAACGGTTGTTGGATTCGAAACGCCTTTTCTTTTTGTCGGTGATTGCGGCTTTTCCATTCTTGGCTGTTTGGTTCGGTCTCTTTCATAGGAACTCTGTTGGCCTGATCCCCGATTACTTGGGGGGGGGGGGAAAGGAAGCAATTAATCGGGACGATCCTTCCCATCGTTACTGGGGTGATCTTAGGGGACTCTCCGAGCTGTAAATCCGAATCTGCAGATGATGGAGAAAGTAGAGATTTTGAGTGGAACCGAAGACAGGGGTGAACCTTTCTCCAGGATTGTGGCAGAATTGAGGGGCCATTTTAAGCCAATCTCCTTCTCCTTCTTTCTCTCTTGAACCTAAGGGAACGTAATGGAGGCTTTTCCTTCCTGTTCTCGCTTGGCCGAGATCGCTTTCTCTGCCAAACTCAACCTGCCTCTACTTGCGCGATCTGGTTGGCCTCTGAGAAGGAGACCTCCATAGGAGCAGGTTTGAAGCCTCCCCCTCTCCCCCCCTCCCGTCACCCCATCATCAGGTGGGATTTTGAGGTCTTCCCGCTCATCCGCCCGTGGCTGAGCAACATGGCCGTTTCCTGGCCGCACCTGAATTTTGGCCTTGGGTCAAGGACCGTTGGGTGGGTGAGGGACTAAGCAGGAAGCAGTTTGACTTTAGAGAAGTTGTCCTTTGCTTAGCCTCCACCTGTCCATAACGTAGTTCCTTGAACGCTTCCTCTGTGGCCCTCCCTTTTGAAAAAGCCATTTTTGTTTGTTTGTTTACCTGTTCTGCTGTGTGGGTAGGAGGCTGTGCTTTGCTTCTTGGGGGTTGTTGTTTTTTGAATAGAAATATGCTGTTTGGGTGGGTATTGCAACCCTGAAGTCGGCCCACAAACAATTAAAAGAAAAAGGTGCTTTCCAAATCATTGGAAACCCTTTAATAAGATTTCTGTCCCTCCTCACTCCTGACTCTACCAGCAGAAGCTGCAATTGCCAGCATAGTTTTGAGTTAGCAAAGTTTTTGTTAGGGAGTAAGGCTAAGTGGACTTTTATTGTTCACAAATCCAGATGTGCCCTCGGCTGGAGAATTACAGAGGCCAGTATGAATCGCCTCAAATCATGTTGAGAGCCAAATTTCTCCTAGTTTTTAAAAAAAGTTAATTTTAATTGCCCTCTTGAGCTTCAGATGTTTCCAACAGCATCCTGGGCATGAATCTGCCTTTCAGATGTTTTTTAAAAGTAACCTTTCTTTTTTAAAAAAAGTAACAAGTAAATTCATAAATAAACAGATGTTTCAGACCTCCCCAGTTTACAGAAAGGCAACACATATGCAGGCTTTCCAAAGCAGTTCCAAAGAATACTGGCTGTTAAAAGGGAAATTAAGCAGAAAAATAAATGTTAGCAATTAAGAGACGGGCAAAATAAGATTTACAAGACTCTTGAAGGTTAATGCTCCTTAGCCAGTCATTTCAGCCAGGCCTCCGAAGTGAACAGTGTTTGATCGAAACGAAAGAGATATCTGGGTTATGTACCTCCTTACAGGTTTTATGTGTCCTTATGCGCCCTATTTATCATTTTATTGGGTGATACAGGCTTTGTGCAACTTGTTCGAGGGTGGATTGTAATATTTGTGAACCAGTATTAAGATTTGAATGCATGCCAGGCACGTTTCCATCTTGATGTCTTTCCTTAATAATTTTTATCTAGTAGTTTGGATGGTGCCTACACGATTAATTCTCCCTTCCAGATGTTCTCGGCATTTGGAATAAAATTAATATTGAATCCCAACCTCTTGGTTTCTGCGAGGTCTTCAGGACCGTTGAGCGCACCGTCTCCTCCCCAAGCCACCAGGAAGGAGGAAATTCTTCATTGGATTATAAGTATCCTTGGTTTTTTTTTTTTCTGTCCTGCCTCTGCCCGTTTCCTGGTCTTTATTGTTGAAAATGTTTGAGCAACCTACCCTGAAAACGAGAAGTAAAATTAAGTGTGTAAGCCAATCCCTGCAGGGTTGGTTGTTAGATGGATTTCGCCCCGTATTTTCTGTATTTAACAGGGAAAATTTATTTTCACCTGGGTTAGATTTGCCCTCTGGGTTCACCTTCCCCAACCAAACAGAGAACTTCAGGAAGCTGTAAAAAAACCAACATTTTCTGCAGGGCGATCCCCATCTTGTTTATGAGGTTTGTGTTTAGGTCTTCTGGCATGAAGCCGGGTTTCGTGCAAAGCAGGTGCAGAGGAAAATGGCACGGTTTTTTTAAGACTCCAAAGCCGAGACTTGCTCTGTTTAAAAAAGAAAAAAGAAAACCTACCTTGAAAGGAAGTCTTACTTCTCCATCATAATTTAAACAGAGAGAGAGAGAGGGAGGGAGAGAGAGAGAGGATGACAAAAAGTCACTTTTTGTCTCCTCACTGACAAAGTGCTCCCAAATTGCTTTGAGGGGCCAAGTTAGGCCTGCAAAAGACCTCTGACAGCTCTGTATTGGTTTGGGGACTTTTTTTTCTTCTCAAAGATCCCAAAATCTGTTTTGTGAAGGGCCTTGTTAATGAGTTTGGGGGGTGGGTGGGTGGAAATCACAACAAAAATGGCACCCGCCGAGCCAAATTGGTAGGGTTAAATTCTGAGCTGCATGCTAGACACGGCAGCAAAAGTGGTTAACAAGAAGTTTGGGGATGAATTTGAAGGTATAAGAAAGACACAGGATTTTTATGATTTATTTATTTTTTAGGGAAGGAGTCATCTGTATTTTGTTGATGAAGAGACTTGGTTTTTAACCTCTTCAATGCTCCCAGGAAGTCTTCAAAGGGCCATTGAAATTTCTACCCCTTTCCTTTCTCAATAAGGCTGCTATTTAAAAAATAAATAAATCTAAATGGGGCAAAGATGCTATCACTGAAGCATGCATGAGGAGGGGGAAAGAGCTTTTAGCTCCCCCCTTAAAACCACGAGCAAACAAGGCCAACCTGTCCCTTTCTACTCCAGAAGCTATTTATTTGATGACGCTTCCAGATAAGAGGTTTATTTTCTCATTCTTTGTTCTTCTTGGCCTCTTTGGCTATTGATTAAGACTTAGCTGGGCAGGTTAACTAACAAGTTAGAAGAAGTGAGCTGTGTTTTTTTTTTTTTGTTCCCTTCCTCTTGGCTCACATTCCGTTCGAGGCCTGGAGCAACCTGGATCAGAAACCAGTAACACAGCATTCCCAGTTTGGAAGAGTAGGGATATATGTCTTTGTAAAAGCCACTACTCCAGGAGAGAGGGAGGGAAGGAGGGAGAAAAATAGAGAAGGAGGGAGGGAGGAGAAAAAGGGAGGGAAGGAGGAAGGAAAATAGAGAAGGAGGAAGGGGAGGGAGAGAGGGAGGGAGGAAGGAAGGAGAAAAAGGGAGGGAGGGAGGGAGGAAGGAGAAGGAGGGAGGGAGGGAGGGAGGGAGGGAGGGAGGAAAGAAAGAAAGAAAGAAAGAAAGAAAGAAAGAAAGAAAGAAAGAAAGAAAGAAAGAAAGAAAGAAAGAAAGAAAGAAAGAAAGAAAGAAAGAAAGAAAAGAGAAGAAAGTTACCACTTCTTCTCAGTCTTTTCATTGTCTTCCCTTTTCATTCACTTCCCTTTTGCCTCTTTGCCTCCGGCTCAAGCATTGGCCCAAAGGGGTGATGATTAACCAAACAAAGACTCGTCACCTGGACAACAGTGCAGGTAGATTTGCATTTTGTGGGTAACTAACGCCTGGAAATTATGGGCTTCCAGAACCGCTGACAGAAAGACGGGGTTCTTCGTTTGCTTTTCTGTTACCTGCAACAAAGGCAGCGTGCTGTTTTCTTGCCTTCCTGGGGGCACAATTCCAAGTCTTTCTTTCATTTTTCTCTTTCTTTCTTTCTTTCCCTCTTTTCCCCCCCTTTGCCTCTGTAGAAGGGCCAACTTTAAGAAAGTGACCCCCCCTTATTACTTTAGGAGAAAATTGAGGCTGGGGCATTTCTTAAAGGGGCTCCCAGGTTGCCACTTTGCTTTAAAGAGATTTTTTTCCCCCACCTTCCCACCAGCAGCCCCTTTGAGCAGTAACTAGGTGGGTGTTTTTAATGGCCCATGAGCCTGTTGGCGGTTCAGGAAATGGCCTGGAGTACATGCTTTGGAACGTGGCGTTCCTGTGGCTGATAATCTCGGCACAGAGAGTTGTAACATGGAAAGGCTGGCTTAATGTTCCCTTTGCCCTTGGGATGGGAGACTCCGTGGGGCCCCGTTGGCAGAAGTAAGAAAAACAGCAGTTGCAGAGCCGAATTAGGCATGATTGAATAGACTAACAGAGATGGAAGGGACCTTGGAGGTCTTCTAGTCCACCACCCCCACCCGCTTAAGCAGGAAACCTGATACCCATTCCAGACACGTGGCTGTCCACTCTTTTCTTTAAAAGCCTCCATTGGCGGAGCACCTGCAACTTCTGAAGGCAAGTCCTTCCACTGGTTAATTGTTCCAACTGGCTGGTTTCTAGGTTGCTTCTCTCCTTGATTTGTCTCTGCATTCATTCTTCTTTTCCTGCCTTCGGGTGCTTTGGAAACTAAGTTGACCCCCCGCATACCTCTTTTTTTGTGGCAACCCCTTAAATGTTGGAATTCTGCTATCTTATTTTAACTCAGGCTTTTGGGTCTTGAATGTGTTGCTGAAGAGGACCCATGTGGGAAGAAGATGGTTGTGGGTTGCTGAAGAGTGATCCAAATAAGCTAATCAAAATACACCCCCCCCCCAAAAAAAAGATCTTTGAGAAAAGTGATAGAAATAGTGTTGTTATCTGGTAGAAGCTGGTTGATTTCTTGTCAAATTGTGCTTTTTGCCACCTACGAAATGATAAATAGCAGAGGTGTGTTTATTCTGAGCACCCAAATTCTACCTTTTTGTAAAATTCCTAATAGTGTTGGCATGTGGCGGAAGGAAGGAAGGAAGGGAGGAAGGGAAGGAAGGGAGGGGGAGGGAAGGAAGGAAAGGAGGGAGGGGGAGGGAAGGAAGGAAGGAAGGAAGGAAGGAAGGAAGGAAGGAAGGAAGGAAGGAAGGAAGGAAAGAAAAAGGGAGAGAGGGGGGAAGAGAAAAGAAACAAAGAAAAGAAGTTATAGGGAATAAGGAAAGAGGAAGGGAGGAAGGAAGGGACGGAGGAAGGAAGGAAGATTACACTGTACATGGAAATTATTCAAAATCTCTAATATTAGAATAGAATTCTTCATTGGCCAAGTGTGATTGGACACACAAGGAATTTGCCTTGGTGGATATGCTCTTAATTAATCTCTGTAAATAGAGAAAATGAGAAAACTATTCCCCAATCATAATGGCAATGGACTATTTAAAGCCAAACATTATGAAAATTAGCCAACATTTTATGATCAAAATTGACAGGAAGTTGGCATTCCAAGATGCACAGAAGCCTTTGGATTAACCAAGCAAAGGCCTTCTCAAGAGCAAGCGGTCCTAAAACCTCCACGGACCTTTCCCTGGATTACAAGGCAAAACTCCTTCCACCTCCCCAAACCTGAGATTTTTGACTCTTGGGTATTTTCCATTTGCCACAATGCAAAAAATAATCATAATAAAGTGGCCCTCTTAGGGGGTCCCCATTCTCAAGTGGAAAAGCCTTTTGGATTTGGTCCTTCACCTTTGTTATCCGAAAGAAACAAAACCACCATTAAGAAGGCAGCCCAGAGATTTCTCCAGCTCTTGCATTCCAAGCTCGGACTCTTGATGGAGAACCCAAAAAAAGTCTTAATTTGAAAAAGTTGGAAAAGGTTATCTGACTTTTGCCATTCAGGGGTCCCCTCTGCAGCGATGGGGCGACCAATTTTATGAGAACCGCCTCCCCAAATTGCAAACAGGCCCACCAGCCCAGAAAAGCAAACATCTGGGATAGAGTCAGTTTCCAGAAACAGATTTCTTCCCCACCCTTCCTTATGGTATCCCAAATCATTCCTGATCTGCTTAGTTTAGAAAGGTAGGGATGTGGCTTAGAGAGAAGGGGTGGAGCTTCCAGGTAACCTTGTCCTCCAGACTCCGCCCTTTGAAAAGGCCATTCTGCTTAAGAGCCTGGAAACAAAGGCACCAATTCAGAGATTTAGTCTCTGGCAATGCAGTTATTTGTCACCGACTTCTGGGCTTTGTCTAAACCATTTTTGCTGTTTTTGCATCAGAGACTTTCCAAAGAAGCACTGGAAACAAAACAAAACAAGCTGTTAAAATAGGGATTTTTTTTTTAAAGCCAGAAAACAGCCATTGGTTTAAACCCCTCATTATTTCTGTTTTTTTCTTTCTTTGTCAATCCACAAATGCTGGTTTGGCGGGAGCAGTTCAGGCGTGGGAGATAAAAAGACAGCAGTTTATTTTGTATGGATTAAATGAAAGCTTCCCGATTGTCAGCCGGATTCGATTTCTTTTTTCTTTTCCCTTTTTGACAGCTGCTTAATAATCAGGGGAAAAGAAGTAAAGATGGGTCCAATTAGGTGCCAGCAAAGAAAATATCCTTGTAGCCAAATGCACGGTTTTCACAAAGAGAGGAGAATTTCTTTCTCCCTTCTGTATCTTAAAGTAGGCATTATCCAGACCTCTTTTCGGGATTTGGGAAATGTTTTCTGGACCCCTGCACACCAAAAGGGATGGAGACACGAGTAATCGCAAAGATTGGAAGGACACCTTTGCACCTGTCCAAATTTTGCAAACCCAGGTTTGAGCTTCTTATAATAAAAAAAACCCCGCCTACCGTGCCGATTTTGAAATGAGCTTCCGAATGCTTGCTTAGAGAGAGGGAGAGAGGGGGAAAAGGTGCATTTTAAACCCGCTGCTTGGAGAGGAAAGGCATTCAAAATAGAAAATTTACTTGGGTATTTTCATGCAAACGAAGCTTTGTTATCATCCTAGGCTTCCGTTGCCAGAATTGGCCCTCAATCTACTTTTGATCTGACATTTATTGAAGCGCGCAAAAGACTGAATAGGTCCCTTTGTAAACAGGTGGGCTCAGGAGAAGAAATGGAACAATCGTGGTTTAGCAACAATAAAAAGAAAATATCACCAGGCCCTCGTGACATAGCAGGGCTGTTGAGCAATTGCAAAGGAGGCAGTTTAGTTTTCTCTTTTTTTTCCAGGAAGTAATCTCTATTACTCAGTAGGATTTACACTTTAAAGGGCTCTACCCACCAGAGACTTCTGAATAATAGCAACCACATAATAATAATAATAATTCTTCCCCTAGCGCTAAAAGTTCCCATGCCTGAAAGCAACAGATTTGGAAGAATGCTAATTATGGAATTGGCCATCATTTCTCAGTTGTTGTTGTTTTTTTGCCAAAGTGGCCAGTTAGCACGTTAGTTGCCGACCAAGGATTTTAGATGTGTTCCCATTGGAGATCCTGCTCACTTTAATGCTTTCTTCTTTGGAGGAACAGCATAATAATAACAATAATAATAACAATAGCAGTAATGATAATATAAGGAGCAGGTCTTTGATGGGCAGCCCAGAGCCAATTCTCAAATGCAGAATTTTAATAATTTAGCTGCCCCTTGGAAGCAATCATCCAAAATATGTTATTACCAGCATTTTTTCCATGTTCAGAAGCAGCGATGATTGTTAAGCCTCAAATTTTCTGGCTCCCATCGATGAATAAATTTAGTTTTTGCTAAGCCCTGTAGTTCGAGAGAGAGAGAGAGAGAAAGAAAAAAAAAAGCTGCCAGAGTTTTGCGTCTTTTTGAGTTTTGGCTTGCATTTTGGGGTTCCTGCCTTCTGTCAGGACGAGTCCACGAAGAGCCAAAGTCAGAATTATGCAGGCAGTCCTCGACTTACAACAGTTCATTTAGTGACTGTTAGGCCATTACAGCGGCACTGGAAAAAGTAACTTATGACCATTTATCACACTTAACGACCGTTGCAGCATCCCTGTGGGTCGCGTGATTTACAGTTGGATGCTTGACCACTGACTCACATTTACGACGGTTGCAGTGTCCTGGTTGCAGTGCCCTTTTCCGACTTTCCAACAAGCAAAGTCAATGGGGCGGGGGTAAAACCTCTATGTTACCAATTTAAGAAACGCAGTGATTCATTTAACAAAAGTGGAAAGGAAAGTGGAAAGGAAAGAAAATAGGCAAAACTTGTTTAAACAAATTTCTCACTTAGCAACATCGAATTTTGGGCTCAATTGTGGCCGTAAGTTGAGGACTACCTGTTGTTTGTCAAACATTTTTTTCCTCGGCTGCGGAAGTCTCTTAATTCCTTTTAAGAGAATACGGGAATTTTTGTCTTGTGTTGCACGGGGGATCCGGGTTGTGAAAGCAAACAGACACTCCTTCAGGCAAACTTTGTGGAGTTAATCGCTTAAAAAGAAAGAGAGAGAGAGAAAACCTCCTTTATTCCTTCCAGTGACTAATCTAGCAGAGGTATTTGTGACCTTAATTAATATAAAATACACATACACACACACACAGAGGCAGAGAAAAAGGGAGAGAAATATTGGAACCAGGCTTCAAAACCTTGCCTGTAATTTGTCCACCCGACACGGCAATTTGTTTTCCAAAATCTTGCCAAGGGGAGAGAGAAACTTTGTAATGGCTTGGTCTCTGCTCCTTTTTTTTTTTTTTTAAGATGGCATTTATTTGGACCTTTAGGCCAATTGCTCTGATTTTGTTTCCCACCCTCTATTTTTTCTTCTACTGGAAGCAAAGACCAGCACTGGCCCCATCTGGAGAGAGAGAGAGAGAGAGCCGGGAAGGAAAAAAGGGAGGGTGGGAGAGAAAGAGAAATTAAAAATTGACCTTGTTTAATAAGTTAGCAGCGTAATTCATATCATTGCAGAGCATAGTTTTAGGGGATTAATGTCTTGCATAGGTTTCCTATGGATTGGAAAACGATGCAAGGTGTGTTTGTGTGTTTGTGGGGTTTTTTTCCTCCCCAAGTTTTGCATTTTGAAGAGTGAGCCTCACTGTGCCAGCTCCGACCGAAGGAGCCTTCTCTTATCTTGGCGTTTTTCCCTGGCCTCCAATGCGTGGTAGCAATGGAAATAAAAACCAATAGACTTCCCCCCACACACACACACCCCAAAAAATGCTGGCAGTGTTTCATTTGAGCTGAATTGGGTTTATTGGTCCAGTTTCAAGCTTTTGACATAATGAACCGCTCGTTCAGATATCACAATAAACCAGAATGTGGTTTTTTGTTTTTTTTAAAGACCTGGCTTAGCTCTGGAGCCACTGTAGCTTGTAAATCCTGGCTTAGAAGTTTAACATCTTGGGCTATCCTTTTGGATTTAAACTAGGATTAAGCAAGCTTCCATCTGGTAGAGTGCACAAACCAGGTGTAGTTTAAAAACCGTTTAAAACTCGGTTTTCTGGCTCCGACTACATGGATTGTGATCAAAAAGTAGGAATCCACCCCAAATATTTTCATGTTTGCTGCCGTTTCTTTCTATTTCCATGTGGTTTTGCTTGGCGCCTACCCTCGTATTGAACCAGGGAGAGGAAGAGGGGGAAATTCTCACCCTCTGACAAGGGCTGATATTTTGGAAATAGTTTCTTCTTGCTTTCCTTCCTCCCTTTCAGGCAGAATATCCATTTTGAGAAGTCATTGGCATCTTACTAGGCAGCGTTGGATGTTTTATCTGTTTCTAATACTGCCTGGTAAAGATGTTGATGGCTCCTCCCGTTCATCGTGGGCCCACTTTGGGGGAGAAAAAAAAAAGCATCAGTTTGTGGCCAAAACTGGAGAAGAAGGAGAGGAAACGGTGTGGATTCAGGAAGAAGAACAAATATTCTTTTCCTTTTTTTGTCTAAAGACTGGATGATGGGATCGAGAACGTAATCTTTGAGGCAAGATTTGAAGCTCTCTCCATCTTTAGGATGTAGTCCCTATGAAGAATCCCCTTGGTGGGGTTTGCTTCTGAGGAAAGCTGCCTCACCCAATTGGCTTTTATTTCTCAACTGGGGCGGCCAACTGATGCTCTGCACGAGCATGTTGCAAGCAGAGCAACCCCAAATTTTGGAAAGGTGTCTGTATCACCTGAATAATAATAATAATAATGTTCCCATCCGTATCTTTTCAGCTTAGCTGTGCCCGCAAGGTATTTCAATATTATAGGGGTGCTTGCACACACCTGGCAGGTGCCAAAGAAAGTGGGGTCTTGCTGAAAATTGGTCTGTTTATTTTTTATACATATTTGCACGCACAGAACCACACACACACACAGATGTACACCCCTTGCTTAAGACTCTTGCTGTTCGCACACTTTAGTTTTGCCAAAAAGGTCTGAAATTTCTCCAGAAACCAGGCCGCCTCCTGAAAAACCTCAACGGGGAAGATTTGTTTAAACACTGAAACCCCCGCCCTGAATCTGCATGGCAGATTTCATCTTAATTTTCATTTTTATTTGAAATCCTTCCCTTTGTTCCTCGAAAATCCTGCCGTTCTCTCTCCCGCCTCTCTTGAATGTTCCACCTGCTCTTTTCTTTCCTGTCTTGGACTAATAAATATGATTTTTACAGCCTCGGAAGGCGTCTCTGAACGCTGTTGTTTCACGAGCAACGGACTTCTCTTTCCAACTCGTGAACTCGCCGGTGTGCCGACAACTGTCAGATCGTGGTCCTCTGTGGACATCTTACTAGACAGTGCTGGATTTTGTCAGTGTACTCTAACACTGTCTGGTAACGATGTTTAAAGAGCGAGCCAAACTACTTCGTTGCCCAGAAGTCTTCAAAGTGCAAGAATCCAAATCCAGGCTAGCTAAACAAAAGTAAGATGTGTGCAAACGGATACAGAGGCTGGCGAGAGCCACAGAGCCTAATTTCTATGAGGTTCGACTGTCGCTCTAGGCAGTGCTTTGCAACCTCGGCAGCTTTAAGGTGTGTGGACTTCAATTCCCAGGATTCCCCAGCCACCCAGAGAATTCTGGGAGTTGAAAACCAGACCTCTTTCAATTGCTGAGGTTGAGAAACATTGTTCTGGGGAAAGTAAATTACACTGCCCATCGGGAGGAGGTAAAGGATAGGATTGGAAAAGGGGTTCAGGGTTGCAGGGTGGTTTTTTTCTGGCTTGATACGCAGCTTGGCTTGCTTACATGAGATGTCTGGCTGGCGAGCCTTGATGCTCTTCCCACTTGCATGCATGCTCCATCTTTTACTCCTTAAGATTGAGGAAGGGGAAATCTGGTGCATGGAAATCTTCTGGCCCCTCAGAATGGGGGTGGGGAGGGAGATAAAGGAGGCTGAATAAAAGGCTATGGATGAAAAAGAACATATAAAGATCAAAGGTAAAAGAAATGCACTCGAGAAGAACGCAGCAAAAGGAACAAAAAGTTTGAGGTAGCAAAGCACCAGCAGGCTCTTAATCTGGTGATTATGGGAGAGAGAATCAGAATTGTGGTTGAAAGATCGCTGAATTTATTATCGAGCATACATCTATATTTATTACGGGGGAGTCTGGTGTAATCGAATCATCATTCTTGGCTCAGGCAACCTTGCAAGGGATTATTTTGAAGATTTTTTTTAAAAAAATGCACCCTTGGGTTGTTGTTGTTGTTGTGTTGTTTTCCAAGGAACGGAGTAACAACAATCGCGCACTCCTCATAACAATCATCGACGTTCACCCGGCTTGCCCCCGCAGTTCCTTCCTCAAAGGGAGGGGAGGTTTTGCCCTACCCTTGTTTAACTTTGGAGGTGAAGGGATGTCTTGCACGCAGCGCCAGCTTGAGCTCAGCGGCCCAGTGAGTCATATCAGGTCACACCCAAGTTGATTTCTCCAGAACTTGGCTCTTTGTCAACTTTTCCACCCTGGAATCCTCAGAAAGGCACCCTAGCTTGAATCCGGCATGGTGTTTCTGGAACAGAAGCAACCGTTTGGGACGGGGAACATGGACTATGTGCTTCCCATCCTTGACCTCAGAGCCACGTGGCCCATCTCTCTCTTTCTCTCTCTGGCTCCCTCTCTCCCCACTCTCTCTGCCTCAAAATACAGGGTGGCTGGGTAGTTTCCCACCCTGTCAGATTCAAGCTAAGCCTGGGAGGGTCTCAGCCAAGCTTGTCCTGGCCAGCCCTAGCAAAGGGTGCCCCTTTCTAGACCTAGAACGCAGAACCTACAACCTCTTCCATGGTGGGTCTCCTTCTCCTGCTTTGGTTTTTCCCACCCCGTGGCAATTTCACAGAGGCCTCCAACCTCATGAAGGGATTCTGCATTTCTCAATACATCATTGGGTGACAATCAGGAGGCTGTGAGTTCGACCCTAGGGAGAGGCAGGGATTTCCCTCTCTGGGCACCCTGAGAATATTATCTGCCGAAGAAAACTCTGCATTGGCGACAGGAAGGGCATCTGGCCAGGAAAAAAACTCTGCTAACTTCACTCATTTGCCCAGATTCCACAAGGAGCGATGGGGTCATTCAAAGATGATGAAGACTGGGGCGATGCCTCGCATCCCACCAGAAGCTCATCCAGATGGGTATCCCTTTTCATGCCACAACCAGCTCAGTCCCGGTTGGCCCAGTCGAGAAGCAGAGATGGGGTAAGCCAGGCTAGGCCATTCGTCCTCCCGTTGGACCTTTCCAACTGAACCAGAACCACCCTTTGGGAAAAGGAGTTGGAAGATCTAGAACCCCACACCTCAGGCGTCGAGTCATCTAGATTTACAGTCTGGATCCTGGTCAGTACGATTCGCGTGGCCCCATTAGCCCTTGCTTGTCGTCCTTTGAGAAACCGCGCTATCGAGAAGCCATTAATGATCAGCAACGATGTTCACGGCGGTAGCTTTTTCTTCATAATTATTCATTGATGGCTTTGATGCTCTTTCTCCCATTCAAGAGGAACGGCACAGAAAACGGCCATCATAATAAGGCCTGATCCAGATAAAAGAGTTTGAGGAATTCCTCCTCCTGTTATGGGAGGAGGGGGGGAATTCTTCAGTTCCCCCCCACCCCATCCTTGACGTCCTCTAACCAAGCTTTCTCAACGGATGCGAATTGGAATATTAAAGCGAACGCTTGAATGCTCCACGGTTTTGCCGCCGACCAAACTGGCTTCCCTCTTCCTCCTTCCTTAGATTTATTATCTCGGTCGTTATCATTCCAAGGAGTGGGAGACGGGGATGTGGGGTTACTGATTAACCGGGCAGAAACTTGATTAAGGAAATGCGGAACCGCAAAATTGACTTTTGCCGTGGGGGCTGCAAGGGGAACTCCTCGGGCCGAGCGTGTTTGCTTTGGAAAGCGGGTCGGAATTAAATTAACCCCCCCGGGCATTTCGGAGGAGACAATCTCTCCTTTTCCGGTCCCCTATTACAAGCTCTCCTACCCTTGGTCTTTCCTTGCTTCATCGCTGGGTGTTTGGACATCCCCAAGCCAAGGCCCCGGTTCCAATTTTGCACCGGAAAAGTTTGTCCTCTTCGGGGTCCCGACGTTCAGTGAGTTTTGCCTTCGCCAGAGTTTGAGCCATGGTGGTGCGGTGGTTAGAATGTGGTATTGCAGGGTGACTCTGCCCACTGCCAGCAGTTCGATCCTGACTGGCTCAAGGTTGACTCAGCCTCCCATCCTTCTGAGGGCCCTGTAAATCACCGCAAAGTGGTATATAAGTCTAAGTGCTATTGCTATTGTCTTGCAATGCTGGTGACCAGGCCAGGGGGAATTGTATGAATTGGGTGGGGTGGGGAGAGAAGGAGAAGGAGAGGGGGAGAAAGCCAATTTAAGATTGGCCTTGGAACTTCAAAGAGCAGAAGAGCCTTCAAGAGGTCCGGTCAGTTGGCAGCCCCTATCAAACAGGAAAACCACTCTCCTTTTTTTTTAAAAAAAATAATCTCTTGCAGTTGCTACTAAAACTCACAACCTGCTGAACATCCTCCCTCCCTCTCTCTCTTTCTCTGTATTGTGCTTTGTTAATCAACCATGTTGCCGTAAGAACGAACATTTTCACAAAATTTTGGGAAGTTGAGTAAAGTTTTGGGCAGAGAAAGGTTTTTTAAAAAAATGCAGGTTCCAAACACACCCGTCCTGCAAATGACAGGAATTGAATGGGGGTGGGTGGGTGTCCTTCTTTAATTTTCCACCGTAAAAACGATGGCCTCTTTTGACCAAGATCCTTCTCACTAATCCAGATAAGTGAGATTAAATTCAAAAGACTCGCCCAGGGATACAGCAGGCAGCCATCCCCAAAGCCAATTATTTCAATCCCACTCAAAGCACCTGCCATTTCTGATCTTCTAAGAAAGGGGCATTTCACTAAAATAAAACATTTCCTTTTTTCTAACTCGTGTTTTTATCTTTATTTTTTTTAAAAGTAAAAACTAATCTAAATTGCATTTAGAGCAGGTGGGATCCAGTGAGCACCGACACACCCTGAGCTGAAGTTGCCTTTTGGAGGGGCTCAGGGTGGGAGAGGAGAGAAAGGACTTAAGCTGTTAGTCCTTTCTATCTTTTTTTTTTCTTCCAATGGTTGAGCCAGATGGGGACCAAGCATGGCCCAACACCTGCCTGCCTTCCTGCCTGCCTGCCTGCCTGCCTGCTTGCCGGCCGATCGCTGTCTTACCAGACAAATTTAGATCTTAATCTATCACTGTCTAATACTGTCTGGTAATGCCGTCGATTTGCACTGGCGTTGTCTTCGCCCCGTGGAAACAACCCCTCCCCCACACCAAAATGGCCTCTCTGCATAAAGCCATAAGGTTGACCGACGGGGCGGTTTCGTCGGGTGCCTGGGTGCGGCCCAGCAGGCGCCTGTTTGGCTCCATCCGGTTCAAAGTCTTGCTTTTATCACCGTGATGCTGGCCCTACGGAGAAGGAATCAACCTTGATAAGCTGCGTGGGTTTAACACCTGTCCGTGTTGCTGCTGCTGCGACCACGTAGCCCCTGCTCGGGAAGGCAAAATGTCGCTGTGTCAACAGCCACGCTGAACTTAGTTCCTGGTTTCCTCCTGGGGACATTAAGAGAGTTGGCCAACAACCAAGTCCCTTAACCAAACAGCAAAGCGCCTTCTTCTCGTGCGCAAGATCTCGGGCTTAGCGTCCGGTGTCTCCCAAGTATTGCTGGGAACAAGGGTTGTCTGAAAGAGGCCAGCGGGAATAAGCAGGACCAGGAGAAACCTGACTTGGTGAAGGCCGTCTGAGGGGGCTTTTATGGGTCAGAAGCAGTGGTGGCAATTCAGCAGGTTCTGACCAGTTCTGGAGAACCAGTAGCGGAAATTTTGAGTAGTTTGGAGAATCGGCAAATACCGCCTCTGACTGGCCCCGCCAACCCCACCTCTTCTCTGCCTCCCACTGAGTCCCAGCTGATCGGCTGGGTCTCCTTGGGTTGCCCTGCACAGGAGAACGGAGCTGGAAAGCAGGTTAGTGGGGTGGGGCGGGAAGGGGGATTTTGCAGTAACCTTCCCCTGCCACGCCCACCAAGCCACGCCCACAGAAACAGTAGTTAAAAAAACTGAATCCCACCACTGGTCAGAAGTAATGGCCTTGTAGACCATATCTGGACAACACAGACGGTCCTTGACTTTCAAGCATTCATTTGGTGACCTCGTTAACAACGGCACTGAGGGGAAAAAAGTGACCCAGGAATCAAGCATCCTCACGATCACGTGAGCAAAATGTGGGCGTGTGCTTGTGATGGTTGCAGCATCGACGTGTGTGAGCTTCCAGGCTGTTTTCCAATGCAAGAGATCAGTGGGGGGTAAACTGGATTCCCTTGGGATTCGCTCAGCAGAGGCGATTCGCTTAACCCACCATGGCAAAGAGGATCGTAAAACCAGAGGTGGCTCACTTAATAACCCCCTGAACTTACAGAAGAACAGAGTTGGAAAGGACCTCAGAGGCCTTCTAGACCAACCCCCTGCTTACCGTTTCAGACAGACGGCTGTCCAATCTCTTCTTTAAAAACTTCCAGCATTGGGGGCACTCACAACTTCTGAAGGCAAGTTGATCCACTTAGCAACAGAAAGTCTGGTGCCCACGGTGGTCATAAGCCGAGGACTATTTGTGAGGTAGGAATTGCAGATCCTTAACCTAGTCCTAGTGAGTCCTGATTGAGCTTCTGGTCTCCTGCCTCATCCACAGAGAACACAAGGGCCTTTTTTTTTTTTTCTGCCTGCAACGGTTGGGCAGCCCGACTGTTGAATTGTGAAGTAAGGTGCAGGGCAGGGAAGACGCCTTCCTCCCTACCTGCAAATTTAGGCTGAAATTGAAGCCTCCCTCCCTTCCTCCTTCCACTCCAAGCAGGAGCACGTGTGAGTTTTGTGATTTTTGTCCCTGTGTGCATGGCACATCAGACAAAAGAGAATCCTGCCATTATCCTGGGAACAAAGGCAGCTTGTGGGCCATTTCCCCGGCATTTCTCTCTGGGGTGGGGTTGCTTTGGCCCGAGAAATGCATGATTCAAACTTGTCCTGCTTCCCCCCTACACACACACACACACACTCCCCACCCCCACAGGCTAAAACCTCAAGCATTTTTGAGCGTGTATGGGCACCCCAGACCGTGAGGAGCAGCCAAAGAAAAGTAGGCCATCCCCCGAATGGGAGAGTCAAAAAGGGGTTATTGAAGATCTTTGGAATCAATCCAGGATTGTGTAATCTTAATCAGGAGGAGGAAGAGGATGTAGAAAGACAAGAAAGGAAAGGAAGAGGAGGAGCAGGAAGAGACAAGAGGAGGGATGGTGGTGAAGGAGGAGGAGGAGGAAGAAGAGGAGATGAGTGATGGAGGGCAGGAAAGAAGAAGGAAAAAGGAGGAAGAGGAGGGATGAAGAAAGACAAGAAAGAAGAGGAATAGGAGGAGCAGGATGAGACGAGGAGTGATGGTGATGGAGGAGAGGAGGAGAAGGAGGAGGGATGGTGGGCAGGAAAGAAGAAGGAAAAAGAGGAAGAAGAGGAGGAGAAAGTATGGGAGCCATTCAGATTGGACTCCAAATTCCCAGGGGCCTGTAGCCCACACTTAGCACGAGAACCATCTAAGTCAGAAGACGGCAGGAAGTGAGTCAGGAGCTCCTGAACTCGGGCCCCAGAGGCTGGGCTGACGTAACACACAAAGCCAAGTCCTCCTCCACATGATTCATGGCTCCACAGGGTGTGCGAACCTGGTCCCTACCTCTCCTGGGCTTCAGGCAGGAGGCTTTCCAGGTCTACCTTTCACCCCTCAAGAGAGGATGGGAGTCACGGGAGACACCTTTGCAAACTACTGAATGCTGCGGGGGTCCACATTCATGGCAAGTGAAACCCTGCCCCCCCACTTTTTTTAGGCCCCTCCTTTTCACTCCAGGCTCCACCCACCAAAAGCCAGACAGGCGGTTTAACTCCAACCAAGTCCATTGCAGGTTGCAAGATAGGTCCCCTATACAAATCAGACAGGTGGGCAACAGGGACACCCAGGTGACTATATCACATATGTCCTTTGTCACTCACATACCTTGCAAAAGGCCCAGGTCATTGCCGGACACACACACACACACACACACACACACACACACACACACATTTAATCCCTGGGAAACCCCTGAAGATTCCGGCAAATAGGGTTTTCTGTCTAAGCAAGGGGTTGGACTAGAAGATCTCCAAGGTCCCTTCCAACTCTGTTATTCTATTCTATTCTATTCTATTCTATTCTATTCTATTCTATTCTATATTCTGCATTCTATTCTATTCTATTCTATTCTATTCTATTCTATTCTATTCTATTCTATTCTATTCTATTCTATTCTATTCTATTCTGCTCTGTTCTCTTCTACTCTACTCTACTCTATTTTCTTTTCTATTCTATTCTATTCTATTCTATTCTATTCTATTCTATTCTATTCTATTCTATTCTATTCTATTCTATTCTATTCTATTCTATTCTATTCTATAATATACTATTCTATTCTACTCTACTCGACTTTATTCTAAATTGGCTGCCTGTCCTAACATTATTTCTTCTTTGTGTGTTACCTTAAAGAACCTCCACCGTTCTCCCCACAGGTGACTCCTGAAAACCTCTGGCCCAACCAGTTTGGGAAGGTGAGCGGACAGGTTGAGGAAGCATTTTGGGAATCATAAAAACCGCCTGTTTCCTTTTTGTGTCTTTGCTCACAATTAATTGCCACCCTTCGTATGGATGGCCGCAACGTGGTGCCACCCAGATCCCCAACGATATTTTATCCTCTCTCCTTTGCCAGGCTGTGCAAATCAAACATGTCAGTGTTGACTTATATTCCTGGCAGAACTGCAGTAAAATTGTCGGGGCTTTCTTTCTTCTCCCTCAATTCTCCTCCTCCTTTCTTTATTTAGAGCTGCGTGGAAAATGCTCTCGTTTCTTGTTTATACGATGTTAATAAAAAGACGTGGATTTCTAATTTGCTTCTGAATTATTTATTTATACACACACAGACAAACAAACAGGGGAAAAAACAATCCTCCACATAAAAGGCTGTTTTCCTTCTTATTAGGAGCATAGAGATGATGATTGGCAGAAGTACTGTAATACAATGCAGTTGGGCGTCTCCATCCCTATAATTTTTCATTTATACATCAAATTGGTTGCCCTCATTGGAAAAGCTTTATAGCTCCCTCTGCCTTAAGAAGTTCAAAGCATTCTCAAAGATCCATCTCATCCTGGGAACCCTTTTTTTTATCTATTACCATCTGGCAGACGGTACAAGGACAATAAAAACAAGGACAAATAGGCTGAAAAACAGCTCCTATCCCAGGGCAGTAACTATTGAATTCTCATGTATAGTGCAATATTAATGCAATATCAGGGGGGGTTTCAATTCAATTGTATAGAATGTGAAGGATGTGTGTTTGTGCTTATTTTCATAGTCCTAATGTACATAATGACTTAACGACTGTGTGACTCACTTAACAACTGCAGCGATTCCCTTAACCACCGTGGCAAGAAAGGTCATAAAACGGGGCAAAATTCACCTGTCTCACTTAGCAACAGAAAATGGTGGGCTCAGCTGTGGTTGTAAGCCAAGGACTACCTGTGTGTAGTTTTCATGGGAGAAAAGCTGAGATGGGGGAAAAGTATATTCATATTCAAGTATATTCAAAGTTACCTAAGGGCTGGAGATGAATGCTGTTGGGGTAGAAAAACCACACCTGGCATTTTTCAATCACCGCTAAAATTACAGCCACCTCACACTCACAACGGAGTACAAAGGATATGAGAACCAAAACAAGAACCAAAAGGATTTGCAAACCCTCCAATGGACCGGCCTTCCTGGACCGTCCTTGGCCCCCAAAAGCCAGCCAGGAAGTCGGGATTGCCACTCCAGCAGACACTCATCCCTCATCCCCATTGTGGCTTCATCCCATGGCCCTTGCTTCCTGCCAAACAGGAGCGTCCTTTGTCACTCTCCCTTCTCCAGGTGCCTCGCCTTGACCTCTGGCGCCCTTGTTTGCAAACTGTGGCTTTGGGAACAGACTGTGGGAACCTGCCCCCCTTGGGGCTTGGGCAAACAAACCCTGATACTGGGTGATGAGGAAGCTTGCAAATAATTCACAAGGGGGGTGTTTCCCAGCCGGGCCTGGGATCGAATGGGGGGGAGGGGGGTTGGCTTGTCCAGAAAAGCCCTGTCCTCCATTCCAGGCTGAAATTAAAAAAAAAAAAACCTGGATTAATTCTCCCAACAGCAGGTAACCCTCCCTCCTTCCTTCCTTGCGGAATCCTATACTGTATAGCCTTGCAAAGAATGGTGGCTGCTTTTGTAAACCGAGATGGGAAGGAAAGTGGAAGGACTTCCCCCTAAAGGCTTGGACTCCACCCCTTGGTGGGAAGAAGGAGAACCAGCCTGGGAAACCCGAGACCAGGTCCCCGGGGAGAAACATTAAACCACTGTTACATGAGAGGTCAGGGAGCTTTTAATTTCATTTACAAGCCAGCCGTCTGCTTGAAGTCAACGCTGGCTGGCAATTAGTTATTAACCACTGAGGACTGTGGGAAACTCTCCATCAATAACTCGGCCTCTTTTGGGACCCAAGTCCAGAGCTTCAAAGCCCAGCATCCCATCATCCCCAATTGATCGCAGAAGTGGGCAGGGTTTTTGTTCTTTTTCCTTGCAAGTTTTTTCTCCCTGCCGGGCAGCGGAAAACCATTTTAAAAGTCTCCTTCTGCTGCAGGCCCTTGCCGGCACAGATGGCTGGCCTTGCTTCCCCCAAAAAAACAGCCTGTGAGAGGTTGTTGTGTGAAGTTTGCAAGCAGCGGGGTCTTTGGCTGTGGGCTTTTCATCCAGAGATTAATCAGCCTGATGAAGGGGGAGGGGGGAGAAGGGCCATCCATCCCTACCTTTCATTCTTTTCCAACATCTCAATGTTGGCCTGCTGGTAAGCCGAACTCAGCCGTGCCAATGATTTACTTTAAGGAATGCCAGCCGGGCCCCTTTTGAGAATGACGCCATTCCTGATCTGCTTTCCTGTTTTTAACCCCTTGCTATTTAATTCGGCTTTCCGGGGCTGATGATGTCTGTGCTAGTTGCATGGTGGAGATCCATCTCCTCGCTTCCATTCAAAAAAAATTTCTCCCCCTGTAAATATTTATTTTCTCCTGTTTGCCAACTTCAGAGTTAATACTGTCAAGATTTCGCCGGTCTTGGCAGGTAAGAAGTAACACTCACAAAATGATCTTGGCTGTTTTAATCTGAGAGCTGCCGGAGCCAGGCAAGGCTCTAGATCTCATGATTTGGAATGAAGAGGTGACTAGGATAAACCTCTGCTTTATGTTAGCCTTGTCTGCTTTTTTTCCTTTCTTCCTATGGACCATTTCCTTTTCTCTTTCTCCCTCCGACCGTCTTTTCACTTCTGGTTTGTTAACCCCAAATCTATTTCACCTCCTGCAAGTTAAAAATTGTGGCATGTGAAAGGGAGGTGTTTTTTCCCCCCCTCGTCCATACCCATCCATTTTCCTTCCGTGCTGTGCCTTTTCCAGGCTGATCTCATTTATAAGGCCTTGGTAAGGCCACACTTGGAATACTGCATCCAGTTTTGGTCGCCACGATGTAAAAAAGATGTTGAGACTCTAGAAAGAGTGCAGAGAAGAGTCACAAAGAGGATTAGGGGACTGGAGGCTAAAACATATAAAGAACGATTGCAGGAACTGGTTATGACTAGTCTAGTGAAGAGAAGGACTAGGGGAGACATGATAGCAGTCTTCCAACATCTCAGGGGCTGCCCCAAAGAAGAGGGAGTCAAGCTATTCTCCAAAGCACCTGAAGGCAAGGACAAGAAAACTAACCAAGGAGAGAAGCAACCTAGAACTAAGGAGAAATTAATCAGTGGAACAACTTGCCTCCAGAAGTTGTAAATGCTCCAACCCTGGAAGTTTTTAAGAAGAGATTGGATAACCATTTGCCTGAAGTGATAGGGGGTTTCCTGCCTAAGCAAGGGGTTGGACTAGAAGACCTCCAAGGTCCCTGCCAACTCTGTTATTCTATTCTATATCCCTCAGAAGGGCCAACCCATATTTCCCATGAAGCCTTCCGGGAGATGGACAGACCCGCAGCCCAGCCCTACGGCAAAGTCAACAAATGATCCCCCGCTTTATAAACCGCTCCACCCGTTTCTCCAAAAGGAGTCCAGTTTCCGCCTTTTGCAAGCAGTTCGGCCCTGGGCAGGAACCGCGGCAAGCTCGTGCCCGTTTCTCAGGCTCCTTGGTGGCATCTGGGATGAGGTCAGGCCGGGGAGGGTGGCCCCACCCAAGATTGTGGCTGGCTAGAAAGAGAGAAGGAGCAGCGATGGGGAAGGACTCCCGAATTCTCTTCCTCATTCTTCCTGCTGTTGGTAATCGCAGAGCCACATTTTTCTGTTTGTTCTAAAGTCTCACTGAAAAAATGCCAGGCACCAGACACAGATCATTAATTCCTGCCTGGAACCTAAGTCTCACTAAGACTTTGTCCAATACATACTTGGATAGAAAAAAAATGATAAAGGAACGAAGATCTAAAACCAGAAATATTTCTGTTGGACATCATACCAGAAAAAGATAATAAAGTGACTATATATCTAATATTACATGTGTCAACAGCAGCCAGAATGATATTTGCACGACATTGGAAAAATGTGGAGATTCCTACAGAAGAGAAGATAATAAATAAATAAAAAATACTAGAATGTGCAGAAATGGGTAGATTAATACTTGAAATTAAAGAGAAGGCATGGAACATTTTGAAATATGGCATTCGTTTTATCAATAGTTACTAGAATCAGAAGTTAGAATGTTTAAAATTATAAGAGAAGGGTTAACTTCACTATGAGGGCTTATTATGATATGTTTATTATTAATATTAATTAGTATCAATAATCAACAAGAATTAATATCATGACAAGGAATCACTGTTATTATATGACTACTACTAATGAATTTTATTATGATGATGATTGCTCAAACTAACTGTAACAAGATAACACACTGTTTATTTAGACATTGAAACAGTTGCTCTTTCTATATATAGCAAATATAAAAATAAATAAAAATAATAAAGACTTTGTTCAGATTTCTCACTTTGCCTTCCTACTAACCCCTTTGCAATCAATACCTGATCCATAAAGACTGTTAAGGATAGATCCTCAGGGAGGGTCAACATTGACCTGATGGGCACCTACCATAATTATCTATCCAACATGTCTAATGGGTTTATTTTTCCTCTTCCCTCTTCATCCTCCTTCCTTTGCTGGTATGACAAGAGTTTCAAAAGCAAAATACATACCTGGTTCGAGAAAATGATGAAGCAACATATAGATCTAAAGCCAGAGATATTTCTGTTAGGTATATTACCAGAAAAATATGACAAAGGGGTTGTATATTTAATATGACATTTGTTGACAGCAGCAAGAATTGTATTTGCACAATATTGGAAAAAATGAGGAAATTCCTACAGAGGAAAACATAATTAAAAAAAATATTAGTTTATACGGAAATGGATAGGTTAACATTAAAGATAAAGGTTAAAGAAGATACAGAATGTTTTTTAACATGGGATTTGTTTTACAAATGGTTAGACAATAAAGGTAGAAATTAGAAGTTGGAGGAATACCAGTACATACAAGTAAATACTGTTACTATTATTGATATTATGTATAAGTAAATTGACCCACACAATATACTATTTATTAAGCACTCATTTATGTTAAAGAAAAATGTGCAAATAAAATTTATATATATATATATATATATATATATATATATATATATATATATATATATATATAAGGTTCTTTTCCCATCCTTCCCTTTGGCTGTAGGAGGAATTCAGACAAGCCAGGAAGAAAAACACGTTGGCCCGAAGGTTGCAGCAACCCGATGATAGGTGGCAACTTCGCATGAAGTTCCTCCAGCAGGCCCAGAGCTACGTCGGTACACCGTATGCCAAGAAATACCATCAGCCTGGAAGTAAGAACCATATTCTGGAGTCGACAGGCAAAAGATGATGCTCGTAACATGGGCAGTTGGGTGGGCATTTCGATCTCCACCATTGGAGAAGCGTCCGTCTTCCTTGCCAAGATGCAGGTGGTCCTGGGCTTACAGGACTTGGAAGCTGAGGACTAGCTTTGTTTTTAATCCTCATCCTTGCAGCCCCGCCAAACACAAGGATACTCTGACCTTTGGGATGGTACTGATGCCCAAATTTCTGATGACCTTCTCCCCCCCCCCCTTTAATTTTTGCCTGTTCCAGGTCCTGAATACGAGTCTCCCCTTTTCCTGGATTGTTGTGGGTTCGTCCGGAAAGCAGTGCGAGACTTGGCAGACGATTTTGGCTTCTACATGGGCTCGGGCAACCAAGCCTATCAGTATGACACCCTTCCTGTGACCCTGCCCAGTGAGGATCATTTGCAGCCCGGCGATCTCATCTTCATCTCGGGAGTTTACTTCGATCCACAACGTAAATGCCCTTCTGTGGGACCCACTAGCTTCCCTGCCCGCCCATCTACACCTGGGACAAACTAGGTAACGTTTGCCAAGCTAGGTTGTGCTGCCTGACCAGGTGTTCCTGTGTCCCTTCCTTTGCAGGTAAGAGGCAACCCCACGACATCGTCCACGTGGAAATCTGGCTGGGGGAAGGAGAACGCAGTCTGGGGGCCAGGAGGAAGCGCGGCCGAGCCCAGGTCTTCGAATCCTACAGGTTCGTCTCCAGCTCCTATGGAGACATGAAATACCACTTCAAGTCCATTGAGACGTGGCTGCAGGGCGTTTGTGTCAGGTAAAGGTTTGTGTCTGCCATTCCATCTCTCTCAGACTGTTATACTAAAAAAAATTCACTGAATTCACAAGCTCGAGAATAGAACTTTTGCATGTGTGTGTATGTGTGTGTGTGTGTGTGTGTGTGTGTGTGTCATGTGTATACAGAGGCATCCCTTTGAAAGTCACTATTGTCATTCTTTTGGCATCCCTGCCATGTAATTCTCTTCTGCTGGCGCCTCTGGGAATGTTTGACGCCCACCATTGTTCCTGGCGATTTGAGATGTGCCAGTCCTCGTCCCGCCTTACTTCTCCTCCGCCTGGCCTTCATCTGCAGCTTGAAATCCAAAGGTATCATTACAATTTCAAAGGCCTCGCCTGAACAGCCGTTTAGCACTTGCCACTCACAAAGGCAGCAGTGAATAATGATTGGTCAGAGGCAGGCGGGTGAGATTCAGGCACGGAATACGGAACACCTTATGAAGAGAATATCTGCAAGCCATTTATCCATCCATACATCCATACATACATCCATCATCTATCTCAATCCATCCATCCGTCCATCCATCCATTCATCCATCCATCTATCTAACATCTATCTCCATCCGTCCGTCCGTCCATCCGTCTGTCTATCATATCTCTCTCATCATCATCAGTTCTATCACCTGTTTATCTACTGCTGTGTATCATCTATCTACCGTGTTTCTCATATAATAAGGCCGGGTCTTTTTTTTTTTTGAGCCCCGAAAAAAATGGCTAGGTCGTCTTTTCGGGGGTGACTTAATTCCCCCCCCCCCCTGCATCGGCGGGCGGGCGGGCGGTGACAGCTTGGATGTTGACCTCGGCATTGGTGGGGCACTTCGTATCGGGGTCAACGCAGGCAGCACCATATCCGGGTGTGCAACAAAAGTACTTCCTAACGGCAAGCCCCCCCCACCATTCCCCCCCATTTCGCATGTTTTAATATAGGCCTTAATTTGGGGGGAGGAGCTTAATTTCATTTCATGCCTATAAAACATGCTGGGACTTCCTATTGGGGGAGGCCGTATTGTTGGAGAAACAGGGTATCTATTCTATCTATCTATCTATCTATCTATCTATCTATCTATCTATCTATCTATCTATCATCTATCTATCTGTTTATCATATCTATCTCATCATCATCATCATCATCATCACTTCTGTCATCTATTTAATCTATCTACCTCTCTGTATCATCATCATCATCATCATCATCTCTCTCTCTCTCTCTCTCTATCATCTATCTATTCAATTTCTATAGTCATCCATCTCAGTCAATGACTCTGGGTGGCTTAAAATTCACAAAATATATTACAATGAAGATCCTAAGATCATTTTAAAACAATGAAAAACAATAGAAGCATCCAAAACAAATACACAAAGAGGCCAGTTAGTAATAAAATTAGGAAATGGGGCCCTTTAACACATTCAGCACCCCGGTTCGAGAACATCTACCCGCTCTCTTTATCTCCTTCTCTCCCCCTCTATTCATCCATCCATCCATCATCTATCTCATATGTCTGTCTGTCTATCTGTCTGTCTGTCTACCTATCTACCTACCTATTTATCATCTTTCACTGGGAAAGAAAAAAAAATCACTTTGGAACAGATCAGTGACCTGAGATTTTTAAAACTGAAATGAGTAAAAAAAAATATCCACATCAAGGGAGCTCTAAACAGGAGGCAATCTTCCTTTCTAAGGTGCCTTTTTCCCCATCTGTATTTCCTCCTGGTCTTATTTGACAGCACACTTGAACACACTTGAGTCCTGCCAGGACGACCTTATCCAATTCCCCCTTCCTTTTTCCAAAGATTTGGTCTGCAGTTCACTTCCCCCAGAATTCTAGCTTAACTGGATACCCATCAGCTCAAGTCAGATAGTACATAAATATAATTCTGTAAATAAAAATAAAGCCAAATAACCAGATGGAAACGATGCCTGCTATGATACCAGGAGGTTCCACACCTGTACCGAAGGGGTTGTTTTACACGCCCTGCCTATTTAGAGATCAACACCTCCCACTGCAAGGATTCATGGCTCCTTTCAAAGCTGCGCATCACAAGAGCCCTGCTCTGCTTTTGATTTCCCACAATGCCCCTGACAGCCCCCCAGAGCGGGGCATTGTGGGAAAGCCCCCACAGAGAGGCAGAGACACACCCCACCCGATTGGGGGCAGGACTGGAGCCGAAGGGAGAGACAGCCAAGGACTTTGCTCTCTCCGGCTGCTTCAAGGGGGAAGGTTCACACACACCTCTACCTGACCGGGCTCCGACTTCCACGGCGGGAATTTCTCCCGGCACCAGCAACGGTTTCTAAGCAGCCGTTACTAGGAAACGGGCTCTTGTTGACAGCACCCAAGGCTGCCTGCACCCTCGCCGGGTGGGGGGAAAACACAGCTGTCTGAATCTGGATGCTTGGAGACCTGGCTGAGGAGACAGGAGAGCATTTGCTGTGAAAGCCCTGTCAAGTTTCATCATGACTGACCTGAAAAACACACCCTCTAAAGCCCTCTTCAAGCACGTAGGTCACGCCAAGCCAAGGTTAGACTTCGGTTACTTCTGTTTTTCCTCCTTCCTTGTGGGGGGGGGGGTTCAAAACAACCTCCCCAAAGAGCAGCTGGGTGGCAGTTAGTGCTTTCAAGAAATCCAAAGGGCTTTGACAGAATAACAGAGGAGGAAGGGACCTTAGAGGCCTTCTAGTCCAACCCCCTGCTCAAGCAGGAGACCCTAGACCAAGGGTCTTCAGACTTGACAGCTTCAAGGCTTGTGGACTTCAACTCCTGGAATCCCTTCATTCCAGTCATGTTAGCTGCGGAATTCCGGGAATTGAAGTCCACAAGTCTTCAAGCTGTCAAGTCTTACCAAGCCATTATAAAGTGGCATTAACATTTCACATGATCTGGATTCTGTCCCTCTGGTGATGCAGTCTAAAACTGCATTGGTTTTTTTTTTTTTGGGGAGGGGGCAGCTGCTGCGTACCAAAAAAAATCCCAGCGCAATTTCAGCTTTCAACACAAATTTGAACTCCGTCAAAAATCTATCCACTGCTAATCCCGCTTGGTTTTTAACCTTAGTTACAGACTTCAGAGAGTAATAAGGACCGCAGAAAATAACAATTGCTACCAACCTGCCTTCCATGGAGGACCTGTATCCTGCACAAGTCAAAAAGAGGGCTGGGAAAATATCTACAGACCTTCACATCCCAGAGACATAAACTGTGTCAACTCCAGAACAACTAGACACAAGGACAGTTTTTTCCCCAATGCCATCACTCTGCTAAATAAATAATTCCCTCAACGCTATATAATTATTTACAAAGGCTGCATTACTATTACTATTAATCTTCTCATCACTCCTTTCACACATCACCTCCCACTTGTGACTGTATGACTGTAACCTTGTGTATCCTAATGATTTTTATTGACTGTTTACTGGTATGATTTGATTGCTACCCTATGACTATATTCTATTTACTATATACCCTATGACTATCATTAAGTGTTGTACCTGATGATTCTTGACTCTTGACAAATGTATCTTTTCTTTTACGTACACTGAGGGCATTTGCACCAAGACAAATTCCTTGTGTGTCCAATCACACTTGGCCAATAAAGAATTCTATTCTATTCTATTCTATTCTATTCTATTCTATTCTATTCTATTCTATTCTATTCAATACCGGTTCCCATTGCTTTTTCCCCCCTCTGCAGCCATTGTCCAGAACACAAATGGGCTTCAGCAAGGGATGAGGTGAAGAAAAAATCCATTTTCTACCCACCGAGTGAGCAAGATGAACCCGCAGAAGAGGACGCCGGACCTTCCCAAAGCCAGCCTCCCTCACCACCCGCGAATGAAGGCATCCCGGTCAGGACGGCATCCATTGCAGGATCTCTCGGCACCTGTGGACCAAGTGGTAGCGAGCAGGTGGGAGCCCTGGATCTTCAGGTGTGCTCGGAGCTCCCTAACATAACCCCGGAGAAAACGAATGAAGGCGTAGAGTCCGGCCAAAGTCGGGAGGAAGCCCCAGGCTCCCAGGAAGCAGGCGGTGAGGCTGTGGCAGGAGGAGAACTGGCCTGGAGAGAAGGGGGTGAGGCAGATCCCGTGAAGACCCTCCCAGAAGATCCGAGCCAGGACACTCCGGACTCAGTCAGCGACTTGGCCCAGACTTCCAGTTGCAAGGTAAACTCCAGCGGGGTCTTAACGGGCCACGTCGGAAAATGGAAAAAGAACCCGAAGTCCAAAACTCGAGACGTTCTGTGCCCTGATGGACCTCCTCCACCTCCACCACTAGCCTCAGGTGAATCCGACAGCCTTCCTCCCAGCTAGGAGAAGGCTTGGCTTGACTTGTGGGCCTGCTGCCCGCCAAAACCCAGAGCTCCTCTCCGTATTTGAGAAAGAGACGCGCGTTCCCTTCCCTCCATGTTGTTGCCTTCCCATTTCCCACAGTGCCCTAGAGCAGCGATGGCGAACCTTTTCAGCACCGAGGGCCCAAACCAGAATGTGTGCGCATACCAGAGTGCCGGAAAACCAAAAACCGGCTGGTGGGTGTGCGCATGCCTTTTGGGGGGAGGCGTTTTTAGGCTGTTTTTCAGCCTGTTTTTGGCCTGAAAATGGCCCGAAAAACGGCCTGTTTTTTAACCATTTTTCCAGCCAAAACAACCCAAAAGACGGCCTGAAAAATGCTCCAGAAAACATCCTAAGAACACCCTGAAAACAGCCTGAAAAATGCCCTGTTTTTGGAGACCAGCTGGCCAGCACACACGTGCCTGCCAGCAACCCAAAGAGCAGCTATTAATGGCACCTGTGGCCACTGAGAGGGCTCTGTGTGCCACCTCTGGCACGTGTGCCATAGGTTCACCATCACGGCCCTAGAGTCATGCCATGTGATATTCTGGGAAAATGGATAGGGGCAGCTTCTAGGAAGGAAGCCTTGACAAGAGCAAGATGCTCTGAGAACTGTTGACAACTAAGATGTCTGAGCCTCCAGATGTGGCCAAACTACGGCTCCCAGCATCCCTATCTACTGTACCCTCTGTTTATGAGGGGCTGCTGGGAGCTGTAGTCCACCTCTTGCTCAGCCCAATATGGGACCTAATGTTCAATGAATTCTTTGGCTCTCACGTCCAACTGCAGAAAAACCCACCTGATAGGAAAGTCTATGGAGATTCTCCATCATCCAAGTCATGGTTGTCCCCAAAGTGCTTTTTTTTCAAGAGGCAACTGGACTTTCTGGTTTTTTTATTATTATTTGAAGATGTTTCATTTTCTTATCCAAGAGCATCTTGGATGAGAAGCAAAACTTCGTCTTCAAAGAAAACAAAACAAAACAGAAAGTCCAGTTTGCCTCTTGAGAAAAAAGCACCTTTGGGACGACCTGATAGGAAAATCAACAAACTCTGGTTTCTCTCTGGCTACTTCATATTTCCCCCTTCCTGCACATCTGAATAGTGCACACAGATTGTCTCCTGACTCTCTCCATGCCTTTGCAATCTGGTTGTGCCAGCCACTCAACCGTCCTGCCGGGTGCTTAGTCTTAGTCTTTGAAAACAGTCTGGGATGTGGAGGGAAAAAAATCTCCCCTTACCTTCATGCAAAACTCAACAGTTTTCTCCCTGCCGTTCTTGGCTTCGTCACCTCTGTAAATCGACGTGGTATTTTGAATGGCACCATTTGTCCTGCTGGGGAATTTTCAGAACAATAAACATGTCAGCTGAAGGGAATATGGAAAGTACAAGGCAAATATCTCTTTATTTGTATCAACTTTTCTTAGGTGCCCGGATTTGTAGAAATACCTAGTCCACTGGTTAATTATTATTATTTTTTTAAATTAAATTTAAGGTCAGCCTCAAACATTTCACCTAAAGAGGGTCTACAGGTAGTCCTTGACTTACAACAGTTCGCTTTAGTGACTGGCAAGAAAGGTCATAAAATGGGGAAAAATCCACTTAACAAATGTCTCACTTAACAGCAGAAATTGTCGTCATAAATCAAGGACTGCCTGTACTTCAAAGGTATTTGATTCAACGGCCAGCCAAACAGAGGGTACCCCTCCCTCTCTCTTGCAAGCATGTGGTTAAAGTGAATTCATCCTGGGGAATCTCATAAAAAGAAGAAATTAGGGAAATGAAAGACCTATAAAACCTTGGCTCCCTTAGCAGGCAATTTGGCTGGGGGCAAAACTCAGCTGAATAAGAGCAAATTAAGTGGAAGAGGAAGGTAAACACACACACACACATACACAAATATTTGTATGCTATAAAAATATGAGCTAGAGAGAGGAGAATATCCTATGCTTTTTTTTTTTTTTTTGCTGGCATTGCCAATTGTTAATTGTCCCATGACAGCCCTAACAATAAATTTGGGATGGCAAAAACAGGTGTACGTATGGAGCAAAGCTGATGTTTGAATAGAGGGATGGTCGCAAAAGGGGATCATAACTGCGACCGTCATAAATATGAGTCGGTTGCAAGCATCGGAATTGTGATCACGTGACCATAGGGATACTGCGATGGACGTTAGGTGTGAAAAACTGCCATAAATCACTTTTTTCAGTGCCGTTGTAACTTTGAACAGTCAACAAGTCGAGGACTACCTATAAAATAAATGCAATGTGTGTGGGGTTTTTTTCCTAACACAAACTCCATAAGCTACCAGCCCTTGAAAACAATCAACGAAAAGAATGAAATTCTCAGCCACGATCCTTCCGTGTCTTTTTGCCTCTTCTCCTGAGATACTCAGCTGCCAAAATAATACTTTTGAAAAAATACAATGAACTAATCAAAGGCTGACTTTTTTCAGAAGGCAACGATTATCCTTAAAACCCTCCTGTGATGCCCTTTGGAGCCCATTAAAAGGTTAAACACTCATCTTTATATCTTGCAGACAGTTACGTTTCTTCTCCATTTGGTGTCTTCCGTCATAAATCCACTTTTCCACCAGCCTCTCACAAAATGCATTTCTCTCTTTTCCTAGAACTTGGAGAGTTCAGCAGGGCAGAATTAGCAAGCATTTTTTAGCCTTCTCAAACGGAGGGAAAATCCAGCTTTCCCGAATCTCAAATAATCTAAAAATGCACACTGAAATAACCAAAGAAGCAATATTAAATTAAATAAGATCAAGGTGGCATGTTTATACGTTTAAATAGCCACAGAGTTTATAGCTGATTTCTTAAAAATCTCTTCGGAGATGCTTGGCTGCAAACAGACTTCATCAGTTCCACAACAAGCTCTTCCTTATATTTTATCCTTCTTGACATTCAAGTCCACGGAGGAAAGAACAACTCCAGAAAAAAATATAATTTTTATTTATGCCACAACTTCTACTCTGAAAGGGCCTCACACTTCTGCTCTGAATTCGATCTTGAAACTGCAACTTTAAAAAAATAAATAAATCTCTGCCATGCAGCCATGCTGGTTTTCGAAAAGCCTCTCTTTGTCAAAGCGACTATTTGGTCAAAGCCCCAGCCAAGCTGTGTGCAAGCCATGACTTTGAATCCGAACGCTGACTCAGAAGAGGGAGAGAGAGAGAGAGAGATCTTAGAAAGTGAGCCAAACTCACATCGAAAGTGGCTGCTTCTTTTGACACCCGAGGCCACATTTCCAAGCTTAAAAAGAGTTGAATCGATAGTTTGAAGTCCTGCAGAATGGAAAGAAACAGTTGTGAGATTACACTGGTGGCCAAACAATGCAAAACTTCTGCTCCTCCACTTTACAAATTCAGCATCCGGAGACCTTTTTTTTTTTTGTTCCTGCTGCTGTTCTGACCCAGGCTTCATCAAACGTAATGAAACACAAACTTGTTTTAAAAGCAAAACCTATTTTATTGCAATGCTGGGAATTGCTTTCATTCCCAGTCAGAACTAATCTTAAACAGTTCCCTAAGATAAGCACACACCTTTCGGTGCTGTGGAATGCTGCCAAAAACAAAACTATCCAATTAATTATAACAGAAACCAACCGAAGTACCAGAAAAAAACCAACCAGAGTACACAGAGCTTCAAGGAGGACTTGGAATCTGTCGAACTACTTTGCTTCCTGCAAAGGTTTCATAATCTTGGCCTGTCCTTTATCTCTTACGGGAGGGGCAATCACATCCCAGTTTTACTCCCGTGTCGCCCCTTCTGTTTCAGCTGCTCTCGCCTTCTAGCAGCTCTGCACACACGCGCACTGGGAAAGGCTTCCCTTGTTCCTCTTGTCTCGCTGCTGCCAGACTCCGGAGGCTCCGGAGTCAGCACATAACTCCCAGATGGTCCTGGCCCCATCTCTGTATCGGACGCAGGACTCTCATCCGAGTCCTCCCCAGACTCCCGGACTGGTCCCCGTTCTTCCCCACTGTCTGATTCCGCTGCCGTCTGCACCGGCTGCCGGCGAACCACAACAGGTGCCACCCAAACCTATTTGCCTTAGACGTTCCGGCTATTGAATCAAAGGCCTCCCTCCTGCCAAGCTCGTGCTTCACCTGTTGAGCTACAAGCCCCTGCTCTGTAGCTGTTGGCCAACTGACCAGCGTGTCAAAATGTGACATCACAGCCTCTCTATTGTGACCTGGGAGTAAGTCATCTTCCAGAAGTATGGCTTCAGAGCAGGAATTAGTTTCTACACCGACTCGCTGGGACCCAAGGATCTGCAAGAAGAAACTCCTTAGCTTCCCGCCCCGTTTGACTCTCCGAAGACCTCTGTGCTTCTCAGGTGCCCCTCTCTTATCTAGGCAGGAAAGAGGTTGTGGGCACACCCAGCAAGTGCGCAAAAACCGGATGAGAGAGAAAACCAGGGACGGGGGACTTGGAGAAACTTAGGAGGAACTTTTTAACACTGGGAGGGATGTCCATCTCAAAATTGCCTGGGGAGTGACAGTCAACAGGCGCCTGTTGTGCCGAGGGGCAACTGGGGTAGCGATCGAGGGACGAGGCCCTATCTCAGGACGGTTGTGAAGTCCCTCGGGAAGGGCAGACTAGACGATACCAAATCCCACTTCTCAAAAACTACTTAAAGTTGGCATGGCAAACTCCGGAAGATGCCTTGCATTTTTAGCTAACTTTGCTCCGACCGGTGGAGTCGCTCGGAGGAGCGACGCAACGCCTCCGATTCAACCACGTTTGGTCCAGTTGCCAGGATTCAACCTTTAGACACCCTTTGACCTGGATGATGGAATCTTCTAACTGTCATCCATCCGTCTGTGTCGGTCCTTTCTCAAAGGATCACTTCTCCATATGGAGAAGGCAGACGCGCCTGGGTTGGTTTTAGAATCCAGTTCCAGATTTCCCTCCATCATAGAGGCTGCTTTCGAGCTGATTTCTCTTGGCTGCGATCAGGAGAGGAATCCAGATTAAAATCTGATCCCCCCCTCCCCCCCCCGTTACTGATCGAGGATGGTTTGGCTTTTAGGATGGATGAGCGAAAGACCGCTGGATGGCAATGAAAGAGCAGCTGCCCTACGTTTAGGCTTCCGTTGGTTCCCATACTACAACGAAGGAGACGAGGCCCAACGGGCGACGAAGCTGCCCAAAAAACGCCCAAGTCATCCAAGGGTTCAAAGCAGCACAACCTATCAGCAAGGAGGTGAGGCTGATTGGGGTTTTTTGTTTTTGTTTTTTGAGCAAAGAAGGCACGGGGAGACTAAAGAGGAGTGGAATGATTGTAAACTAACCTGGTTAATCTGAGCTGACAACACGAGCATGTTTTGGGGGTAGATTCCAAAAAGGGAACTGGGTAAGTTGGAGTGAATCCGTAGATCGAAAGAGAGCACAGATAGTCCTCACCTTACAACACTTCATCGCGGAATCCTCATGGTCACGTGATCAACATCCAGGCGCTTGGCAACCGACTCATATTTACGACGGTCGCAGCATCCGAGGGTTACGTGATTCCCTTTTGCAACCTTCTGACAAGCAGAGTCAAATGGGGAAGGCAGATTTGCTTAACAACCGTGTTACTAACTTAACAACTGCTGGTGATTCACTTAACAACATGGCAAGAAAACTCAAAATGGGGCAAAACTCACTTAACAATTATCTCACTTAGCGGCATACTTTTTAGGCACGATTGTAGTCGTAAATTGAGGACTACCTCTAGCAAGATTCCTTCTTCTCTTCTTTATTTCCAGCTTTCCCCCAAACCAGTAAGATTTTTTTGCGAGCCAGGATGTGAAAGCCAGAGAAATCTAGCAGCTCAGGGGGAAAGCGTATCACCTTGAAGGGCTAGATTTCAAAGGGCAGGGCATGTTTCAACTTCTGGTCAGGTATCTGTGCCCTCAAAACAAAAACCCACAGAGAACTAAACCATAATTGCACTTGATGTACTGCTGTGTCGATATTATAAATACAGCAGCATAGAAAGCCACCCACAATAATGGGAAAGCTAATACTGTAAATAACAGGCTTGGAATGACTGTCTACAAATTGGAACGTATAACCGTATCAAAGCTGCCGCTTTGTTTAGTGAGCATTTTTCTAAATATTCAGGGGGAGAAAAGACACGGCAGAAAAAGGAAGCTTTTGGCTGACTGAAAAATACAGAGCCAAGGGGAAACGGTGGGAAATTTAGACAGGAGATCGTGAACTGACCCATGGAATTGACTCCCAGCATGCTGACTAGGGGATTCTGGGAGTTGAAGTCCACACCCCTTCAATTTGCCGAGTTGGAAAAAAAAATTGCTGCATTAATTGAAATGGCTGGTCAGCCAGACACAATACTGAACTACAATACCTAGCAGCCTCGACCAGGATGAGCACTGGGATAGTTCAGCAAGTTGTCTGGAACAGTAGGTTTTCCTCAGGGGGAGAGAAAGAAAAACTTCTGCTGCTTCTGCTGTTTTCCTTGCATGAAGTCAAAAGTCAGTCTCTCTCTCTCTCTCCCCCTGAGAACGGAGCTGGAGATGTTATCCTGCGATCCCAAATAAAGAATGATTGATTGGTAGGAAAAACGGGGTGGAGAATTTTCTTGCAGATTTTGGGGGGATTTTTTTCCCAGGGTCTCTGGTCTGCGGGGTTTAAAATTATGAGTTTGGTGGTTCTTGAGGTCCAAAAGGTTGGCGACCCCTGGACCCCTAGAGGATCTCTTGGGACATTCCCAGTTCTAGGATTCCCTGATCTTTTTGACCGACGTACAAAAATAAAATCCAGGGAAAACCCTTGGCAGGACCCTAATCGTCTTCTCTTCCACAGATCACAAGGCCGTAGAAAACAGGAGACAGAAATACAGAGCTCTTTTTCCAAGCCAGGCCCTGAAGCAGTGGAAGTCATACAAGCAAAGCGGTAGGAATTTGGTGCATCCTACCACCCTCTCCTTCCACCCCCTTCGGATAGAGAATGAGATTCCAAAATCTCTCCAGTCTGGCACTGACGTAGCTTTGGGGAGGACAAGAGCCCTCCCCGGGTTTCAGGGAGGGGTGAGCAGTGCTTTACTGAGCTGCCGGGCCCCACTTAATATTTGGGGAAAGGGTGGGCTGCAGTTGATGTAATGGTATGTGAGAATGGCCTTGGGAAGCTGGGGGGAGAGATGCTGCCTAGGGAACGGCCAGATAAGAGACAGCATAGCCCTCCGCTGCATAGCGGGTGGAGCAAGAGGGGTGGTGTCCTCCATTGTATACCTGCCAGCTGTACCTTACCCGCAATTACACCTTTGATCCAAGGATCCATAATCCCTTGTGTCTCCCACACTTGCACAATATCTCATGCTGTTTTGGTCACCACTATATTAAAAAGAAAGAGATGGAGGGAGGGAGGGAGGGAGGGAGGGAGGGAGGGAGGGAGGAAAAAAAGAAAGAAAGAAAGAGAAAGAAAGAAAGAAAGAAAGAAAGAAAGAAAGAAAGAAAGAAAGAAAGAAAGAAAGAAAGAAAGAAAGAAAGAAAGAAAGAAAGAAAGAAAGAAAGAAAGAAAGAAAGAAAAGAAAGAAAGAAAGAAAGAAAGAAAGAAAGAAAGAAAGAAAGAAAGAAAGAAAGAAAGAAAGAAAGAAAGAAAGAAAGAAAGAAAGATGATTAGGGGACTGGAGACTGAAACAGTCGATGAATGGTTGCAGGAACTGGGCCTGGCTAGTCTAGGGAAGAGAAGGACCAGGGGAGACAGGAGAGCATCCTTCCAATATTTGAGGGAGGGGTTGCCACAGAGAGGAGGAAGGGTCAAGCTATTTTCTAAATCACCCGAAGGCCAGACAAGGAACAATGGATGGAAACTGAACAAGGAGAGATTCAACCTGGAAATAAGAAGAAACTAAGGAGAAACTAACAGGACAATCAACCAGTGGAACTGTTTGCCTTCAGACAGCCATTTGTCTGGAATGGTATAGGGTTTTTTGCTTGAGCAGGGGGCTGGACTAGAAGACCTCTAAGGTCCCTCCCATTGTTCTGTTATTCCCCATCTGGGCAGCTTCCAGAGGTAGGAGGCTGGAGAATTGAGGCTGGAGAATTCTGGGAGCTGTCGGAAAGGGGCTAAGGATGGAGAACCAGTCCCTTGGCACCCCCTGATGAGTATTTCTCCAGAAAAGAGCTAGCTTTCCCCCACCATCCCCTCTCCAACCCTCCCTTCCCCATGGCCTAGCTGGACCCAAGAGGGTTTACACCTCCTCCTTCTCCTTTCCAGGGGTTCCCAGAGTCGCCGAAGGGAGGTTCACATATGAATTCAGATCAAAGAAGCCCAGAGCCTTCCTGAACGCAGCGCTCCGAATGAGTCACCTGGAAGAGAGAAGAAATGAAGAAGGCCCAGGATCGGGGCCGTTCTTTTACATCGGCGGGGCGAATGGGGTTGATATGTAAGGAGGGAGCCTTTGGTACCCCCAGCCCTTGAGGGGTGGGGGAATGCTACATCAAGGAGGGGGTGTACTAGATGGCCTTTGCCTTTGCCCTCTCAGCTGTAGGACCCTGAACTTAGGAAGAGAAAGGTTTTGGGAGCGACTGGCTATTACAGGTTGTCCTCGGCTTACAGCCAATCTGTTTAGTGACGGAAGTTACAACAGCACTGAAAAAAAGTGACCGATCCCCTGTTTACACACTTATTATTGGGTTGCAGCATCCTCGTTGCTGCAACCCAATTTAAAATTTTACATCACGTGATCTAAATTTGGGCTTTTTGCAACCTTCCCTGCCGGCTTCCGACAAGCGAAGACAATGGGAGAAGCCCGACTCGCTTAACAACTGCAGGATTCACTCAACAGCCGCAGCGATTCGCTTAAGGAAGGCGGCAAAAAGGGTTGCGAAATGGGAATCAATAACTGCCTTGTTTACTCTGGCTCCGTTGTGGTCATAAGTTTGAGGACTGCCTGCATTTCTAGAGGATTATCTTTTCGTCTCTTCACCACAAGGCCTCCTGGTTTCTCTCCCACAGCCTGAGTAATTACTGCAAAAGTAAAGGGTGGCAAAGGATTCATGACAATCGAAGGGAAGACTACGTCTTGAAATGGTGCGAGACCAAGTTTCGGGACACCTATTGCAACTTCCGAGAAGGTATGGGGCAGTGACATTTCATTACCAAACTAGGTAACATCATCAGGGCTAGAAGGGAGTGGGGAGGATTGTGGGGTCCTTGGTGTCTTTGAGCTTGGCTGTTTCCTTTCAAGACATTTCATTACCCAACTAGGTGACCTGATCAGTGCCAGAAGGGAGTGGGGTTTGTGGAGAGGAGGTGGAGGAGGAGGAGGAGGACGGTGAGATCCTTGGTGCTCTCTGAGCTTGATTGCTTTCGTGCGGGCGTTTCCTAACCCAACTATGTAACATCATCAGTACTAGAAGGGAGTGGGGTTTTCAGGGTGGAGGATTGTGGCCTCCTTGATGGTTTTCTTGCAGACATTTCATTACCAAACTAGGTAACATCATCAGGGTTTGAAGGGAGTGGGGTTTGAGGAATGGAGGTGGAGGAGGCCCTTGGGGCTCTCTGAGCTGAGTGGTGTTTCTCACAGGCGTTCATTACCCAACTAGGTCACCTTTTTAGTTCAGAGCACATCAGTCCGTCATAACCGGTCGTTAAGCCAGGCCTATAATGCCTTCTTTATCTCCTCTGCTGCCTGAGCCTTTGGTTTCTTTTTGTTGTCTTCTTCTGCCCATTCAGGAGAGCAGCTTCTCTACCAGATCCCAAACAACAAGATCCTCACCACAAAGATCAGCCTGTTGATGAACCTCCGGGAATATGAACGGGTGATGAAGAAGGTCGGCCAGACAGCCAAGTAAGCCCCTTCACTCTCTTAACCTTTCGGGTATCCCTTGAAAAGAAAGCTTCATGGGGCTGGTTTTCTCCTGTGAAGCCCAAGGACGGCCATCATTCATCGCAGAGTTCTTGAAGCTCAAAGGGCGGGGTTAGATTTTCCAAAATGGACAGAAAACCCACCATGTGCTGACCCAAAGGAGATAGCACCATGTTCAGCTGATAAAAAATCCCTTCAGTGTCAGGCCTACACAACCAGATCCACATGCGTAGAGTTCAAACTCTACGCTTTATTGTTCTGTGCCTATATTACAGGAATCTTGGCAGATTGGCAGATTCATCCAGATAAGGCTCAAAGGCCAGACCTTGCCCTCTAAGGTCTATGGAAGGAGTCCAGGCTAATTCCCTATTTGATGCCTCCTCCCAACAGGGACCAACGTTTCATACAGGTGGTCTTTGACTTACAACCACAACTGAGCCCAAAATTCAGGAGCTTGGCAACTGACTCCTGTTTACGACGGTTGGCAGAGGTCACACAATTCCCTTTTGCAACATTCCAAAAACCAAAGTCCCTTAACATCCAGGTTATGACCTTAACAACTGCAGTGATTCATTTGTGTTGCAAGAAAGGTTGGAAATGGGGCAAAACTCACTTAGCAACAGAAATTTTAGGCTCAATTGTGCTTGTAAATTGAGGCTTGGCTTAGTTAAAATTCGAATGGGAGACCACCCAGAGACGTAGGCTAGAATTAAAAATCCTCCTGAAAAAGCAGTTTTGCATTATTTTGGAACTGCCAAGGACACCATCATCCATGAAGCCAAACAGGAAAGTTTGAAAAACTTCTTTAAAGTTCTGTGCCTGTTCTCTTAACGTCTGAGAGCCGGTGATGTATTGGCATGGCTGCTATTGACGGTGTCATAAAATAACATAACAATTTAAAACTCAATAATCCACATGCCGAGAAGGAACAAGATTCCTAACGAAGGGCGAAACACTATTGAAATTATGTCCAATTATGTCCTAAACATTATATTGAAATTATGTCCCCCAGCAATGGATGGGAAATAATCAAGGAGAGAAACAATCTAGAATTAAGGAGAAATTTCCTCACAGAACAATTAACGACTTGCCTTCAGAAGTAGGTGCTTCATCACCAGAGGTTTTTTAAAAAGAGGTTGGATAACCATTTGTCTGGAATGCTATAGTCTCTTGCTTGAGCAGAGGGCAGACTAGAGGACCTCCAACTCTTGTTATTCTGGTTTTTTTTTTTAATCAACACTGTACCTCAAAAGGTAAACAACAACCTTCTTCCCTTTCTAAACTGTGAATGAGCCATTTTGGGGCTAGCTGAGCTGAGCTGATATGCGGTTCTCAGCAGAAAACACAAAGCTGTCTCTCGCAAGCCAAAATTAGATTGAGAAAGAATGTTAGTCCATATGAAGGAGGCATGGGTATCCCGAGTGCACATGACAGAAATGATGGCTGGCCTCTCTGGCAAGATTGTTTAGGGGACTGGAGGCTGGTTGCTGGAACTGGGTATGTCTAGTCTGATGAAAAGAAGGACTAGGGGGTGACAGGATAGCAGTGTCCCAATATCTCTGGGGCTGCCCCAAAGAAGAGGGAGTCAAGCTATTCTCTCCAAAGTACCAGAAGGCAGGACAAGAACCAAAGGAGAGAAGTGACTTTAGAACTAAGGAGGAATTTCCTGACAGTTAGAACAATTAATCAGTGGAACAACTGGCCTCCAGAAGCTATAAATGCTCCAACACTTTTAAAAAGATGTTGGATAACCATTTGTCTGAAATGTTTCCTGCCTTGGCAGGAGGTTGGACTAGAAGACCTCCAAGGTCCCTTGCAACTCCTGTTCTATTCTATTCTGTTCTATTCTATTCTATTCTATTCTATTCTATTCTATTCTATTCTATTCTATTCTATTCTGTTCTATTGCTATAAATTCTTTAAAACATGTCTGTGTGTGAGCTTATTACTATTCAATTTTTCACCCCACTCTCCCTTTCTTGCAGATTGTTAAAAATGGAAGATTTTTTCCCAGAGACTTTTCGCCTGGACACCAAAGACGAGAGAGAAATCTTCTTTGAAATATATAAAGGTGAACACCAAAGCAGTCTCCCTTTCCAAGATCATTAATCTATCTCAAACAGTGGGTTCTGCAAGCAAAGACAGGAGCGGGTTGGGATTTTGTTATTCAAATGTGGCCCAGAGGGAGGGGGCCAAGTCAAGGAAGTGACATCACCTACATGGTGATGTCATTTGCTTGATGATGTCATGATTCCTGGGATGTCACAGGCATTCGTCACGGGTGGAAAGGCACAGGTGGCCCTGCTTTGCTCCCCAACCTCTCTTGTTACAAGAAGACGAAATAACAGGTGGAAAGAAAATACAGGTAGCCTTCGACTTACAGACTTCTGAATGGAAAATATCTTCATGTCAACATAGTAGGATAGACTTGCAGGGCCGGCGTGTTGTGCAACAAGGTCACATTGTGTAATAAGATTGGGACTGGGTTAGGGGCTTCTGTCTTCACTGGGAGTTGTGTTGGTGGGAGTGTACGAAGGGAGGCTCAGCCAATCTCATTGTACATATGTTGTACTCTGACAAGAAAGGTAATCATAATGATGAGAAAAACAACATCGCGCTTTGAAGTCATAGAAATCAGAAAAATCAAGAGAGTGGCCTCCTTTGACTCATGCCAGGACTTCAGTGGTGTGGTTGCCTCTGCCATCTTGACTTTTTTGACCACCCCTGGGTGGCCTTTATACAAAGCTGGGTCTTCCCATGCCGAATTTGACATCCAAAGAGCAACCTCATTGTTCTCTTACAAGGCTGGGCGGCTGCCTTTTTTCCCCCCCCAGTGTGATCCTGCCAGCTTCTCGGGCTCTAAACCCCAGGGACTAGCAACTTAAGCAGCTTTCTCCTTCTCCACAGAGCCTCACATTTGGATCTGCAAGCCCACCAGCTCCAACCAAGGCCGAGGCATCTTCCTCCTGAAAAGCCAAGCCGAGGTCCGAACCTTGCAAGCCAAACTCCAAAGCATGGAGGACGAGCCAACGTATAGGAAGCTCCCTTACAAACTGCCTCAGGCACGAATCGTCCAAAGGTAGAGCATCCGCCACGCAGCCCGCCCAGCTATCCAGCTCCCGGCTGGTGAGCGACGTCGGAGCCCTTCTCGGCCCAGAGTTGGGGGCGGGGGATTCAGGC
Source organism: Notechis scutatus (assembly GCF_049901735.1). Taxonomy (NCBI): domain Eukaryota; kingdom Metazoa; phylum Chordata; class Lepidosauria; order Squamata; family Elapidae; genus Notechis; species Notechis scutatus. The sequence goes on along the minus strand of NC_142024.1, from coordinate 3,946,291 downwards.
AAGAGACACAACAGGGCAGCCTCCTGGGGCAGCCCATCCCATCAGTGGGGAAAGACGTCACCGAATGAGGCCCATTGGGCTGAGCCTTTATTTAGTTTTACTGTATTGTCATTGCACCTCCTACAATGAAACTAAGTGCCATCTTCAGTGTACATCGCACATAAGAAAACTATAAAAAGAAAACAAAGACGCACATCCATCATATTCTATGCAATTGAATTGAAAACCCCTGATACTGCATTAATATTGCACTAGAATTCAACAGAGCTCCTGCCCTGGAATAGAAGCTGTTTTTCAGCCTATTTGTCCTTGTTTCTATTGTCCTGTACCGTCTGCCAGATGGTAATAGTTCAAAAAAAAGGGTTCCCAGGATGAGGTGGATCTTTGAGAATGTTTTGAACTCTCTTAAGGCAGCGGGAGCTATAAAGCTCTTCCAAAGAGGGGAGAGGGCAACCCATGATCCTCAGGGCAATGACGTTAAACCCTCCGGAGTCCTTTCCTATCTGACACTGTGCAATTAGCAAACCGGGCACAGGTGTGCCGTAAATTAAAATACTCTCTATGGTGCAGCGGTAGAAGGTCGCCAGCAGTTTTCATTCAGTCCCAGGTAGTATCATCTCTGCTGGGCCCTTTTGACCAGGGCTGCAATGTGAGCGCTCCCAGGTCAGGTCCTCTTTTAGGGCAACACCCAGAAACTTAAAACTGGCCACTAGCTCCCCTCGGCCTCCATGGATAAGCAAGGGCTGGATGTCCGATCTGTTCTGTCCATTATAAGCTCCTTGGTCTTATTGGTGTTGAGGACCAAGTTATTTTCTCCATACCACGAAAGCAACCGGTCCACCTCATCTCGATAAGCAGACTCATCCACACACACCCCGGAGATGAGTCCCATCACTATTGTATCATCTGCAAATTTAATAGTAGTATTACTGACGTTGACTAGGAAAGGTAGGGAGAGAAAAGCAGGAGATAATTGAAAGATAATTTCCATCTTGGAAGTTGTGGAGGGCTTCAAAGAGGCCGGCGGGCTGCGTTGTGCGAATTGAATGTAGCAGCAGCAGCAGCTGCCTCAAACCCTTTTGGATTCAGGAGCTATTTTAGATTCCAGAGAAAGCCTTTTTTAATGGTTATTTATAGCCTTTGGAAAGGATAGTCAGGGTTGCATTGGAGAAAGGGAGAACAAATTAATAATAATAATAATAATAATAATAATAATAATAATAATAATAATAATAATAATACCACAAATCCTTTGGCATCGCTGCTGTGAAAAAAAAGAAATTACACCCTGTGGAAAAGCAGCATGGGGACCCTGAACCCAACTGGTGGGCCCCTGGCACCAAGAACAGCCCCATGGGGGTTGTAGTCCTGCACGATCCAGGGAGTTAAGTGCCCAGGTGACTTAGAAACAACCGTTTTGTTTTCGGCCAGCTCACCTACCCTTCCTTCGCCTCAGGTACATCGACCGTCCGCTGCTGCTGGAGGGGAAAAAATTTGACGTCCGCTCTTACCTGTTGATTGCCTGCACCGTGCCGTACATGGTCTTTTTCGGCCACGGTTACGTCCGCCTCACCTGCCTCAACTACGACCCCAAATCCAATGATCTCACTTCTCACCTGACCAACCAGGTGGGAATTGCCTTGGACCCAACCGTGGAATCTCACCATTTTAGAACGTAACAGAATAGAACATAGAATAGGAATAGGACTAGGAATTAGAATAGAATAGAATAGAATAGAATAGAATAGAATAGAATAGAATAGAATAGAATAGAAAAGAATAGAAAACAAAATACAGAATATAGAATAGGAACAGAACAGAATGTAGAATAGGAATAGGAAAGAATAGAATGCAGAATAGAATAGAATATAGAATAGAATATTGAATATAGAATATAGAAGAAAATATAGAAGAGAATAGAAACAGAACAGGCTTGGTGGCAACTCTGAAACCTCCAAGATGGTCTCAGCCATGTTGGAAAAAGAAAAAGAAATCAAAGGTCGTAAATCGGGCACGACTCCCTTAACAACCCCCTTGCAACAGAAATCCGTTTGCAGTCATAAGTTGAGGACCACCAGTGCTGAGACTCTCTCTCTCTCCCCCCACCCCCGATTATTCTTTTTTTAATAATTTTTTAATTGAAAATTTGGTTTTAAAAACATTGAGCATGGTGATCTTTTTGACATATATTTCAGTCTTTACATTATCATATAAACAAAATACCATCAAACAGTATAGACATTTATATACATTTATACAGCTATACATATATTTACATTGTAATTTTTGTATTGGTTTCTGTCTTAGATATTATGTTACAAGATAATCTCTTCTTAAATTCTATTTCACATTTTTCAGACTTCCTTTCATCTCCCTCCAATTATAAAACTTTTCCCATATTACATAGAATTCTGAAGCGTCTCGCTTTTTCAGTTCTAACATCATACTATCTAATTCAGTGCACTGGAAAAAAAATTTTTTTTTCTATTATTGCTTCATTGTTTGGTATTCCTTTTAACTTCCACGTTTGGGCAATTAATAATCTTGCCGCTGTAATAATATGAATGATTAGGTATATATATCTGCTTTAAGATTATTTTCCCTGAAGGGTCCAGGTGCCAGATCAAAAAAAAAGAGACACCAGATCAAAAAAAGAGAGACATCACTGGCAAACAGAGCCATCTGGAGCAGGTGTGGTTTCCTTCAGCTCTGCCCACTAGGCATTGTCTCTGGGCACCTGTTGCAGTGACCAAGCTATTGCCTTTGTGTTGCCCAATTCAGACGGCTTGTTGTTTGGCTCTGCGTTAAAGACAGCCGTTGGCACCGGATGCTCCACAAAGACTCCTGGCCCCCCGCCCAAAAAAAGATGTTCTGCTGGGTTTTATTTTGTCTTTTTTATTTGTTTTGTGGTTTTTTTTTAAATTTCCCAGAGACCAAGTTTATCTCCTGGAATCCAGCAGGGTTTGAAAACTTGCCCAAGCGGCTGACAAACTCCGCATTCCTCCCCCTCCGTCCCTTTTCTCTTTCCCTGCAATTGGATCCTGCTTCTCTTTTCTGCTTGGCCCAGGGAAGTGGAAATGGATTTGGAAAGCAAAGTGCTGGGTTTTTTGGGGTTTTTTTTTAGCTTCTGCTTTTTGTCCTCTGCGGAATTTAGCAAAGCAGTCTAAGCAAGAAGGGAAGATAGTAAATTTGGCCTCAATTAAGAAGTTAAATAGTTAATAAGATTAAATGCAGCTAGTTGAAGAACTCTTTAGATATCTCTGTCTCCCTCTCCCTCTCTCCTTCTCCCTCTCCCTGTCTCTCTCTCTCTCTCTCTCTCTTTCTGTCTCTCTTTCCTGTCCCTCTCTGTCTCCCCGTCTCCCTCTCTTTCTCCCTTTCTTTGTCTCTCTTTCTCTCTCTCTCTCCCTCCCTCCCTCCCTCCCTCCCTCCATCCATCCATCCATCCATTGATCCATCTATCTATCTATCTATCTATCTATCATCTATCTATCTATCTATCTATCTATCTATCTATCTATCTATCTATCTATCTATCTATCATCTATCTATCTATCTATCTATCTATCTATCTATCTATCTATCTATCTATCTATCTATCTCTTCCCCGCTCTCTCAATCTCTTTCTCTCTCTCTGTCTTTTTTTTTTTTTTGCAAGAGCTGAGATTTTCAATCAACTTCCCCCGGCTTATCATCCCTTGGTTTCTAGCCTGCCTGTTAGTCAAACTCTCCCTGGGAAGCCTCAAAAAAAAACCAACCCAGAGCATTTAAAATTCGTGTAATTTTAGCAAATGTCCAGGCAGAGACCCAAAGTAAATACAACCCTCTTTCTTGCTGTGGTTGTGGATCCTCCAACTGGAATCAAGGAACAGAGGCAAAACAGGAGAAAGAAAAGGAAAAATATTTTTTTAAAGCCAGCGATGCTCATGCCATATAGACAAAGGAATGGATAGGGGATAAAAACACAGAGTCAATTTGGGCTTGAGGCTTGACCTGAGCAGTCACCTATCCAAGCCACATTTTCATTTATATTTTTAAAAATTTCTCCCTCGCTCAACTTTCAGTACGTGCAAAAGAAGAGCCCCATCTACTCCCACGTCAAGGAGGAGACGGTATGGCTGATGGAGCGCTTCAACAACTACGTCAACGAGAAGTTCAGACAAGCCAAGGGGCTCCCCAGAGATTGGGTCTTCAACAGCTTTACCGTAAGTTTTTTGTTGATTAAATCCATCCTTACTTTTTCCCTTGGGCTGCTTGTTAAGGTCAGTGGTGAGAGAGGCATAGCACACAAGGAAAGGTGGCTGGGGAAGGAAGAGGAAAAAGGCAGGTGCATCAGTTCTTTCCTAGAATGCCTAATGGGAATGAGATTAACTTAGTTTAGGTAGCCGGGTAGAGTTAGGAGGGAAACCAGACTAAATAGAAGATCTAGAAACGATTATTTTCTGAGTGTGTCAACAGAAGATAGCCGCAGGCCGAACTTGTCTGGCCTAAGAATCTGAGAATCCCATACTTGAAAAGGAGACCACCAGAAAAGACCAGATCTGTAAACTAGTTCAGACTTGGCAACTTTAAGACTTGTGGACTTCAACTCAGCTATGCTGGCTGGAGAATTCTGGGAATTGAAGTCCACAAGTCTTAAAGTTGCCAAGTTTGGAGACCTCTGAACTAGATTGTGAAGGCCAAAGAAAAACCAACCTAAGGGGGGAAAAACCCACAGAAAATCACTCCCAGATTTTTCCTGAGAAAATGGGTATAACTCTAAAATTACAAAGTGAGCCGGGATTATTCTTACCATTTTATTTGTAGAGGATATTGAAATCCGTATTTCATCCCCACTCTGTGAACGTTTCCCAGGAGTGGGTGGGTGGGTGGGGAAAAAAATCAATGGAACAGACAGTTTTAGAGAAATATTTCTCCAATTTGGCAAAATGTAAGGCATGTGGGTTTTCATGCTGGCTGGGGAATTCTGGGAGTTGAAGTGCGCACACATCCTAAAGTTGCCAAGTTGGAAAAATCTTATAACTGCTCTATATCTTGCAATTTGGGTTTGGGTTGTTTTTTTTTCCACCCCTTACCTTTAGCAATGTATTCTCCGGAAAAGAAGTCTTGGGTAATATATTTTCTTCAAAAAGGGAGGGTCTATTTTGGGGGGGACCACCCCACTCCAATATTTGTCTCCTGTGCTTTGCAGAAGAGAATGAAAGAAATCATGTTACAGTGTTTTCTCTCCGTCAAATCCAAGCTGGAGTGCAAACTGGGTTTCTTTGATCTCATCGGCTGCGACTTCCTAATCGATGAAGATTTTAAGGTACCCACCTGCAATTTGGGGAAGGAAAGAGGGCCCCCCCTCCCATCCGTGACAATTTCTCTACATCTTCAAACATATAAAAGTGAACTGTATAAGCTAGATTTTATCTCCCCTGTGGTTAATTAATCGCTTTGCAAACTCCTGGGAGAGTCAATCTGTCTCTTTTACAGTCCTCTTTTTTTCCCCAAGATCTATTAGTAATCGTAGATCACCTTGTTATTCTGGATTAATTGCCACCGATGAAAAAGCACCGTTTAATTTTCGCCGAGTTGCAAACTCATTACACATTGTGGGTACGGGTGCCTGTTTGCTTTGCATCCATCCAGCCTGGTTTTGCCTTTTGTCTTGTGTGTGGTGGAAATCCAGGAAAATAGGTCCATTCTGTTATCAGCTTAAGTTGGTCCTATGGGGACATTTCGGGGGCGAAGGATGGGGTTTCCCAAAGGCACCACCTGTTTCTGCAAAGATCATCATCTCCCTTATTTTTTTCCCCCTCCCACTTACCTCTTGCTAGCCAAAAAAGAAACAAAAACTTAGCAGAAACTGGAGTGGAATTCCAGCGTCACCCAGTGGCAAAAAAACACAAAATATTTTCAGGGGAGATTTTAAGGCTGGAAGATTCAAACCGGCTGTAAAAATACAAATTGCTTTATTTTTAAGAAACCGGGGAAATTGAATTTGATAGAACGGAGAGGATTCTAGTCTCTGAGGTTCAGCATAGCTACAGTACAACTTTGTTATTTGATACTAGAATAAAACATGATTTGGGGGCTTGGGTTGTCTTGCGAAGCCAGCCAGAGCATATAGCAATAGCAATATAGCAATAGCACTTAGACTTATATACTGCTTTACAGTGCTTTACAGCCCTCTCTAAGAGGTTTACAGAGTCATCCTCTTGCCCCACAACTATCTGGGTCCTTTTTTTATCGACCTTGGAAGTTTGGAAGGCTGAGTCAACCTTGAGCCAGTCGGTCAGGATCGAACTGCTGGCAGTGGGCAGACAACCTGCAATACTGCATTCTAACCACTGGGAGGAGGGAGGGAAGGATTCATTTGACCCGCCTCGGAAGGATGGAAGGCGGAGTCAACCTTGAGCCTGGTGGGATTTGAACTGCCAAATTGCAGGCAGCCAGCAGTCAGCAGAAGTGGCCTGCAGTACTGCACTGCGCCACCAAGGCTCAGCAAATTGTGGTTATACAAATGTGGATTGATAATTGTGTAATCAGTCCCCATGTCACACACTCTAGGAAGACAAGGGGCTTGGCCAAAAGTAGAGAACCCCAAATGGAAACAAATTGGACAAGAAACGGGAAAAGTACATAATCACGATTCTGGTTCAAAAATACATTGGTGTGGTGTTGTTGTTTTTTTAAAAAAACTCTGCCTGTTTTTTATTTTGCCTTTTAGAATTATTTCCCTGATAATTATTTCTGTGATATTTGATCTGGACTTGGAAAAAAAAGTTGGAGTGAGGGAATAAAAGAACAAAGCCAAAGAAAACACGTTCAGTTTTAAGCTTTGGAGAGATTTAGGAGGGATGTTTTTGAAATTTTGAATAAACCATCACAAAAGTGTGTGTGTGTGTGTGGGGGGGGTATTGTAGGCCTCAATTTAACCAGTGTCACCCAAAGGGGATTTTTTTCAGGGGGGCAACTGGAATTTCTAGTTTTGTTTTTTTTTGACGATGTTTTGCTTCTCATCCGAAAAGCTTCTTCAGTTCTGACTGGATGGTCAGAGTTTCCCCACCCTTCGGTCAGAGCTGAAGAGGCTGCTTGGATGAGAAGCAAAACGTCTTCAAAGAAAAACCAGGAAGTCCAATTGCCTCTTGGAAAAAAAGAAAAAAGCCCTTTGGGGACAACCATGACCCGGATGACTGAGAATCTCCATATAGACATAACCAGTATTTACGTTCACAGGTGTGGCTCTTGGAAATGAACGCCAACCCTGCATTGCACAGCAACTGCACGGCGTTGAGGACCGTGATTCCCATGGTGGTGAACGAGACGCTGGGTAAGTTGCCGAACTTTATTGGATATACCATGTCGGTACTGAAGAATCGAAACCAGCTCTGGTTTCCTGCACCAATGCTTTGCCCTGTTGAAAACAATACTTTCTCCTTCTCCCCCACCCCTGGTTGATCAAATCTGCATTCAGTTTTTGGTCGCCACGATGGAAAAAAAGATGTTGAGATTCTAGAAAGAGTGCAGAGAAGAGGATTAAGGGGAGTGGAGGCTAAAGCATATGAAGAACGATTGCAGGAACTGGTTATGACTAGTCTAGTGAAGAGAAGGGCTAGGGGAGACATGATAGCAGTCTTCCAACATCTCAGGGGCTGCCCCAAAGAAGAGGGAGTCAAGCTATTCTCCAAAGCACCTGAAGGCCAGACAAGAAGCGATGGATGGAAACTAACTAAGGAGAGAAGCAACCTAGAGCTAAGGAGGAATTTCCTAACAGTTGGAGCAATTAATCAGTGGGATAACTTGCCTCCAGAAGTTGTAAATGCTCCAACACTAGAAGTTTTAAACAAGAGATTGGATAACCCTGTCTGAAGTGGTGTAGGGTTTCCTCCCTAAACAGGGGGTTGGACTAGAAGACCTCCAAGGTCCCTTCCAACTCTGTTATTCTATTCTAAAATTCCCCATGATGAGACGGCCTTTTGTTATGCGAACCGTCCACCTCTTTCTTGAGCAGGATCTCTGCCTACATTCCCCACATCCCTCTTCCCTCCCCTCCCTTGGCAAGTTGAAAAGCATTAGGTGTGAAAGAAGCGAAGCAAAGGTTCAGTCCTGACAACACACACACACACACCCCTCTTGCTTTCCTCTCCGCTTTCAGATCTGACCCTCGAGATCTTCACCAAGGCTCAGAAAAACCAGAGCATCCTCCCTCTGGAGTCCCTCTGCCATTTTGGCCTCCTCTACAACGGGACGGCGTCCAACAACGGGCTCCCCCAGCCGGCCAAAAGCAAGACGTCCCTCTGTTCTCTCAAGATCCCCCGGGCCAGCCTGGAGAAAGCCGCCAGGAGCAGCAGCCCCATGCTGCCCAGCCCTCTGCTGGACAAACCCAAAATCCCCGAGAAGCTGCCGAAGGCGGACAGCAAGGGAGACAGCAGGGGGGAGCCCTCTGGCGCTCCTGAAGGGCTGGCTGTGCCCCCCAGCAAAGGCGCCCGGCGAGATCCCCTCCCCATGCCTCAGATCCAGATTTCCATCGTCCCCAGCCTGACCTGCTGCCCTTCCGTCAAAGCCATCCTCCGGGGACATCAAGTCTGCACCAGCGGCAACCAGTACATCATCAAGCCCGTTCCGGCCGCCCCGGATAAAGCCGAGGGCGCCGAGGAGCAGGGCAAGGCCCTCAACCTCTCCCGCGGGAAATCCAAAGACAAGTCCTACACCACCTGGTTCCAGCAAACCTTTGGGGCCAAGCTGCCTCCGGCCAGCGGCCCCAGCGATGGCGAGAACCCTTTGACCAGCTCCCAGATGCTCTCTCTCCATCTTCAGTCCAACTTGCCGCCCAATGGCCTGCTCCTCCCAGACTTCCCCAAGTCCTTCTCCCCACTCGTGGTGAGCGTCAAGAGGCCGGCCGCGGCCGAGAGCAAGACCAGGGTCCTAGCCAGCAGCCACAGTTGCCGGGAATCGCTCGCGGAGGAGAAAAAAACCTCCCACCGGGGCTCTTGAAACGCCGGACGCTGGTGTGTTTCCCCAAAGTCCTCGTTCTCTTTTTCTTATAAAGAACAAAATCGGGAAGAAAAAGAAGACCAGAGAAATACCTTTCTTTCTGATGCGTTCCAGCATTTATCTTGGCAAGGGCTGGTGGGTGGGCACGGTGTCTTTTATTTTTATTTATTTTATTTTTTTAAATCTCTCCGGGCCTTTTAAAACATTTCTCAGAAAAACCACAGGGAGAAATACTGTATTTGCTAAAAGCCAATAGCTATTTTTTTTTTTTAATCTGTTGAGCCTCGGAGAGGTTTCTGGGTTCCGCTTTTCTACCCCTCCCCCCTTAGCCTTATTGTTTTTTCCACACACCCCTCCCCCGCAAGACTTACGACCACACAAATGGGCTCCATTAACAATTCCCATCCTCCCAAGGTAGACCAAAAATAATGGGTGGCTTCAAAGATTTGATTGTGGACGATGATCTCTCCCATCCAACTCTCCAGTTCTGGATTTGAGACATTCCAAAGATACCAGATTGAGGTCTTTTGGTAGGTGATGATGCATTATGGGGAAATCACGTCACATACCGAAGACCATTATGGATGAATAATATACAGCCCATAATAATAATAATAATAATAGACTGTATCCTAAACTGGAGTCAAAATGCCCAGAATCCAGTTTATTTCAGTAGGCCTTTTTGCAATGGCTACAACCATCTGCTTCATTAAGTGGGTTGAAAGACCAGCCTGTGGGATGACCCACCAACAGAACAAACTCTGTCTTCTAATTCTTGGCTGTTTTCTTCCTGTGCCACCTAGAAGTTGGCTTCTCTTTTTCTGCCTCATTCTCAGCTCCCACACCACCACCAAAAAAGGTCTTGCAGGCCAGCTTCCAAAAGGCTACAGCCTGCCCTGCAGTGTTGGACAGAGGTTGGGCGCCCTTCTCAGTGCTTTATCCAGGGTATCAGTATGCTCCCAGCATGCTCCCTATGTGCTAGGTACTATTCCGGGATGCCCAGGCAGACGTAATTTGAGAGACTCACGGCAGTTCACACAACTCCTTCCCAATCCTTGCAGGATCATGATTCGTGGCACCGTCTTCCTGGCCTCTCCACCTTTTCCCACCCCTGTGTGGGATCTGATTTTGCAAATCCAGCCACAGGTTCCAGTTTGCAAAGAGTTGCATGAAGGCAACCAAGATTCCCAACTCCCGCGTGGGAAAATGAGCTTTTCCGTGAGATTTCGCCTCCCACTAAAGAATGTATGTGGTTATTCTAGCTCACAACAATCACCTTTAGAATTCTCTCTATACATCGTCCATGAGTATCTTTGGTGAGGGACGAAGTAAGCAGCTACCGTCATCAAGAGGTTAAAAACCTTTAAACTGCCTTCCTCCTTCCTCCTTGTGAGTCCATCTCTCCTAAATTTTATTACACCCATGACAATATCCCATTGGGAGCAGTGATTTTAATAAACACCCAAAACACCAAGGGACTCCTTGCAATGCTAAATCCTGAAGGATTTGGGATTGATGCAAATTAGGCTCCTTATTCCTAGAAGGCCACCCTTCTCCTGCAAAAGCTAAGACATTCAGAAAAGGAACAATTTGCCTCTACAAATCTCCCTGTTTCTAGCTTCACCACCCCAAAGGAGAGCAAAGCAAGACTTCAGGAATCAAAGTCTGTCTGGTTTTGTAAAGGAGGCACACACACACAAAAAATCAAAGCTCCACATTCCTTTTTAAAAAAATCTTACTGTTTATTTGACAAGGAGGCTCTTCCTTCGTCTCAAGGGTAGCTCTGCAAAGCTTCAGAAACTAGCATTTCCTTTGGGGCAGGGCGACCACGTTTGAAAGCAAAAAAAAAAACAGGCCAACATGGAAGGGGTGTGTGTGTGTGTGTGTGTGTGTGTGTGTGTGTGTGTGTGAAAACGCAACCCATTTCAAGAAATGTGTTGGAGCAAAACAAAAAAAAGCGTTTAGGAAAGCTGGTTGATTCATCTTTCAGGGACTTCCAAGCTGACTTGTTTAACTTTGTTAGAAATAAAACTGGGACGTGAAATATTCGTGCTATTGAAAATTGCACAGGGAGAAGGTTTTGTGGGAATATATTATCTGGTAAAACGGTGAGACAATCCAGGTTGGGGGAAAAAAAAAAAAGAATAAAATCCAGACACCATTTTAATTTAGCCTTCAACACATCAGTTTCTTCTTGAGATCTACCCTATTCTGTGACTCCAACTCTGGCCTCAAGTCAGGAGATCGATATTTTGTTTTGTTTATTCACATCCTAAATTAGCAGATCTACTCTGAAACAGAAACATTCAATGTTCTCGTCTCTGAAAACAAGGACAGGTATGGGGCTCACTTGTGACTCGGGCGTATAATTTTCTCTACGGGGCCAAAATGTCCACAGAGACCTTCTCCAACTTTACAACTGATAATGGAGTCAACCTGGAGCAAAGCTTCTTAAAAGCCAACCGTTCATTTTCATCCATCACCTGAATCTGGAGAAGAGATTTATGTCCCAGAGAGGTAAGCTGTGATACTTGGCCGCCCGCGCTCATTTGCCAACTAGCCTGAGCTTTCAGTGGACCACTGATGCCCAATGAGAAGTTCTCTCGCAGTACCTTCTCCCCACGTTTTTCCTCTGGGAACTGGCAGCTGAAGGTATCTTCTTGGTCCAGTTGAGTTCTTAGCAGGTCTGGAGGATAAATGGCTTTGGATTCTGTAAGACAGAAACACCTCAAAAATGCATAGAAGGAGATCGCTGGTGGGATCTACCTTCTGAATCCCAGTCATGAAAATGCAAGGAGCCACTGGAACACTCAGAGTCAACCTCAAGTTTGCCCAGGACTCCATAGCTAATCCAGGATGTTGAAGCTTCAACTGTAGCATCTTCAGCAGTCGCCATTATAACCACCTCGACCTTAATGTCTTCCAAAGTTACTGGACTGCAATTCGCACCAACATCTGGACTGGGTAGCATGCAACATGTGGACAAACCAAAGCCCTTCAGATGTGGCAGAGCTAATTCTCTGAAAGGCCAGCCACCGTGTCTGAGGCTAGAAGTTGTGGAACGTCTACCGAAGGGAGGCCCTGCCTCTGTAAGCCAGTTGAGGGAAGAAACGATGCAAAGCCAGTTATGGAAGCTCACAACGGAGTAAATAAGGCTGCAGAATCTTGGAAACTGGAAATAGCCTCAGAGATCAACATTAAGGTAGGCCTTCCCTGATCTTCCTTCAAACTATCTCTTGGTTTGCAGCGTGGGGACCTACGCCACCCTCATCACAAGGGACATTCCCTGAGCGACGCGGTTGAGATCGGCCACGAAAAGGCTGACTTTTCGGATAAAAGTAGGTGGGGGAGAAAAGGCAGCAGGCAGGAAATACAACAAGGGCTGCGAAATCTTGCCAAAAAAAAAAAAAAAAGGGGGGTAGTTGTGTGAATTCAGCAGCAAACACAAGGCTTGGCTTTGCAGGTGCCCCCCCCACACACACACACACCTGTAGGCTTTTCATGTGAGTTTTTACCCGTTTCCTTCCCAGCCAAACCCTGTCACTGGGTTTCAATGTAGGGGAAGATCTGTGGTTTGTTTGTTTTTTTCTCACTCTTTCTGCCCCTCTTTGTCTCTGTCTCTCTCTCACACTTTTTTCTTTCTCTCTTCTTTCCCTTTGTCTCTCTCTCCTTCTCTTTCTCTCTCTCTTCCTCTCCCTTTCTCTTTGTCTCTCTCTTTCACTTTCTTTCTCTTCTTTCTTCTCCTTTCTCTCTCTCTCTTCTCTTTCTCTCTCTCTCTCTCTCTCCTTTCTCTTGTCTCTCTCTTTCACTCTCTCTTTCTTCTTTCTCTCTTTCTCTCTCTCTCTCCTTCTCTTTTTCTTTCTATCCCTCTTTCACTTTCTTTCTCTCTTTCTCTCCCTTTCTCTCTCCATCTCCCTCCCTCCCTCCTCTGTCTCTGTCTCTCTCATCTCTATATCTGTCTCTGCCTTCCTGCCTGCCTACCTACCTACCTACCTGCCTGCCTGCCTGCCTACTAACATACCCTGACCAAAAGAAAGTCACGATTGGTCAGAATTAGTGCCAAGGGACATATGATTTGGGTGGAGAGTATTGCCAATACTCCTTTAGTTATAACAATAACTAAATTGTCCATTAATATTCTCAAGTCATCCAGGCAGAGCTATCTGGAAGAAAAGAAGTCCAGTTACTAGTCCCTTCCTGATCAGTAATAAAACTACCCTTTATTCAATGCAGTCTTATCTTTATTAGTGTTATCCTAACCAGAAACTGGATTCAGACATGAAGAGCCAAGCTAGGATAAACTTGGAACTAAGGTTCCCCGAACAAATCTGGATTAGGACAGCATAATTGATTTTACAAGCATCAGCATCTTTGAATGGGAAAGTCCCCACCCACTCTTGCCTTGCAGTGAATTACGAAAAAACGATAGGTATGATGCCTCAGCTATTTCTGAATCTGCAAAGGTTCTTTCATATGCAGATTTTTCTAAAATTATTTTTGTTTGCTGTCTGAAAAGAAGTCAGGTGATCTGAAGATTGTCTGTTACTTAATGACTATGGGTGATTCATCAGAGGAGTGAAAGGGGCTGTGAAAATTGTTGGAAAGAGAGAGAGAGACGGAGAGAGAAAGAGAGGGAGAGAGAGAGAAGGAGGGAGGGAGAGAGAAAGAGGGAGAGAGGGAGGGAGAGAGAAAGAGGGAGAGAAAGGGAGGGGGGAGAGAAAAAGAGAGGGAGAGAGAGAAAGGAGAGAGAAAAAGGAGGGAGGGAGAGAGAAAGGGAGGGGGGAGAAAAAGAGAGAGAGAAAGGGAGAGAAAAGGAAAGAGAGGGAGGGAGAGGGGAGAGAGAGAGAAAGAAAGGGAGAGAGAAAGGGAGGGAGAGAGAAAGAAAGAGGAGAGAGAGAAAGAGAGAAAGGAGAGGGGAGAGAGAGAGAGAGAGAGAAAGAGAGAAAAGGAGAGAGGGAGGGAGAGAGAAGGAGAGAGAGAGAAAGAAAGGGAGAGAGAGAAAGGGAGGGAGAGAGAAAGAAAGAGGAGAGAGAGAAAGGGAGGAGAGAGAGAGAGAATTCCCCTATTTTCTTTAAAATATATTCCGCTATTGATTGGTTTGTTGACATTTCAAAATATTCTTTTCAGATTTGTACCAAATAGCATGCTAGAAGGGAGCGTTACATTTCAAAAAAAAAAAAAAGGTGTGTGTGTGTGTGTGTGTGTGTGTGTGTGTGTGTGTGTGTGAGGAGGAGGAAGAACGGAAAATTGTTATAAAATAGGAAAATGGCCCATCAGTTTTCAGGAAGCTTGTGGCAATTTTAAGAAACTGTAAGAAACGGTTGGACGATTCTTGCTTTATTTTAAGAGAGAAATGGCCTTTTGCTAAGTTGAAGAAATTTAGGTTGAAGAAATCAAAACTCAAAAGCTGGGGAAGAAAATCACAATTTTTTCCCGTATCAATAGATTCCTTCCTTCCTTTTCTTTCTCTCTTCTTTCCCTTTCTGTTTCTATTTCTATTTCTCTCTCTCTCTCCTCCCTCCCTCCCTCCCTCCTTTCTTTCTTTTTCTTCTTTCTCTCTAATCTTGGTAGAGGAAAACAGATTTACAAGGAGAATGTGGAGGCATTCTCTGAAGTTAGATTTAAGCCATTCAATAATGTAATGTCTTTCTTTACCCAAGTTACCTTATGGACTCTATAGCAAGGTTTCTCAACCTTGGCATCTTTAAGATGTGTGGATTTCAATTCCAGAATTCCTCAGCCAGTGGAGGGTATAAGAGCTAAAGCTAAACAAGTCAGAGGCTTTACAGATTCTGGTCTGCTAAACGAAGTGATGGGTTTTCAGAAGTTTGAAGCCAGTTATTTGCTTATCTGCCCAGGAATTTAGGGAAGCCAATTTCTTGAATCGCAGGGGTTGGACTAGATGACCTCAGCGGTTCATTTACAAACCTTTAGGGTTGCTTGGAGCATTACTAGAAGCAAACGAAAATCAGATGATCAAGGAAAAGAAGATTGGCTGTAGCCAAAGTGACATACACCTTTATGCTTGTGCAAAGAAAAAGAAGCACAGAAAATTTCACGCAGTTTATATCCTGTATTTATTATTTTTACAAATAATTTCAGGGTGACAAACATATCCAATGCACCTTCCTCCTCCTATTTTCCCCACAACAACAGCCCTGTGGGGTGAGGTGAGCTGAGAGAAAGGGTGTTTGGCCCTGCCAGCTTTCATGCCTGAAGCGAGATTTGAACTCACATTCTCCTGCTTTCTGGTCCAAACCTCAGAAGAGGTTCCATTTGGGGACATTTCCATCCTGTTTTTCAGTGTACTTTGCCCCCCACCCACCCCACAAGCTTAGCCAGAAACAGACCAACAGACATGAAAAGCATTTGTAGGATTTTACAAAGGAACCACATTTACAGTTCAACATTATGTAATAAAAAAGAAAATAGTATTTTTACATCAGGTCTCAGGCCTCCTCCTCTTCCTCCTCCTCCTCCTCCTCCTCTTCCTCTCTTCAAAATGTTGAAGAAGGGCAAGAGAATAATCAAAGGAGATCCAGATATTTTGTATCATCAAGATGGTTGTGGGTGAATTTTAAAAAAATGATCGGCCGAATCTTAAAATAGTCCATTCAAACAGACGTTTCAAAAATCAGATCCCTTTGAAAGTCATACTTAAAGACATTTGGAGGCAGCATCTAATGAAATTAGAACAAATTCTACAGTGCAACAAATTGTATAAATGTTCCTTATTTGTGAACTGTACAGTTCCCTGGGCAAGTTTGCCCTAAACTGGAAAACTTTCTCTGTTCTTAGTTTTGACCAAGAGCCTGGCAAATCTAATTTTTATTTTTATTTTTTTTAAAAAACAACAACCTACAGGTAAGATGGTCTTTTGCAAGATCAAACCCCAATCTTTGTATTACAGCCCTGGCATTTTATGCGCCAATAAAATCCCCTGAATAGCCATGGAGATCCAGTGGATCTAACTGAGGACTTACATCTATATATTTATGCCTATCAGGCTCCCTTTTGGGGAGTAAAGTTAATATTTCCTTCAAGAAACAGAGCGAAAAGTTGAAGGGTATTCAACTTAAAAAAAATACATGGCATATATTGCTTTTATAAAAGCAGATATCTGTTGCCAGCTTCTCTTTTTAAAGTATTTTAACTTCAAAGCTTGAATTCTGTTGCATTCCACGATGTAAATTGAAAAAATCACTATTGCTTGCTCTTATTTACAGCCTGAAGTATTAGAAGCTGAACAACAAATATTAATAATAATTGTTATTATTACATTATTGTAATAATTATATTAATATCAGCTGGGCCCATCTAACTTCCTTGTTATAATTCTTAGGTTTCTGGTTATAATACCTCAAGTTTCCTAAGAAATCAAGGGTTACTATGAGTCTTCCTGTTATCTTTGGATGAATAAAAACAGAAGAATAAAATGATCTGCAAGCAGTTTTTCACATTCTTTTTTTAAAACAAAGAAGGCTGTGAAAAAAATATATGAATATATAAATTCGGGCAGGTTCTTCAAAAGGAACCACAAGAAGAAGAAGAAGAAGAAGAAGAAGAAGAAGAAGAAGAAAATGGAAACAGCATCAGGTGGGAGAAACGGAAAAAAAAAAGATACGGAAAAGACGCTGATTCATTCAGAATAAAAAAAAGAACGGTTGAAAAACATGAACTCTGAGCAATTTCTGATTCAGAAGTCAAAATTCGGGTGGTTTTTTTTATTATTATTGTTGTTGTTGTTCCTTTTCGTAGGTCAGCCCTGAACAAATTCGGATTTATCCCCGACTTCTTGTTCTTGGATTGGCATTCGAAAATCGTTCTCTTCTGAAAGAAAAAGACGAGGGAAAAATTACATTTCAAAGAACGCAACTCAAAAGATGATATGAAAATTGCAATTTAAGCATAATCTTTAATGACTCATTTCTTAGCTTGTAACGAAGCTACAAGTAGTTCTTGACTTGCAAAGATTTGTTTAGCAACCGCCAGAAGTTACAACAGGACTGAAAAAAGTGATGTACGACCAGTTCTCGTACCTATGCTTTTTGCTTATTAGTTTATAATATAAAATATAAAAAAGGAAAGAATAGGAAAAAGAGGGGAGGGAGAAAGGGAAGGGAAAAGTGTAGCAAAAGAGGGGAAGAAAGAAAGAGAAGGTGTTGGGTGCAGCAGAATAAGATAATAACACCAAACCTCAACTTTTTAACTTTTGCCTAATCATGTAAAGTAGTCATTTCTGTAGCAACAAATTTATCTAACCAGCAAAGCCCAAAATCAAAAGTTTTCATTTTTCCCCGCCACCCCAAGCACAAAAATTTCCAAGCAGAAACAAAAGTAGTTGTGTGTTTTGTTTTCTTTTCTTTCATCAGAACAGCCCCCTCTAGCCATTTTCTGCTAACTCCTTCAACTTTTGCAGCCAATTGCAACCAGTTGGAAATGCAAATGCCAAGAAGGGACTTTTTCATCATCAGAGAAATATCCACAGTAAGTAAGATTCGCATCCTGATACAGAAGATTGTCAAAGTGTAAAGATAAAACCAGAAACTTTTCTTTTGGGTTTCATGGAAAAAGGCTTTGGGGGGGTGGGGTGGGAGCTGAAATTGGAGCTCAGCTTTGATTTATGCACAAACGTGGAAAGACGCTTTGATTCCCACAATGGACGGATGACTGGGGCAGTCCTTGCACTTATGTCCATCGCAGTGATCAAAATTTGGGCGTTTAGTAAACCGGCATGGGTTTACAATGGTTACAGCATCCTGGGGTCATATGACCTGCGTTGGTGACCCTCCCAGCTAATTCTGACAAGCCAAAGTTAAATGAGGGAGCTGGATTTGCTTAATGACTGGTTTTAAGCGTGGTTCGCTTAAAAGTTGCAGTGATTTGCCCAACAACCATGCCAAAAAAGGGTCTTAAAATTGGCTGTGGCTCACTTAACAACTGCCAGGTCCCAATTATAGTCGTACATTGAGGACTTCTCGTCATTTGGCAGGAATGGCAACAAATTTCACTAGAAAACAATTAGCTAACTGCAGTAAAACGCCCCCCTCCTCTTCCTGCTCCTCATATTAATAATATAAAAAGGGGAGAAACATTATTAAATAAGAAAGGGGTGTAATTCATCGGCTTATATTCAGCCCCATCTGGCCTTGAAAGGGGTCCCTCAAAGCCAACAATCTCACATTTTAAACCCGCCTTTCGGCAGCGGCCCCAAACTCACCCTTGCAAGGGATGGCATAAATCCCGTTGCACAAAATGTCCAGTTTCTTTTTCTTCGTCCTGCGATAAGAGAACAGGAGGACCAAGGCCCCAGCTACGGTCAGCAGGAGGACAAAGGTGATCAGAATCCATACAAATCCTAAAATAAATAAAATAAAACCGAAGAGGAAAGTCCGATGAAGCGTTCATTCCTCTGGCTTCCCCCAATTTCTTTGCAAGCTAGAAAAGGCAAGACCAGAAGCAACGGATGGAAACTAATCAAGGAGAGAAATTGCCTGCCAGGGAGAACAATTAACCAGTGGAACGGCTCGCCACCAGAAGTTGTGGGTCCCTCAACACTGGAAGCTTTTAAGAAGAGACTGGACGGCCATTTGTCTATATAAGGCCACACTTGGAATCCTGCATTCAGTTTTGGTCGCCACGATGTAAAAAAGATGTTGAGACTCTGGAAAGAGTGCAGAGAAGAGCCACAAAGAGGATTAGGGGACTGGAGGCTAAAACATAGGAAGAACGGTTGCTGGAACTGGGTACGTCTAGTCTGATGAAAAGAAGGACTAGGGGAGACATGATAGCAGGGTTCCAACATCTCAGGGGCTGCCCCAAAGAAGAGGGAGTCAAGCTATTCCCAAAGCACCTGAGGGCAGGACAAGAAGCGATGGATGGAAACTCAAGGAAAGAAGCAACCTAGAACTAAGGAGAAATTCCCTGACAGTTAGAACAATTAGTCAGTGGAACAACCTGCCTCCAGAAGTTGTGAATGCTCCAACACTGGAAGTTCTAAACAAGAAATTGGATAACCCTTTGTCTGAAGTGGTGTAGGGTTTCCTGCCTAGGCAGGGGGTTGGACTAGAAGACCTCCAAGGTCCCTTCCAACTCTGTTATTCTACTCTACTCTATTCTACTCTATACTCTACTCTACACTATTCTACTCTATACTCTACTCTACTCTACTCTATTCTACTCTATTCTATATAAGGTCTCCTGCCTGAACAAGGGGTTGGACCAGATGACATCCGAGGTCCCTTTCAGCTCTCTTATTCCACATTCTAGGAAGCAGCCACCTCTGCTGTTTTCCCCCTGCAGACTTTCTAAATTTTAAGGAGTAAACTTCCTTGCCCCTTCACACATGCCTGGTAAATTACCTGGATTTGTAGGCACAACCGTCGGAGAGGAACCCAGCTCCATGGTGAGGACAGGGGTCTTTGGAAAGGGAGTGGGTTGCGTGATGGTGCCCTGGGTGGGAACCTTGCTGGATGGTGTGTCACAAATCGCATCCTCATCCTGCTTCCCGGGCCGTAGGGTTTTGCTGCCGCTGGCTGTGCAACTACAAAACGGAAGGAATAATTTGCAGCCAGATTTCAAGACAAAGGATGGGGTGCTGTTACTGAACATCATCATCATCATCACAATAACAATAACAACGACACTTTGTAGAAATTGCTACTCATCCTGTCTTGTACCAAAAAGAATCCAGGGTGGTTAGTTTCAAATCAGTATTTCTTGATTACATCTAGGCCAAAACCTGTGGACTTCAACTCCCAGAATTCCCCCAGCCAGCATGGGTATTCTGGGAGCTGAAAAGCACAGGTCTTACAGTCCCCGAGATTAAAAAAAAAAACACCCCACAGGTTGCAATCTCTTCCTTTACACTTCTCGCTTTCCAAGGGCTGAGATTTCGTTCGCTCTCCTTTCAAATATCAACCTGCCCCTTTGGCGAAATCCAGGAAAAGAAACTCCCCGGGACGTTATTTTTTCCAAAAGTATAAAGCTTTACTGAATAAATCCACTTTGGCACCGAAAAAGCAAAACCAGCTCTGGGTTTTTCCAACGCAAAAGCAGGCCTAGTTCATTCCCTCTTTCCCTACTTGGCCACCCACAGTCCGTGACGTCCACCAGTCACTTCCGTTCATTTTGTTTTGGGAACCAGCCGGTTACGCTGTGGCACCTGCTCCCACCCACCCACCCCCATCTTGCATGCCAATTCCCCCCCCCCATTTCCTATTTTTTATCAAGCGAAGAGAATACAGGGGAAAGTTTGGATCCGTTTTGACATCAACGTTCACACATCTGGCACCCACCTTATCTCACTCAGCCTCTCTCTTGCAATCGGGCAACAGCGAAAGACCTCTAAACCCATAAAGGAGCAGCTGCACCCAACGGCATTTCCTCCCCAGCATTCAAACTTCCATTTAAACCAGGGATCCCCAAACTTGGCAACTTGAAGACTTGTGGACTTCACCTCCCAGAATTCTCCAGCCAGCATAGCATAGTTGGCAGGAGCATAGCTGGCTGGAGAATTCTGGGAGTTGAAGTCCACAAGTCTTCAAGTTGCCAAGTTTGGAGACCTCTGATTTAAACCAAGCCAAGATGCACTTCAGATAACAAATAACAGATAATCAGAGTTGGAAGGGACCTTATAGGTCATCTAGTCCAACCCCCCACCCAAGCAGGAGACCCTACACCATTTCTGACAAGTGGCAGTCCAATCTCTTCTTGAAAGCCTCCAGGGATGAAGCTCCCACAACTTCCAAAGGCAACTTCTGTTTCATTGACTATAGAATATCAAAGATGGAAGGGACCTTGTAGGTCATCTAGTCCAACCCCACCCTGCCCAAGCAAGGGACCCTACACCATTTCTGACAGATGGGAGTCCAGTCTCTTCTTGAAAGCCTCCAGCGATGAAGCTCCCACAACTTCTGAGGGCAACTTCTGTTCCATGGGTTGATTGTTCTCACTGTCAGAAAGTTTCTCCTTATTTCTGAACAAGTCCCACCAAGCCAAGGATGCATCAAAACCAACAAACTCCATTTGGGGTGAATCAGGGATGGTTTCTCCACCTGACCTACCTGGAAGAGCTAACACACACACACACACACACACACCCCACACACCCCTTTCCATTCAATGCACCATTCATGCGAGGTTCACTTAAGGAAATACATACTTGGTCCAAGGGCGACATTTCATGTTCCCTCCTTTGGAAAAATACCCTCTAGGACAGGGTTTGCATCCTGCAAAATGACGCAGAGGAGAAACGAATGAAGCTTTGAACAAAATTTGCTGATTGGCTAGGAGCCCCTGTGTGTCAACTCATAAAACATTTTGTATATACGTTTTATAGTTGACAACAGAAAGGAGAAAGGCGGGGGAGAGTTTCAAAGAGCAGACGGCAGTGTGGAATCGAAAGTACATTCCATTCATATTTTCTTCAAACACCGATTAGATGACTGAAGGCGCAAAAATCTAATTGGAGAACATTCCACTCTTAGCTATGGACGTGATACACCCAGAGGGGTGGGGAGAAAAGCAGGGTCAAGGGTGACAGTGAGTTACGTATCTCAGAGTTGGCTACGCCCAGGTAAATGCCGGAGGTAGAATGTTACCCTCAAATAAATCTTTGTTAGTTTTGGGAGTGTGGCTCGAGGCTCATGATTTAATTGGAGTAACTGCCGGAATCCTGACAGATAGCCAACTCTGAGACACTGTGGCTATTTTGTTGGTGTGTGTGTGTGTGTGTGTTTGATTTATATCCCAGCTTTCCTCCACACTCTTCTAATTGGGCCAGGAAATCCATCTTAATTGAACAATAGAGGGCTGGGAGGGACCTCAGAGGTCTTCTAGTCCAACCCCCTGTTCAAGGGAGGAGATCTATTAACATTCCAGTCAAAAAGCTGTCAGGTCTATTGTCGAAAACCTCCAGTAATGGAGCACACCCACAACCTCAGGAAACAAGCTCTTCCATTGATTGCAAGCCGTCCTCAACGTACGACCACAGCTGAGCCTAAATTTTCCATTGCTAAGCAGTTACATGAGCTTTGCCTCGTTTTACGACCTTTCTTGCCAGTCATTGTTAAGTGAATCACTGCAGTGGATAAGTTAGCAACCTAGTTGTGAAGCGGAATCTGGCTTCCCCACTGACTTTGCTTGTCAGAAAGGGACCCTGGGACTCTGCAACCGTCCACAAGTACATGCCAGTTGCCAGGCCTCTGAATTTTGATCACGTGACCACGGGGGATGCTGCAACGGTCGTAAGTGTGAAAAAGGGTCACAGGTCACTTTCCCCAGTGCCGTTGCAACTTTGAGCGGTCACTAAACGGATGGTTAGAAGTCAAGGATTAACTGCAATTGTTCACAAAATTTCTCCTTAGTTCTACGCTGGCTCTCTTAAGTTTGCATCCAGTACTTCTCGTCCTGCTCTCTGCTGCTTTGGAGAATGAGACGACCCCTTCTTCTCTGTGACAGCCCCCTCAAGCACCAGAAGACCTGCTCATGCCCCCCCCCCCCCCAATGTCGGGGTTCCGACGGATGCCCTAATTAAAGCATGAGCCTCGAGCCAAGTTTCAAAAGAAATCCAGTTATTTTAGGAGAGCAACATATCGACACATACCCAGATGAAGTTCAGCTCTGCTTCATGTAATTTACACCCTGTTGTTATGACCCTGTTTCCCCCCCCCCCCCCCCAGGGTGTGTCATAAATCACATTCTCCAACCGGAGCACTTTCGAGGGCTGTAGAGCTCACACCTCTGCGGTTGGTCCCGGTAGCCTGGGATACAGCCTTGAAGAAGGTATGCATGGAATGTGCTTCTGGTTGTGGCTGCCATGCTGCTCCATCAGTTTTCCCGCCCCCTCCTGCCTATGGCAACTCGAGAGCAGGCCAGGGATGCTTTACGAGTTGACATCGAACCCTTCTTTAGGCCAGACCTAGCCAGGTTCCCACTGCAATCGTACAATTTAGCCTCTTGAGCATCTCTGTTGCTCTTCTCTGCACCCTTTCTCGGATAGATAAATGTTCCCCACACCAAGGGAAGAAAAGAACCGATCAAGAAGCCTCCTACTTGGGAACAAATTTGAGAAAAACCATCACCTTTTCCAAAACAGCACCCTGGTCAATGATTGATGTATCCCACTAGGTTTGACTTTGGATGGGCCCATTTCTCTCTCTCTCTCTCTCTCTTCCCTGAAATGCCATCCTCGGTCCTTACTTTTCTCCTCAAGTTGGCTTTCTTCGGGAGCATGGCCAGGAAGACAGGTGCAGACAGTGTTTGAAGTCCTCTGGCATGGTCTTATCTCCTCGAGGCCTCGGTCTATGAGAAATAAAACATCAATTCCGGACTGCAAAGAGTGAGATTTCGGACAATTTCCAGGCACCATGTCTAGCGGAGCTTCCTGGAAACGGGGAAAGTTTCAGTGTGGCTTGGATAGCTCAGCAACCAACATTTCAGGGCCAAACTCTACATACATACATACATACATACATACATACATACATACATACATACATACATACATACATTTTTAGATTTATAACACAGGAAAAAGCCATTCAAAACCAACCCAGACCTAAGCCACCATTTGTGAAACCACAAAACAACACTTTTTCCTGCGAAGGAAGCCAGGAAGGAGGTTGCGGTGGTCTCGTTTGCCGACGGGGCCTTACCAGTGTTACAGTCGGTGCAAGGTTTACACCGCGAGTAGGTATAGACGTCGTTGTAGTAATTCTCATCGCAAGGCTCGCACTTGGTCGGGGATGCCACCGTGCAGCGTTTCACCAGTTCTTCTCCTAAAGGCAAGACGATGTTTGCAGATGGAAACGGAGCCTCGTTCATGCAAACCCCCCCTCGCCCCCAAATGACAGGCCATCCTCCGGGGAGCTCAGTTTCCCTCTCCGTGTCACCCTCCAAACAACCCTGCAGGGTAGGTTGAGGAGTGGCCATCAACCTTCCTTTGAGGAGGGATTAGAACTCGGGGCCCTCTTCAGCTAGCTGGACACTTCGACTAACAGCGGAACTATTTGGCCAGACATCCTGCTGAAGACCTGTCAGTTATCATGGTCAAGAAGGATGGGAATTGTAATCCACAGCCCAGCAGTCTCTGTCTGTCTCTCTCTCTTTCTCCTCCTCTCTGTCTCTATCTCTGTCTCTCTCTTTCTCCTCTCTCCCTTCTCTCTGTCTCTGTCTCTCTCTTTCTCCTCTCTGTCTCTATCTCTCTGTGTCTCTGTCTCTATCTCTGTCTCTGTCTTTCTCCCTTCTCTCTTCTCTCTATCTGTCTCTGTCTCTCTCTTTCTCCTCTCTGTCTCTCTCTTTCTCCCTTTTCTCTCTATCTGTCTCTGTATCTCTCTTTCTCCTCTCTCCCTTCTCTCTGTTTCTCTCTTTCTCCTCTCTGTCTCACTCTCTCTGTCTCTCTGTCTTTCTGTCTCTCTCTGTCTCCCTTCTCTTTTCTCTCTGTCTCTGTCTCTGTCTCTCTCTCTCTCTCTCTGACTCTCTCTCTCACACACACACACACACACACACCAAACTCAAAATGAGAGCATATTCATGAGGACAGAACAGTGAAAATTTATGTGGGGGGAAAAAAGGGAGAAATTCAGCCTCTCCCTGATTTTATAGAGTCTTACAAAGGAGGGTTGGCCAGACTGGAATTTCTGCCCCCCGTGTGAGGTACGTACCCCTTGACTGAACCTTTCAGAAGAAATCAACATTGCAATTCAAACCACACCAAGCCTGATTATTAAATAAAGAGACAGCATCCAATTAATTTGGGACCATTCCTCAAACTGCCACCCAAGAGTCTTCGGATGGGAGACCACCAGGAGTTTCTAACTGAGTAAGCTAGACTGGGAGGGCTGAGAAACATCCAGGACAATGTCAGTGGCAAATCCAAAATACAGCAGAGTCAGCATTGGATGTCAATTTTAAAATTAGTATTTTTTTTTAAAGTGCTAGAGAATCAAGGACACCTCCAAGTTCCCCCTATGCCAGCCAGAAAAATCTGATTTTTTTTTTCTTCCCTTTGCAAACAATTGAAAACCATTTTGGATAGAGCAGCCCCAGAATGCAAAGGATAAAAAAAAAAACAACCTGGGTATTTCCTAAAGTGACAGCCCAGGAACCCATAAATGCAGAAAGGGTGGATTCAAACAGGATTTGAGTTCAAATGCCCCCCAAAATCTCCAGCGTCACTAACCTGGTGGACAATATTTGCAGCATTTCCCATTTGGGAGGAGATATTCCTTGTTCGAACACGATAGCCCCCATCCCAGGGAGGACCAGAGAGACACAGCCAGTGAAATCAACCCCAAACTCCGCTTCATGTCCCGTGCCACAAACTCACAAACGCTGCTGTGCTCGAAGGGGGAGGAAGAAAAACCCACAATCCTGTGTGAGCACCGCAAGGCCGGATCTCCTCTGACTTTCATGAGCCTCTTCAGAGATCTGAGATCTCTTTGAATATCAGGTGCTTTACCATAGGTGAGAAGTTTGCGTCAGTTTGGCGCCTCCCCCAATGTGGGGCTTGTCGGCACTAATGCAGACTCACAATATTGCAGGCGACTTCTGCTGTCTGCCAGCTCCCAGCAGTTCGATTCTCACCAGCTCATGGTTGACTCAGCTTTATGTCCTTCCGACGTTGGTAAACTGAGGACCCAGATTGTTGGGGGCAAAAGAGGCTGACTTTGTAAACTGTTTAGAGAGGGCTGTAAAAAGCACTGTGAAGCGGTATATAAATCTAAGTGCTATTGCTATTGCTCTGCGCTGGAAAAAATGCCAGGAGGCAATTGGGTATGTCTAGTTTAATTAGGGATGTGGTGGCTCAGGGGCTAAGACGCTGAGCTTGTCAATCAGAAAGGTTGGCAGTTCGGCGGTTTGAATCCCTAATGCTGCGGAATGGAGTGAGCTCCCGTTACTTGTCCCAGCTTCTGCCAACCTAGCAATTTGAAAACACATAAAAAAATGCAAGTAGAAAGATAGGGAGCCCTTTGGTGGGAAGGGAACGGGCGTTTAGTCCTGCCAGCCACATGGCCACGGAGACGTCTTCGGACGGCACTGGCTCTTCGGTTTTATAACGGAAATAAGCACACCGCCCCGTAGAGCCGGAAACGATGAGCACGTATGTGCAAGGGGAACCTTTACCTTTACTTAATTTAATTAAACAAAGGACATGATAGCAGTCTTCCAATATTTCAGGGACTGCCACAAGATGTTATAGGATGGTCTATTTAGTCCCTGTAAGGCAGAATGGCCACCGGAGGGCACTGTTTTCATACTCTGTGCTACAGATGGTGCTTTTTTTGCCTGCCAGGCTGAAATACCCTGAATGGCCACCGGAGGGTACAAACACATTTTTTTTTAATCTGCCATCTAATGGTTGATTTAGGAACTGCTTATTTATGTAACTGTGTAACCTGTTATTTGCTTATTGGCAAAATGGCCACGAGATGGCAGGCTATTATTGTTAATGCAATTTCCCATAGACTTTGAAAACCGCGGGTTTCATGTAATTTGAGGTCTATTTTCACCCCGTTTTCCCCTCTAGAGCAATGGGGGACTCAGGGTAAGATCCCTCGTCGGATTTCACCAGTCCTGTAACCTGATTATTTTTATTTATATTAACTTTCGCGATTCCTTCCTTGTACCTGCCATAACGAAAAACCTCCACCAGGTGGCAGGCTGTTTTTGCTGTGCAATTTCTTTACTTCACCTGCCATGACGCAAAATGGCCACGAGATGGCGGGCTATTATTGTTAATGTGCAATTTCTTTCCTCCACCTGCCATGACGCAAAATGGCCACGAGATGGCGGACTATTATTGTCAATGCAATTTCCCATAGACTTGGAAAACCGCGGTTTTCACGTAATTTGAGGTCTATTTTCACCCCGTTTTCCCCCTAGAGTTATGGGGGACGCAGAGTAAGACCCCACGTCGGATATCGCCACATTTGTAACCTGATTATTTTTATTTATATTAACTTTTGCGATTCCTTCCCTGCACCTGCCATAACGAAAAATCTCCACCGGGTGGCAGGCTATTATTGCTGTGCAATTTCTTTACTCCACCTGCCATGACGCAAAATGGCCACGAGATGGCGGGCTATTATTGTCAATGCAATTTCCCATATTTGAAAACCGCGAGTTTCATTTAATTTGAGGTCTATTTTCACCCCGTTTTCAATTGGGCGTTTTTCCGCGAGGCTGAGAATTTTCCCCGAGTCCCTTCGGCAAAATCAGCCCCCTCCCGCTCCTGGCCGCCGTTCCATTTAGGTTGCAATCAAGGTGCGACGTCTCCCGCCTTTAGGCCCCCTTGCAATCGCCCTATCTTTTCCAATAGAACCGAATTGAGGCGGCCGGCTGACTGCCTGCAAGGGGCAACCGGTTGGGGCAGGGAAATGTCCAGCTACCGGGCCCGGGGAGGAAGGGGAAGGGAAACCAACATCACGCGAGAGAGAAATATCATGTTTGAAAACGGTCCAGCTGGTGTATTCGAGCGGGGCAGGCAATTGGATAGACACCTCCTTGCAAAGGGCCTTTATCTCCAGCAAACTAGCGGGTGGCGGCTGATTTTGCCGAAGGGACTCCGGGAAAATTCTCAGCCTCGCGGAAAAACGCCCAATTGAAAACGGGGTGAAAATAGACCTCAAATTACATGAAACCCGCCGTTTTCAAAGTCTATGGGAAATTGCATTGACAATAATAGCTCGCCATCGCGTGGCCATTTTGCGTCATGGCAGGTGGAGAAAATAACTTAATAATAATAGCCCGCCATCTCGTGGCCATTTTGCGTCATGGCAGGTTGAGAAAAGAACTTAATAATAATAGCCCGCCATCTCGTGGCCATTTTGCGTCATGGCAGGTGGAGAAAAGAACTTAATCATAATAGCCCGCCATCTCGTGGCCATTTTGCGTCATGGCAGGGGAGGAAAGAACTTAATAATAATAGCCCGCCATCTCGTGGCCATTTTGCGTCATGGCAGGTGGAGAAAAGAACTTAATCATAATAGCCCGCCATCTCGTGGCCATTTTGCGTCATGGCAGGTGGAGAAAAGAACTTAATCATAATAGCTCGCCATCTCGTGGCCATTTTGCGTCATGGCAGGTTGAGAAAAGAACTTAATAATAATAGCTCGCCATCTCGTGGCCATTTTGCGTCATGGCAGGTGGAGAAAAGAACTTAATCATAATAGCCCGCCATCTCGTGGCCATTTTGCGTCATTGCAGGTGGAGAAAATAACTTAATAATAATAGCCCGCCATCTCGTGGCCATTTTGCGTCATGGCAGGTGGAGAAAATAACTTAATAATAATAGCCCGCCATCTCGTGGCCATTTTGCGTCATGGCAGGTGGAGAAAAGAACTTAATAATAATAGCCCGCCATCTCGTGGCCATTTTGCGTCATGGCAGGGGGAGGAAAGAACTTAATCATAATAGCCCGCCATCTCGTGGCCATTTTGCGTCATGGCAGGGGGAGAAAATAACTTAATAATAATAGCCCGCCATCTCGTGGCCATTTTGCGTCATGGCAGGTGGAGAAAAGATCTTAATAATAATAGCTCGCCATCTCGTGGCCATTTTGCGTCATGGCAGGGGAGGAAAGAACTTAATCTTAATAGCCCGCCATCTCGTGGCCATTTTGCGTCATTGCAGGTGGAGAAAATAACTTAATCATAATAGCTCGCCATCTCGTGGCCATTTTGCGTCATGGTAGGGGGAGGAAAGAACTTAATCATAATAGCCCGCCATCTCGTGGCCATTTTGCGTCATGGCAGGTGGAGAAAATAACTTAATAATAATAGCCCGCCATCTCGTGGCCATTTTGTGTCATGGCAGGGGGAGGAAATAACTTAATAATAATAGCCCGCCATCTCGTGGCCATTTTGCGCATGGCAGGTGAAGTACAGAAATTGCACAGCCATAACAGCCTGCCCCCTGGTGGATATTTTTCGTTATGGCAGGTGCAGGGAAGGAATCCCAAAAGTAAAAGGAATCCCAAATAAAAATAATCAGATTACAAATGTGGCGAAATCCAACGAGGGGCCTTACTCTGAGTCCCCCCATCACTCTAGGGGGGAAAACGGGGTGAAAATAGACCTCAAATTACATGAAAACGGCGGTTTTCAAAGTCTATGGGAAATTGCATTGACAATAATAGTCCGCCATCTCGTGGCCATTTTGCGTCATTGCAGGTGGAGGAAAGAAATTGCACATTAACAATAATAGCCTGCCACCTGGTGGAGGTTTTTCGTTATGGCAGGCGCAGGGAAGGAATCGCAAGCTGGCCGCCGTTCCATTTAGGTTGCAATCAAGACGCGACGTCTCCCCCCTTTAGGCCCCCTTGCAATCGCCCTATCTTTTCCAATAGAACCAAACTGAGGCGGCCGGCTGACTGCCTGCAAGGGACAACTGGTTGGAGCAGGGAAAATATCCAATTGCCGGGCCCGGGGAGGAGGGGAAGGGAAATTAGCATCCACGAGAGAGAAATATCATGTTTGAAAACGGTCCAGCTAAAAGTGTATTCGAGCGGGGCAGGCAATCGGATAGACACCTCCTTGCAAGGGGCCTTTCTCTCCAGCAGCCTAGAGCGCCGAAAAAAGTGCTATTAGGGGGAAAGGCAGCAGCTGGGAGATTGCCTGGCTTCGCTAATAATCCACTTTTAAGGCCAAAAAAGGGGGGGAAAGCATTTTGAGAGGCGAGGCTCCACATTTGCAAAGCGATACTTCTTTTGCTTGAGCCAGAGCCGCTTCTGCCGCCCCTGGGCACGAGTTTCTTTTCTTTTTTCTTTTGCAACCGCGACTATCAAGTCGAAATTGCCATTTTATTTTTTTGGGCGGGGTGCAAAGCTGCAATGAACTGGGCCAGAACCCGCTACTGAATTAATATTCTTCCAGGGCTTCGGGGCCAAATAGAGGTAAGTGAACAGCTTGCATGCACATGGCAGCCTTTAAAAAAGGGGGTGGTGGTGGAGGGAAATAAAAAAAAACTAGAAATGGGGGTGGAAACACACAAGGGAGGGAAACCATGATTGACATCGAAGAAAGGTTAGACCCGGAAGGATGGAGGCCAGAAATGGAAGTTTTTCATGGCAAGTGCATTAAGTGCCCTTATTCTATTGTGCTCTATTCTATTCTTATTCCTATATTCTATTTTATTCTGTTATATTCCTGAATTCTGTTCTGTTCTAATTCTAATTCTATTCTAGTTCTATTCTTATTCTTGGGGTAGGATGGGTGGGGTGTGGTCTGGTCTGGTCTGATCTGGGTTTAAACCTTGGAAGGGCCTCCCTTTGTGTCTTAAGACTGAATTTCTCAGGGTGCCACCCCCCAAATCTTCAAGGCCTTTGCCCTTTGCCCCACAATCCCAATTTCTTCTTCTGTGCTGTTAAAGCCCACCCCTGCAGGTGCTTTGAGCCAATCTCTGCATGCCAAAAAAAGGGCTTTCTGGTTTTTTTGACCTCTTTATTTCTCTTTTTAAATGCTCTGGCTTCCAAATTTCTTCCCGCTTTCCCCCCCCCTCACTCCGTCCCTTTGCGTGTCCCTCTCCACCCCTCAACAAAACCAGACAGAGATTCCCTTCTCGGCCTGTTTTAGATCCTGTAGATCTCTCACAGGATTGCACTGGTTCTCCCTCCTTTCTCTGAATCGGGGTTATTTCCAGCACAAATCGTTCCGCAGGGAACCATGGCCCAAAGAACCTTTTTATGAGATCCCTGGTAAAGAGCCCAGGTTGGGGGGGAGTAATAGTGCTGCCCTTATCGGTTTAACATAATAAAACAAATGTGTAGGATTGGGGGTGGGGAATTGGGTGGGCAGGAGAAAAAGGGGGTCTGCATTGGTAAACAATTTTTACTGCTCTATGCATGGTTTGCAACCATTTAAAGCGGGCCAAAAAATGCACCATTTGAGGTGCAGGCAGTACGATGTGACCTGGAAAGCCCCCCCTTCACCTACAAGCGTTGAAGGGTGGCAGTTCCCAGGGCCCCTTCACCTGTTCAGGTATAAGACCCAAGAAGGCACAGCAGGACTTGGGCAGGAACACAAAATGATGCTTCAGGCATTTGGGGTGAAGAGCGATGGCTGTGGCCATGTGATCCTTCCGAGTCCCAAATTTCTGGAGATTCTCCTTTTGGCCCAAGAGGCATGCCTGGCTCTGCAGCCCAGACTTTGGGCCTCTTTTCAAAGACACACACACACACACACACACACACACACGTTGAATTTCCACATTGCAACCTTCGGTTTAGTTGCTTAGACACACCACTGTGCAAAATTTGATTTGCGAGCCTGGCAGTTTTCTTGCAGACGTTTCGTGACCCAAGCAGATAACTTCATTCAGTGCACTGATGATGTTCCCTAGTTGGGTCATGAAAGGTCTGCAAGAAAACCACCAAGCTCAGAGATCATCAAGGACCCCACAATCCTCCTCCTCCTCTTTTCCACAAACCCCATGTCCTTCCAACATGGTTTTTTGAAACGTCTACAAGGAAACCACCCAGCTTGGAGAGCCCCAAGGACCTTATAGTTCAGCCCTGAGCTACAAATATTCTGATTGATATCCCAAAGTTGCTTTTCCAAGGGAGAACTGGACTTTCCTGGGGTTTCTTTGAAGACGTTTCACTTCCCATCCAAGAAGCTTCTTCAGCTCTATCGACGTCCTATCGAGACCTTCTCTCATTCTCCACTTGGAGGTTGAGTCCCTTAAGGTTTGCTCCTCCCTCTTCTTCCCATCAAGCTTCCCGTCCTGCAGGGGCCACGCGTAAGGCTTTAAAGCCTGTGGCACGTACCACGCAGGCTCCTCCTGAGTGCCAGGGCTGTTAACTTCTCTCTGCTCTGGAAGAAAGGTTGCATTTCAGCTTTTCTTTTTGAAATGGTTTGCACCCTCCGCTTGGTTCGGCTCTCGGTTTCCCAAATCCCCGGCTCTCAGCCCTGTGCCCGAATCCCTCCAGGTGCTTCATTTGCTTTCCTTGCTGTTTTTTCCTCCAGGTAGCCAAGAGGTGGGCTGGGTGTTGCATACAGCCAGTTTCCCAGCTGCTTCCCCAGTGCAACCTGCCAACTGCAACCTTCCTCCCGCGGAGCTTCGCCCAACCCTCCACTGGAAGCATGGCCTCGTCCCCCTACGGAGGGAAGCTTCTCCCCAGCCGGGTCTCCCCCAAGCAGGAAAATGGGACCTCTCTCCCTTGGAGGCTCTGGGCGATGCCCCCAAGCCCCCTTCGTAACGCCTGGATTCTCCGCCGTCGGACATCTCACTGAAGAAGGAAGTTCCCTCCCCAAAGAGGCCTGTGGAAATCTGCTAAAATATTCGTATTGGGGGGAGGAAATAAAGACTTGGCGGGATGGGTTTTTTTTTTTTAAATTTATTTATTAGGAAGACACACTTGGAGAAGGAGAAACGGCTCTGCAAACCGGCCATGGAGGGGCAAGGAACCCCCCCTCCCTCTTCCTTTTTTGCAGGGGGAACACCTCCCTGGCTGGAACCGGTACAGTGTTCTTTTCTTGTGGGGGGAGATCTATGCATCACTAGCAGCTTTTGAGACCGACAAAGTGATCCAGTGTCCAAACTCCATGTCCTTTTTTTAATTTTTATGATTTTTATTTGGATGGTAGAGCACAGCCTGTCTGTGTTCCCTTTTTTCCCCCTCTCCTTTGACTTCCTGTGTGGGCATCGTTGGTTGGTTTGCTCGCTTGTTTGTTTCCATCCTGGCCTTTCTGGGCATTTGGTTGACTCGGGACTCCCGTCCTTCCGAGGTCAGTAAAACGAGGACCCGGATTGTTTGGGGGGGTGCAATGTGTTGCTGACTCTGTAAATCGCTTAGAGACGGCCGTAAAAGCCCTGTGAAGCGGCATTAAGTCTTTTTAAGTGCTATTGCAGCTTAGAGGCTGCAGGGAGGCCCATCAGCCGCGGGTTTGGCTGCCTGGGAATTGTTGGGAAGGAGGCAGAAAGGAAGCAGGAAGGATATTGTGCTTGGGGGAATGGGGGTAACCCATTGCTTCCCTTCTGGAAGTCTCTCTGTGTGTGTGTGGGGGGGGTCCTTGGTGCTCTCTGAGCTTGGTTTTCTTGCAGACGTCTCATTACCCAATTAGGTAACATCATCAGTGCAGTGAGGATTGGATGATCAGGGTACTGATGACGTTACCAAGCTGGGTGATGAAATGCCTGCCAGAAGACCCAAGTTTGAAGAGCACCAAAGACCCCACAGTTCAACCCTGAACTGTATTCTCCTATGTGTGTGTGTGTGTGCATACAATGCACAGGTATGCTCTGTTTTAATTGGATTTTGTGCCCAAAGAATGCAGTGTTTTATTTTAAGGCAGGGCAGCCTGGGTGAGGATACAGAATTGCACTTTCCCTGGTATCCACACCCAGGCAACCAACATGGAGCCCTTGCCAGCTTTCAACCAACGTGTGTGTGTCTGTGTGTGTTTGCTCAATTTGGGGTGGGGGAAAGAATGCAAGGGCCAAATTTTGAAGACACCCCTGCTGTGTCTGTGTTTTTCCCCTCCCCTGGTGCATTAATCCAAGATAGCTCAGTTGGTACCTTAGCTTCTTGTTAAAAGCATCCCAAGGCTTTCCAGCAAAGCAGTTCAAATAATAATAAAAAACAAAAAAGAGAATTCACTGTAAAACAGGTAGGGGTGTCAGGGTGCGTCCTTCAGAACTTACAATTCCTTTTTTGGGTGGGTGGGGAGACTAATATTAAAGTATTGGTGGGTAAACAGCCCAGCTTATTAGATGAAATCCTGGCCTCATCAGCCAGCAAAGGGGTAAGTATGAAATAAAAGTGTGACCAGTTGTGGGAACCACCAGATGGCAAGGAGGACAATGAGGACAGGTGAGAACAGGTAAGAACAGGTAAGTGGAGGGCACAGGTGCTGGGAAGATGGGGGAGGGCAGGCAGGCCTTAGAGAGCCAGAGTGGGTTGGCAAGAGCCCCCAAGAGCTGGCCTGCCTGCAGCCCCCATCTTCCCAGCGCCTGCATTTCCTCCCTCCTCTTGCCCCCCATCTTTGGCCTCAAGGGGGACCGAGGTAGGGAGGGGCAGGCCCTGGGTGCCCCCTTCCAGGTCTGCAGGGTTGGGGTGGCCCCTGCCATCTTCCCAGGGCCGTCATCCTCTTCCTCCTCCCCCTCTGCCCCAGGAGGGCTGCTGGGGGCTGAGTGGAGGTGGGGAGAGGAAGGCACTTGGGAGGATGCTAGAGGCTGGCTGGGGAGGGGCTCCTTGGCAACGCCCCTCCTCTTCCCTTCCCAGCTCCCCTGGTGCCAGGCAATGGGGGAATGGGAGGTCCTGGGCTGGAGGGTGGGGACATTGGCAGGCCAGGGGCAAAGGCCCCCTTGAAAAGCCGGGAGAGCCTGCCAATCCCCCTCTCTGGGCCTCCCTTTCCCTGCTGAGTCTCTGCCAGCATGGCACCAAGGGGCTGGGAAGAGGAGAGGAGGTGGGCAAGGAGCCCCTCCCAAGCCTGCCTCTGACGTCCTTCCAGGGCCTGCCTTGCCCACCTCCTCCAGCAACCTCCTGGGGGAGGAGAGAGAGGAAAGCCCTGGGAAGATGGGGAGGGGCCTCTCAGCCCAGTAGACCTGGGGGGGCACCCAGGGCCTGCCCCTTCCTGGTCCTCCCTTGGGGCCACAGATGGGAGGGGCCAAAGGAGGGAGGGAAATGGGAAGGGGAGGGAGGGTTGGGTGGCGGGGAGGGAGGGTTGGGTGGCGGGGAGGGTGTAGGTGGGAGAAAGAAACACACAGGATGGCAGAAGAGACAAGTTTTATTAAAGTTCAAAGAAAACAAGTAATACACCCCCTCTCTGATCCCAGACCCCCTGCCCACCCACCCCCCACTATCCCCCGCCCCTCCCACCTACCCACCCACCCCCACTACCCCCCCCCCCCTTTGGCTTCAGTCCTGGCTTAAAGGGGCCCAGGGGAGGGAGGTCCCAGGAAGAGGAGGGTTATGTGCTCCCCCTCCTCCCAGGACCCCCCCCCTCCCCCAGACCCCTTTTAGGCCAGGATTGAAGCCAAAGGCATTGATGGTGGCTGAGGGTGGCCCATGGGGTGGGTGTGATGGGCCAGAGAATGGTCGCCCAATGTCCCTTGGCTTGGAGTGGCCAAACTGCCACCCTGAGGACCAAGGACACTGGGCAGCCGCTCTCTGCCCAGCCCACCTGCACCCCAGCCCCATCTCTCGGCCTCCCCCAGTCCCCACCAACCCTCAGCTTCAACCATGGCACAAGAGAAGCTGGCAAGAGAGGCTCTGGGGTTGCCCAGGGCTGCCCTGGGGGCTTGGATGCCCCAGACCTTCCTAGGGCCTCCCTGCCAGCCTCCCTGATGCCATGGCTGGCTCCTGGCCTTTCTCCCTCCTCCTGAGGGTGACCCACCATGCAGAGATATTTTCTCTGTGCACCCATTGCTAAGTAGGCATGCACAAATGTATATTATTTGAAATTAACTCCAAGATTTGGAATAAATTGTGCACACCTGCTTAGAACAAGGGGAGGAACTGTAGACTTGCCTCAAGACACACCTGGATTTTCTGGCTCACCTGCCTAGGTGCAGGGAAGATTGGGGGGAGGGAGCATGCATGACACCCAATGAACCACAAGGAAGACGTTACACATAAAAAGTTTTCAACTTTGACAAGTTTAAGTTGTGCAGACTAGAACTGAAGTCCACCCACCTAAGTTTGCCAAGGCCAAGAACCACTGGAAACCCCAAAATGGGGCTCTTCAAACTTGACAGCTTTAAGACTTGTGGACTTCAACTCCCAGAATTCATGTTAGCTCAGGAATTCTGACCCAAGCTTTGCTGGCTGAGGAATTCTGGGAGCTGAAGTCCACAAGTCTTAAAGTGGCCAAGGTTGGAGACCTCTACTCTAGGGCATCCTACGGAGATAGGATTCTGCCCTCTGTGGGAAGAACTCAACACAGAATCTAGAAGAATTGGAGACCCAACACCTGCAGGGCCTGGCACTTGTCCCAAGTCCCAGATTTCTGAACACAGAACTGAGAAGAATTGGGGGCCACCACCAAGTGAAGGCATGGAGCTCTCTGGTCTCCAAAGAATGGTGAACTTCAGTTTCCAGAAGTCTCCAATCCACGGGATGGAGAACGCTGGGAACTGAATTGCGGCTATCTGGTGTCTTGGGGAGAAAGGGGACATCTTAAGCTTCTCTAGCCACCATTGCCAAGGATTCTGGGAGCTAAAAATCCCTCCCTTTGAAAGTTGCATCTTTCAGTGGATGGACTACAGCTCCCAAAACTCTTAACCCCTCCTGCAGAATTCTGGGAGTTGAGTGGGAGACATCTAGTGCCTTCCCCTCTGGAGGACTCCGATTCCCATAATTCTGAGAGTTGAAGTCCACATCCTTCCAAAAGCCAATTGGCTTTCTGAAAGCAAGTCCAGACCTACTTGGGGGGAGGTATAGATGACCCTCTTAGATCAGGGTTTCCCACCCTTAGCAAGATGTGTGGATTTCAACACCCAGGATTCCCCAAACCGATTGGCTGGGAAATTCTGGGATTTGCAGTCCACACACCTTCAAGTTTGAAAAACGCTGATCTAAGTTCCTCTGACACCTCAACTCTGTCCTACCCCCTGAACTACATGATCCTACCAGATAAACCCTCATGGTCCTTACCCAAGGCAAAGGCTGACAACAGCCATGATTCCTTGTCCCTACCAGCCACAGCTTAAAACTTACCACTTAAATCAAATTTACCACTTAAGGGCTTTTGGACCTCAAGCGTATCTCCACAAACCACCAAACATTGATAGCCAACCTGAAGACTTAAGACTCCCTTCACCTAACTTGCAAATTACAGAGAGATCCTGGCTATGTTGTGGATCAATAATAATAATAACAAGACTTGCTAACTCCTTATCCACTCACAACCAACAATAAGACTTACTTCTTATCCACTCACAACCAACAATAAGACTTACTCCTTATCCACTCACAACCAACAATAAGACTTGCTAACTCCTTATCCACTCACGACCAACAATAAGACTTGCTAACTCCTTATTCTAGACCTGCTCTGTCCGGTGACCTCAAGCAACAAGTGTGTGTGTGTTGGGGGGTCTCAGTTCCTGGTGGGCACCACACAGGCGGCGAAGAAAGGCGTGCGTGGGTCACAATGCACTAAAAGCCGCAGGAAGAACGTTTCTCCATCGGGATCTGGCCGTTTTGCCCGCTGCGGTTTCGGTGCAGAGCGATCCAGGCCTCCGAAAGAAATGCACAAGAGGCTGTTTTTACAAGCCAAACACACACGATCCCTTCCCATACAGAAATAAAAATAAGAGGAATTGGGGGGAGTGGGGGATTCAAAGCATGCATTGTGCTGCCAGTCCAACTCTTCCTGCTGTTGTTTGGTCCCAAGAGTTTTAAATAATGTCACTTGCAGGAAAAGAGCCAAGCCACAAAATGTGGTGGCACATTGGTCTTCCATCTCTGCGTCTCCAGCGCTGGGTGGGTGGGATTGGCCTCCCGAAGAGGAAGGGGCAGCATGGAAGGCTGGCCTGGCTTTTTATTTTTTAAAGAAGGTTTTGTTTTGAGATGGTTTTAAGAATCCATATTATTATTATTCTAAAGAGGCAGGGTTTTTTTTTTCAGCCATCGTGGTCTTTTTAAGCTCCCCTGCTGGAGGATAAAATTTTCTGGCATGTCCCTCCAGTGCATTAACACTGATTCAGGGCCAGCTGGAACAATGCAGCCCCTTCCTCAGCCCTCCACAAGTGGCAACAGCTGTCCAGTTACACCCCCCCAAAATCTGTCCATCCATCAGTCTCCATCGGAAAAATCCAAGTCTTCCACCACGTCCTCTCCTCTTCTTGCCAGCCGTTGCAACTCTGTCCAAGGCAGCGGTTTCCGACGGTGGTGGCTCCATTGGGGCACGGCCCTCTCGCCTCCTGGAGAAGGAAGGAAGAAAAACAGGGGTGTCAATCCAACCACAACGGGGAGAGGAGGGGGCACAAAAAGGCAGCTGGGTGCTAATTAAAGGATCGCCTGCAGGGCACAGGAGGGGGCGAGATGGAAATGGGGAGATGGGCAGGATACAAGTTTAATAAGTAAAGCAATAAATAAACCAAAGCACCTGGGTGTTTAGAATGGGGATGGAGGATCAAGGAGAAGAAAATTTTTATTTCCCTTTCCCCCCATTTTGTTGGGGGGGGGGAAACAACAACTCTATAAAGGCTTCCAAAACTCACATCCTAGAAATAAGGGGGGAATTGGGCTCCTCTCCAAATGTTTCTGAATGAGCTGTTGCAATCTACTGAGGTGAATTTAGAAGCATGCTCTTCCCTCTTAAAATGGGCTAGGGTGTTACTTCTTTAACTTTATATGCGTCTCTCGCTTAAGCAACAGATATTTTTGGACTCAACTGTGGTCATAAGTCAAGGACTTGCTATATGACATTAACTTCTACTTTAAAATAGATATACTCCCTTCCCAGGCCCATGTTTCCATAAGGACTGCTAATAAAACAGCCGATTTCCAAGTTTGCAAAGCTTTTCACACACACAATACATTTAAATCAACTTTCCAACAGGCCAAATGATCCATAAACTGCAAAAAAACAACCCCACCCACTATCCCCTGGACAAGGCCTGCAAGAAGAAATGACCCAACACTCACACACACCCACACCCAGGGCCCCTGGTCCACCTCACCCACCACCGTCCACCTGGCATGGGAGCTCCTGCAAACCCCACCCAGCCCCACACCTGTGCATGCCCCCCCCTCTCCCCCCCCCCAGCAAAGCCAATGTAACCAAGCTCCATCAGGCCCCCTTGCAAAAAAACGCCAGCCAGGTGACTAGATCTCATGGAGCCCCCAGGTTCTGCCCAGGATTGGACTAGAAGGCCTCCTTCCGGCTCTATTCTGACTGATGGATTGAAATGGTCGAAGGTCTCCTGCCTGAGCTGGGGGTCAGACTAGAAGACCTCCAAGGGCCCTTCTGATGGATGGATGGATGGAAACCGACCTATTAGAAGGCTTCGGCTGTTGCAAGACAACGGGCCCCCTCCCGCCTCTCTTCCTTTCCTCTCCCCCCAGAGGAAGCAATGGGGGAGGGAAGCAGCCCCCTAAGGACCCCTTCTCCCCCCCTCCACCCCCACCTTTAGGGGCAGCCCAACGGGGAGAGTCTCTTCTTCAACCGGCCCCGTTCCGCCTCCTCCTGGCGTGGCTGCCCTTCCCGCCCTCCGTGTCTCTCTCCCCCCCACAAAGAAACCCCGCCAGCCCCAAACGAGGCAGGCGAGCCAGCGCCATTTTCTCCCCGGGCGCCACTCCGAAGCGGCTCCGGTTGGCCAACAGAGGAGGGGACGGGACGGAGGAGGCCTCCCTTACCGGAACCGGGGCCGTGAAACCCTCCAGGCCCTTCCCGAGTCCCACCGTCCTCGGGGCCGTCGCGGAAGGCAGCGAGAGGCCGCCCACAAGCCGCTGAGGCGCCTCACCAACCGCCACCGCCCCGCAGCTGCGCCGAAGGCCGCGCACGCCCTGCGCAGGCGCACGTGGCTTGCGGGTGATCACGTGTCCGTGTGGGCTTGGCTTGGCGGCCATGTCACGGGGTGGGGCGTGGCCTGGTGGTCATGTGGCTGGGTGGGCGTGGCTTGACTATTGATTAAGTGCCTGCAAGGCGAAATGGCCACCGGAGGGCACTGTTTTTATTCCCTTTCCTATGGATGGTCTTTTTATTGCCTGCAATGGAAAAATACCCTGAATGGCCACCGGAGGGCACTGTTTTCATTCCCTTTGCTATTGATGGTGTATTTATTGCCTGCAATGGAAAAAATACCCCGAATGGCCACCGGAGGCACTGTTTTTATTCCCTTTGCTTTGGATGGTCTTTTTATTGCCTGCAATGGAAAAAATACCCTGAATGGCCACCGGAGGGCACTGTTTTCATTCCCTTTGCTATTGATGGTGTATTTATTGCCTGCAATGGAAAAATACCCTGAATGGCCACCGGAGGGCACTGTTTTTAT
Source organism: Notechis scutatus (assembly GCF_049901735.1). NCBI lineage: Eukaryota > Metazoa > Chordata > Lepidosauria > Squamata > Elapidae > Notechis > Notechis scutatus. The sequence goes on along the minus strand of NC_142024.1, from coordinate 3,906,367 downwards.
TCCCTTTGCTTTGGATGGTCTTTTTATTGCCTGCAATGCAAAAATACCCTGAATGGCCACCGGAGGGCACTGTTTTTATTCCCTTTGCTATAGATGCTCTTTTTATTGCCTGCAATGCAAAAATACCCTGAATGGCCACCGGAGGGCACTGTTTTCATTCCATTTGCTATGGATGGTCTTTTTGCCCGCAATGCAAAAATACCCTGAATGGCCACCGGAGGGCACTGTTTTTATTCCCTTTCCTATGGATGGTCTTTTTATTGCCTGCAATGGAAAAAATACCCTGAATGGCCACCGGAGGGCACTGTTTTCATTCCCTTTGCTATTGATGGTGTATTTATTGCCTGCAATGGAAAAAATACCCTGAATGGCCACCGGAGGGCACTGTTTTTATTCCCTTTGCTTTGGATGGTCTTTTTATTGCCTGCAATGCAAAAATACCCTGAATGGCCACCGGAGGGCACTGTTTTTATTCCCTTTGCTATGGATGCTCTTTTTATTGCCTGCAATGCAAAAATACCCTGAATGGCCACCGGAGGGCACTGTTTTCATTCCATTTGCTATGGATGGTCTTTTTATTGCCCGCAATGCAAAAATACCCTGAATGGCCACCGGAGGGCACTGTTTTTATTCCCTTTGCTATGGATGGTCTTTTTATTGCCTGCAATGCAAAAATACCCTGAATGGCCACCGGAGGGCACTGTTTTCATTCCATTGCTATTGATGGTGTATTTATTGCCTGCAATGGAAAAAATACCCTGAATGGCCACCGGAGGCACTGTTTTCATTCCCTTTGCTATTGATGGTGTATTTATTGCCTGCAATGGAAAAAATACCCTGAATGGCCACGGAGGGCACTGTTTTCATTCCCTTTGCTATTGATGGTGTATTTATTGCCTGCAATGGAAAAAATACCCTGAATGGCCACCGAGGGCACTGTTTTTATTCCCTTTGCTTTGGATGGTCTTTTTATTGCCTGCAATGCAAAAATACCCTGAATGGCCACCGGAGGGCACTGTTTTCATTCCCTTTGCTATTGATGGTGTATTTTTTTGGCTGCAATGAAAAATACCCTGAATGCCACCGGAGGCACTGTTTTTATTCCCTTTGCTTTGGATGGTCTTTTATTGCCTGCAATGGAAAAATACCCTGAATGGCCACCGGAGGCACTGTTTTATTCCTTTGCTATAGATGGTGTCTTTATTGCCTGCAATGCAAAAATACCCTGAATGGCCACCGGAGGGCACTGTTTTTATTCCTTTGCTATTGATGGTATTTATTGCCTGCAATGGAAAAATACCCTGAATGGCCACCGGAGCACTGTTTTCATTCCTTTGCTATTGATGGTGTATTTATTGCCTGCAATGGAAAAATACCCTGAATGGCCACCGAGGGCACTGTTTTTATTCCCTTTGCTTTGGATGCTCTTTTTATTGCCTGCAATGCAAAAATACCCTGAATGGCCACCGGAGGCACTGTTTTCATTCCCTTTGCTATTGATGGTGTATTTATTGCCTGCAATGGAAAAAAATACCCTGAATGGCCACCGGAGGGCACTGTTTTCATTCCTTTGCTATTGATGGTGTATTTATTGCCTGCAATGGAAAAAATACCCTGAATGGCCACCGGAGGCACTGTTTTCATTCCCTTTGCTATTGATGGTGTATTTATTGCCTGCAATGGAAAAAATACCCTGAATGGCCACCGAGGGCACTGTTTTTATTCCCTTTGCTTTGGATGGTCTTTTATTGCCTGCAATGCAAAATACCCTGAATGGCCACCGGAGGGCACTGTTTTCATTCCCTTTGCTATAGATGGTGTCTTTATTGCCTGCAATGCAAAAATACCCTGAATGGCCACCGGAGGCACTGTTTTTATTCCCTTTGCTATTGATGGTGTATTTATTGCCTGCAATGGAAAAAATACCCTGAATGGCCACCCGAGGGCACTGTTTTTATCCCCTTTGCTTTGGATGGTCTTTTTATTGCCTGCAATGCAAAAATACCCTGAATGGCCACCGGAGGCACTGTTTTCATTCCTTTGCTATTGATGGTGTATTTTTTTGGCTGCAATGAAAAAATACCCTGAATGCCACCGGAGAACACTGTTTTATTCCCTTTGCTTTGGATGGTCTTTTTATTGCCTGCAATGGAAAAATACCCTGAATGGCCACCGAGGGCACTGTTTTTATTCCCTTTGCTTTGGATGGTCTTTTTATTGCCTGCAATGCAAAAATACCCTGAATGCCACCGGAGGCACTGTTTTTATTCCCTTTGCTATTGATGGTGTATTTATTGCCTGCAATGGAAAAATACCCTGAATGGCCACCGAGGCACTGTTTTCATTCCCTTTGCTATTGACCCAATGGAAAAAATACCCTGAATGGCCACCGGAGGGCACTGTTTTCATTCCCTTTGCTATTGATGGTGTATTTATTGCCTGCAATGGAAAAAATACCCTGAATGGCCACCGGAGGGCACTGTTTTCATTCCCTTTGCTATTGATGGTGTATTTATTGCCTGCAATGGAAAAAATACCCTGAATGGCCACCGAGGGCACTGTTTTTATTCCTTTGCTTTGGATGCTCTTTTTATTGCCTGCAATGCAAAAATACCCTGAATGGCCACCGGAGGCACTGTTTTATTCCCTTTGCTATGGATGCTCTTTTTGTGCCTGCAATGCAAAAATACCCTGAATGGCCACCGGAGGCACTGTTTTCATTCCATTTGCTATGGATGGTCTTTTTTGCCCGCAATGCAAAAATACCCTGAATGGCCACCGGAGGGCACTTTTAAATTCACTTTGCTATTGATGGTGCCTGCAATGCAAAAATACCCTGCATGGCCACCGGAGGGCACTGTTTTTATTCCCTTTGCTATGGATGCTCTTTTTATTGCCTGCAATGCAAAAATACCCTGAATGGCCACCGGAGGCACTGTTTTTATTCCCTTTGCTATGGATGCTCTTTTTATTGCCTGCAATGCAAAAATACCCTGAATGGCCACCGGAGGGCACTGTTTTCATTCCCTTTGCTATTGATGGTGTATTTATTGCCTGCAATGGAAAAAATACCCCGAATGGCCACCGGAGGGCACTGTTTTCATTCCCTTTGCTATTGATGGTGTATTTATTGCCTGCAATGGAAAAAATACCCTGAATGGCCACCCGAGGGCACTGTTTTTATTCCCTTTGCTTTGGATGGTCTTTTTATTGCCTGCAATGAAAAAATACCCCGAATGGCCACCGGAGGGCACTGTTTTTATTCCCTTTGCTTTGGATGGTCTTTTTATTGCCTGCAATGGAAAAAATACCCTGAATGGCCACCGGAGGGCACTGTTTTTATTCCCTTTGCTATAGATGGTGTCTTTATTGCCTGCAATGCAAAAATACCCTGAATGGCCACCGGAGGGCACTGTTTTTATTTCCTGTGGCTATAGATGCTCTTTTTATTGCCTGCAATGCAAAAATACCCTGAATGGCCACCGGAGGGCACTTTTTAAATTCACTTTGCTATTGATGCTCTTTTTATTGCCTGCAATGCAAAAATACCCTGAATGGCCACCGGAGGGCACTGTTTTCATTCCCTTTGCTATTGATGGTGTATTTTTATTGCCTGCAATGGAAAAAATACCCTGAATGGCCACCGAGGGCACTGTTTTTATTCCTTTGCTTTGGATGCTCTTTTTATTGCCTGCAATGCAAAATACCCTGAATGGCCACCGGAGGCACTGTTTTTATTCCCTTTGCTATGGATGCTCTTTTATTGCCTGCAATGCAAAAATACCCTGAATGGCCACCGGAGGCACTGTTTTCATTCCATTTGCTATGGATGGTCTTTTTTTGCCGCAATGCAAAAATACCCTGAATGGCCACCGGAGGGCACTTTTTAAATTCACTTTGCTATTGATGGTGCCTGCAATGCAAAATACCCTGCATGGCCACCGGAGGGCACTGTTTTTATTCCCTTTGCTATGGATGCTCTTTTTATTGCCTGCAATGCAAAAATACCCTGAATGGCCACCGGAGGCACTGTTTTTATTCCCTTTGCTATGGATGCTCTTTTATTGCCTGCAATGCAAAAATACCCTGAATGGCCACCGGAGGCACTGTTTTCATTTCCTTTGCTATTGATGGTGTATTTATTGCCTGCAATGGAAAAAATACCCCGAATGGCCACCGGAGGGCACTGTTTTCATTCCCTTTGCTATTGATGGTGTATTTATTGCCTGCAATGGAAAAAATACCCTGAATGGCCACCCGAGGGCACTGTTTTTATTCCCTTTGCTTTGGATGGTCTTTTATTGCCTGCAATGAAAAAATACCCCGAATGGCCACCGGAGGGCACTGTTTTTATTCCCTTTGCTTTGGATGGTCTTTTATTGCCTGCAATGGAAAAAATACCCTGAATGGCCACCGGAGGGCACTGTTTTTATTCCCTTTGCTATAGATGGTGTCTTTATTGCCTGCAATGCAAAAACACCCTGAATGGCCACCGGAGGGCACTCTTTTTATTTCCTGTGGCTATAGATGCTCTTTTTATTGCCTGCAATGCAAAAATACCCTGAATGGCCACCGGAGGCACTTTTTAAATTCACTTTGCTATTGATGCTCTTTTATTGCCTGCAATGCAAAAATACCCTGAATGGCCACCGGAGGGCACTGTTTTCATTCCCTTTGCTATTGATGGTGTATTTATTGCCTGCAATGGAAAAAATACCCTGAATGGCCACCCGAGGGCACTGTTTTTATTCCCTTTGCTTTGGATGGTCTTTTGTGCCTGCAATGGAAAAATACCCTGAATGGCCACCGGAGGGCACTGTTTTCATTCCCTTTGCTATAGATGGTGTATTTATTGCCTGCAATGGAAAAAAATACCCTGAATGGCCACCCGAGGGCACTGCTTTTATTCCCTTTGCTATTGATGGTGTATTTATTGCCTGCAATGGAAAAAATACCCTGAATGGCCACCGGAGGGCACTGTTTTCATTCCCTTTGCTATTGATGGTGTATTTATTGCCTGCAATGGAAAAAATACCCCGAATGGCCACCGGAGGGCACTGCTTTTATTCCCTTTGCTATTGATGGTGTATTTATTGCCTGTAATGCAAAAATACCCTGAATGGCCACCGGAGGGCACTGTTTTTATTCCCTTTGCTATTGATGGTGTATTTATTGCCTGCAATGGAAAAAATCCCTGAATGGCCACCGGAGGGCACTGCTTTTATTCCCTTTGCTATTGATGGTGTATTTATTGCCTGCAATGGAAAAAATACCCCGAATGGCCACCGGAGGGCACTGTTTTCATTCCCTTTGCTATTGATGGTGTATTTATTGCCTGCAATGGAAAAAATACCCCGAATGGCCACCGGGGCACTGTTTTCATTCCTTTGCTATTGATGGTGTATTTATTGCCTGCAATGGAAAAAATACCCCGAATGGCCACCGGAGGGCACTGTTTTCATTCCCTTTGCTATTGATGGTGTATTTATTGCCTGCAATGGAAAAAATACCCTGAATGGCCACCCGAGGGCACTGTTTTTATTCCCTTTGCTTTGGATGGTCTTTTTATTGCCTGCAATGGAAAAATACCCTGAATGGCCACCGGAGGGCACTGTTTTCATTCCCTTTGCTATTGATGGTGTATTTATTGCCTGCAATGGAAAAAATACCCCGAATGGCCACCCGAGGGCACTGTTTTCATTCCCTTTGCTATTGATGGTGTATTTATTGCCTGCAATGGAAAAAATACCCCGAATGGCCACCGGAGGGCACTGTTTTCATTCCCTTTGCTATTGATGGTGTATTTATTGCCTGCAATGGAAAAAATACCCTGAATGGCCACCCGAGGGCACTGTTTTTATTCCCTTTGCTTTGGATGGTCTTTTTATTGCCTGCAATGAAAAAATACCCCGAATGGCCACCGGAGGGCACTGTTTTTATTCCCTTTGCTATTGATGGTGTATTTATTGCCTGCAATGGAAAAAATACCCTGAATGGCCACCCGAGGGCACTGTTTTTATTCCCTTTGCTTTGGATGGTCTTTTTATTGCCTGCAATGGAAAAATACCCTGAATGGCCACCGGAGGGCACTGTTTTTATTCCCTTTGCTTTGGATGGTCTTTTTATTGCCTGCAATGAAAAAATACCCTGAATGGCCACCCGAGGGCACTGTTTTTATTCCCTTTGCTTTGGATGGTCTTTTTATTGCCTGTAATGCAAAAATACCCTGAATGGCAACCGGAGGGCACTGTTTTCATTCCCTTTGCTATTGATGGTGTATTTATTGCCTGCAATGGAAAAAATACCCTGAATGGCCACCGGAGGGCACTTCTTTTATTCCCTTTGCTATTGATGGTGTATTTATTGCCTGCCAGACTAAAATACCCTGAAATGCCACGCATTCATGTTTTACAAAATGATCATATTTTACTTAATTTGTTTTATGACAATTCATATTATCATCCCAGATCTATCCTAGAATCATTTTGTAGATATAATAAGAAAAGAATACATCTTTATATATTTATTATTTTCTAAAAGTCTACATATTTCATTACTATATTTTATTGTCTAACCATTGATAGAATAGATCCCAAAATTTTATAAAATTGTTTATCCTCTTGTTCTCTAATTTCAAATGTCAATCTGCTCATTTCAGCACATTCCAACATTTTCTTAATGATTTCCTCCTGTGATGGTATTTTCTTATTATTCCACTTTTTAGCAAGATACAATCCTAGCTGCTGTTAATACATTTACAATCAGGTATTTCAAGTCTTTACTATATATTTCAGGTAAAATTCCCAATAAAAATATCTCTGGTTTCACATCTATATGTTTTTTTGTCATTTTTTCCAACCACGTGTGGATTTTAGTCCAGTATTTTTTAGCATCCGCACAAATCCACCACATATGGTAATATGAGCCAGGTATCTGATGACATTTCCAACATTTTTTGGATTTATTCTTGAACATTCTTGCTATTCTTGTCGGTGGAAATGCCACCTGTAAAACATCTTATACAAATTTTCTTTATATGCAATTGCCTGCAATGCAAAAATACCCTGAATGGCCACTGGAGGGCACTGTTTTTATTCCCTTTGCTATGGTGTCTTTATTGCCTGCAATGCAAAAATACCCTGAATGGCCACCGGAGGGCGCTGTTTTTATTCCCTTTGCTATGGTGTCTTTATTGCCTGCAATGCAAAAATACCCTGAATGGCCACCGGAGGGCACTGTTTTTATTCCCTTTGCTATAGATGGTATATTTATTGCCTGCCAGGGTGAAATATCCTGAAGTGCCAGCGGAGGGCACTGTTTCATACCCTTTGGTATAGATCAGGGGTGTCCAACCTTGGCAACTTTAAGACTTGTGGACTTCAACTCCCAGAATTCCTCAGCCGGCTGGCTGAGGAATTCTGGGAGTTGAAGTCCACAAGTCTTAAAAGTTGCCAAGGTTGGACACCCCTGGTATAGATGGTCTTTGTAGTCCCTGCCAGGCTGAAATATCCCAAATGGCCACCTGAGGGCACTCTTTTCATACCTTGTGCTATAGGATCACTGGTGTTCGATCACATCACGTGACATATCACAATATTTTTTGCCTTTCTGAAGGTCGGGTGGGCAAGGCTTCCAGGTGACACATCTGGCCCGTGGGCTGCCAGTTTGACACCCTTGTGTATAAATGGCCTTTGTTATTCCTTGGAGGCCGCAGTGACCGAGAGAGATGGCAAGAGACGGCAGGTTTTGCCTGAGATTTGGTCTTGATTGCTTTTACACGCACCATTTAACTATGGCTCTAACTTATCCCGTCTCCCTCCTCCAAGTTACGCCCATCATACTTTCCCCCATTCACATTTTGGATGCTTGGCAAACTGGCTTGCAATTATGAGTCCCAGACCTTCTGCCATGCGATCATCACTGGCATTGTTTCCAGGAATTCAAACTCAACGGCCGTTTGACTCGCTTAATGACCATGCTCCCAAAAGGGTCATAAAATAGCTCCCTTTAGGACCCCGCTGCCTAACAACCAATTTTCCAGTTCCAATTGGAGACTCCCAGTAACCCTGTCAAGGCCACCCCCTCCAAAATAGACACCACAGTTGGAGCAGTTTCCAGTGAATCGATGTTTTCCGAAACATTCTTTTTCAAGCAATCACAAGAGCTACACAACCGCACCATGATTTAACTTGATATTAAAATTAACATATCCCTCCTTCCTCCCTCCTTCCCTCCCTCTCCAGGGATCAAGGACCAGGGTTTTGCCAGCTTTCCCCTGTGGTGTTCGCCAATTAAAAAAAACCAAAGGATCGGAACAGGGAGTCTTCGGAGAACGTAGTGAATGCTGTTCAACCGGCACTGCAAAAAATCAAGAACGTGTCCAGATTCTATCCTGGCAAGTTCAGGAAAAAAAAACATTTGGCATTATTTTAAGTGTACACGGACGGGGCTTTTGAAAGGAAAAAAGTCCAGAACACCACACTGTATAGATGCACAGAACACAACAGACCCAGCGGCAAAAGGAAAACGCGTGTTGTGTTTGGGGGGAAACGAGGCGGCGCGCGATGGGGACCCGAGGGCTCCGTGCCTTCAGAATTCCTCGTGGACGTTCCGCGCGTAGTCCATCAACTTGCTGCCGGTGAAATACTCGCTGTATTTCAAGATCTCCTCCAGCTCCAGGTGGTGATTTTGGTTCTCGTCTGCCACGGCGATCATCTGCTTGGCTTCGTTCAAGGCGTTGTACTCGTTCATGGGATCCATGTACTCCTAGGAGGAAAACGAGTGGAGGAATCCATGACCAGCAATTCAAGGTAAAACTATCTTACATTGGGGGGGGTGGGGTGTTCAGCTTTCAATCCACGCGCTCCATCCTCAAAAAGACATTAATAACTCTCCAGGGAAGGGCTTCCACTGTCTTATTTAGTTTATTATTACATTTATATACCACCCATGTTTTTGTCTGAATCAACTGCCTAACATTCAGCCAGTATCTCCCTTTCTCTATTTAATCAAGGAGGTGTTCCATCCTGCGGAACAAGAGAGGACTAAACAGCCTTCAAGTTTTTATTTTATTTACCATCCAGCCTTTAACTCAAAGTGAAGGACATATTGAATACTCCTTCCTCTCGCCCACTCCTCCTTTTGCTAACTTGGAAGAAAGAAAAAGCTGAAACTACAAACCAACTTTGCAGAAGAATGCCGTGCCCACACATCCGTTTACTCACCTGCCGTGAGAAAGCGGAGCGTGGGAGGAGGAAATTTAAAAAGTAATGCAGTCTGCCCCTTTCCTTTCCTTTCCTTTTTTCCTTTCTTTCTTTCTTTCTTTCTTTTCTTTCTTTCTTTCTCTCCTTCCTTCCCCTCACATTTGTGCCTCGCCTTCCTTCCTTCCTTCCTTCCTTCCTTCCTTCCTTCCTTCCTTCCTTCCTTCCTTCCTTCCTTCCTTCCTTCCTTCCTTCCTTTCTTTCTTTCTTTCTTTCTTCCTTCCTTCCTTCCTTCCTTCCTTCCTCCCTCCCTCTCTCTTTTTCTTCAAGTCTGGACCGTTTCCAGACAATTGTCAGCTTGATCTAGCAGGCTTCAGCTTGGTTCAAGAATTGCTAGCCTGGCACTCATGGCAGTAACCACAGCGGAAGGATGGGGAGGGGAAAAAAAATACATGTAATTTCGGGGAGAAATGAAGACACATTAAGCCACGGCTTGGTTACCTCCAACTCTTCCATGGTAACGATACCGTCACGGTTGGCATCGATGACTTCCTCGAACTCCTTCTTTCGGTCTTTCACCCAGTCGTCGTCCACATCCTGGGCTTGTTGATTTTCGACCGTGCCAACCGGCAAGGAAATGAACTCGGAAAGAGTCAGCTTCTTATCGCCGTCCTGATCTGGGGCGAGAAGTGACGGGAGATTAAAAACAAAAAATCAAAATCAAACAAGCTGCAGGTGGAAACGATTTTGAAATCTTCTCGCTTCTACTTTTGTCTCCGCCAGGCACGTCTTCTAGCCCAAGCTGCATCAGCTCGGCGTTTACAAGCACAGGGGGTCCTTGACTTACAACGGTTCAATTTAGGGGCCGTTCAAAGTTACAACGGCGCTGGGAAAAAAAATGGCTTTAAAATGAGCCAAAGCTCAGTTAGCAAATATCTCACTTAGCAACGTAAGTGTTGGGGCCCAATTGTGGTCGTAAGTCAAAGCGTATCTGTAGTCCTCGACTTAACCAGCCTTCATTTAGTGGCTGTTATAACAAGGCTGGAAAAAGTGACTTAAAGGTCCTTGCAGTTATGACCAAGGTCATGTGATCAAAATCTGGGCCCTTGGCAAGCATTTAGAAAAACACACACACCTTCCTTCCTTCCTTCCTTCCTTCCTTCCTTCCTTCCTTCCTTCCTTCTTTCTTTTTTCTTTCTTTCTCTTTCTTTCTTTCTTTCTTTCTTTTTCTTTCTTTCTTTCCTCTCCCTCTTCTCATTCATTCATTCATTCATTCAATTAAACTGCCCATCTCCCTCAAACATTACTTCCTTCCTTCCTTCTCCTTCCTTCCTTTCTTTCAGGGGGAATTCCAATAAAATATAAGAGGAATCCATTTTTAAGGTTTCAAAGCTGGAGAGAAGCAAGCTTGTCTCCCCTTTCAACTGGATAAAGGTCTCATTTTTTTTTTACTTCCTGGCACAAATCTCGGGTTTGATTGCCAGTCTTCACAATCAAACGTGAGTTCAAAGCACCCCTTCCTGGGCACCAACACCCCAGCAATCCAGAGTTGGGCTGAGAAGCCTCAGGCCAGCTCAAGTCATACAGGCCCCTGGTGGGAACATCTGAACTCAAAAGAGTTTTTTTTGCAAACTAGATGGTGGACTTCAACTCCCAGAATTCCCCAGCCGGCATTCACCCCCTGGGTGACATCAAAGCCAACCCAGCCTCTGTGCCATCTTATCTGCTTGGGACGATCCAAGTTGGAAGAACTTTATTTATTTATTTATTGGGGGGGAGGGGGGGGAGGAAGGACGTACCCAAATCCCGGACGATTTCCTTGACCATAAATTTCAGCATTCCTCTGCTGTGCTCCGGATGAAGGAAAGACAAAAATTCTTCCTCGTTCAGCAACAGATCGGCCGGCGGGTTGTCGGCTTGGTACCAGCGATCTTTCAAATTATCGAGCACTTCCTGGGCTGTGGGGTAGAAAAGATTTTTTTTTAAAAAAAGAGGTTCAGCGAATTCCCAAGTCCAGGTTTTAAAAAGCATAAATGTGTGTTTACCGTCCTGGTTAAAACGGACAAGGAGAGAACTCGGTTGGAGATTTTGGCCAATTAAGACATAACATTACTTGTTTGTTTTCCACCAATGATTAAAACAGATTTCAGAATTTGTGGGCCGGGAGTTTTGGAAACCACCTCTGTTGGCTGCTACCAAGGGGTTGTCCTCTTCAGGACCACAGAACCAATTCGAAAGAACCATGGTTCTGTCAGGTTGGTAAAGTCAGGAAAAACAATGCAAAGAGACTCTCGAATCCCTGAGAAGCGAGGAGGGCTTGAGAACAACCCACAAGGATTAAAATAAGAGAATGGGGCACTTTTCTGCAGAACTCTTTAGAAAAATCTCAGTTTTCCATTCAATAATCTTTTTTATCAATCCTGGCTCCAGACACATGGGGAGGCCGGGCAAATTTTAAAGGCCCCAAAAGCAGTTCAACAGTTTAATTCAATGTATGCCCTGCTTCACTCAAAAACCAATACAAACCACATTCAATTAGTGAGAAAAGGCAGGATAAGGGCTTAAAGACATCCACAGAAATCAAAATACACACTGGGAAGGACTCCAGAACTCAGATAAGAACTGGAAGACTAGAATTATTTCACACTTTGCTTCCAGCACTGGGCCGTGCACAGTTTGTCCTTATAAACAGTCTTCATAGCAGCAGCTCATGAAGGAGATCAGGGCCCCTTCCTCTCCCGTAGACCACGCCATTCATGTTTCTCCCTCATACTCTCCTCCCTGCGTGCCCTAGGAGGAAGAGAGGACGGGCCAGGGTCTTCCTCTGACTGCCCAGCTGGCCTGTGCCCTTCCCCAGTTTCCTCCACAACCTCTGGAGCCACACTCCCACTCCCTGTGGGCTGTTCCTCCTCTCCCTCTTGAGTCAGACTCCAACAGGGGCATGACAGCTCTTGCCAACACACCACTAAACCGGTTGCGTTACCCCAGGCCTCCCAGAAGGACACACAAAGCTTCCTTTATCTCAGTTGTGTGACCTAGATTAAACTAATCCCTGAGAGATTAAAATATAGCAGCAATACAGTTGCCAGGGTGAAGGAGGGGAGGGATGTGGGTGACCCTGTACATTGTGCCAAGCGAGAATTAGGAAGCCTTCCTTGGAAAACCAAGAGAAAATAGTGATAGATAGATAGATAGATAGATAGATAGATAGATAGATAGATAGATAGATAGACAGACAGACAGACAGACATATTTGTTTTCTGAGGTTCTCGCGGGTATTTGTATGTGGATCTTTGGTTATTTGGGTTTTCTCCCGCGTAAGATTGGAGAGTATCTGAGCAGCGTTTGATGAAGTCTCATTCATCATCTTCAGGCTTGTGTCTTCAGCTCTGTGCTTCTCAGAGTGACTCACTCTGAGAAGCACAGAGCTGAAGACACAAGCCTGAAGATGATGAATGAGACTTCATCAAACGTTGCCTAGATACTTCCAATCTTACGCGGGAGAAACCCGAATAACCAAAGATCCATATATATATATATATATGCATATATATTTTAAATTTCACAGAACCCATGGGCTTTGAATCCTGTTCAGGAAAAAAAGACACTCACTCTCTTCGTCAATCTTCAGCTCTTCGTTGTTTTTAATCTTTTCCGCCACCTCTTTCTCGTTCATGCCTTTGCTTGCCAGGAACTTGATTTTATATTCATCCCAGGACACGTGGCCTAAAAGGAAAGGAAAGAAGCTTCAACAACCTCCATGCAGTCAATCGTAAAGTCAGACTAGCTCTATACCCGTGCTTCGCTACGAAAGTACATGGTCGGGCTCGGTTTTTTGGGAGGAAAACAAGGGGGTGGGGGAATTCTGCCTCTGCCTACCAGCATCCATCGGTATTCATCTGGCTAGCATCCTGTCAGTGTGTGAGAGTTGAGAGCTGTTTGGAAACCGAAAGAGTATTTGCTGTGTGAGCAAGGAGACAGCAAGGAGCCTAGATGTGGCTCAGCTCAGCTGTTCTGTCCTAAAGCTGCTTGCTGCTATGAAACTGAAACTGAATCTCCTCTGCTTGTGTTTTGCATTTGGGAGAGATTTCTTTTCAGAGGGGAGGGGAGGGGGAGTAGAACTCCTTAGCATCAGAGCGTGTTAATCATAATAATATAGGAAATACTAATGGCTCTGATGGTCATTTCGGAAAATCCTTTTTTAGTGAGCCCCTAGAAGCCAAGAGGGCCATACGTGCCAAATTTCAAGTTTGTAGGCTTTACGGTTCTGGAGATTTTGTGATGAGGCGTGAGGGGTCTTTCGCTTTTATTACAGAGAGAGAGATTCTTTCCCCATGGCTGCCCCATCTCTTACCGTCGCCATCAGGGTCCACAGCCTGGAAGTGCATCTTGTTTTCTTTCATGGCCTCCTGGAAGTGCTCCTCGGTCTTCTCCATGATCCAGCGCTGCATCTCCTTGGCGCTGATTTTCTTATCCCGGTTGATGTCAACCCTGCAAAAGTTCAGCGGGGGAAAAAAGAAGAAAAAAAAAAGGATTCCCAATCTCCAGTGTCCGGCAAAAAGGGAGAAATCCTGCCTTTGCTCAGCCAAGAAACAACCAGCCTACAAGTTCAGGTGATCAAGGATCGAGAGCAATGAAGGAAGGCCATCAACCCCGCCAATGGCTTTTCCATGTTATTACCGCCACTTGCTTCCCTGATATGCCCTTAACAAGAATTCTTTTTTCTTTGCGGGCAAGATATCGGCACGGCCGTTGCCAATCCCACAATATCACATTACAATTTTTTGTGTGTGTGTGACTGGAAAGAATGCAGAGAAGAACAACGAAGTTGATTAGGGGTCTGGAGACAAAAAACATATGAAGAACAATTGCAGGATTTGAGTATGGCTAGTCTACAGAAGGACTAGGGGAGGCATGATACCAGCATTCCACTATTTGAGGGGGCTGCCCCAAAGAAGAGGTTGTCAACTTATATTCCAAAGCACCAGAAGGCCAGACAAGAAGCAACGGATGGAAACTAACCAAGGAGAGAAGCAACCTGGAATTAAGGAGAAATTTACTAACAGGGAGGACCATTAACCAGTGGAACAGCTTGCCACCAGAAGTTGTGGGTGCTTCACCACTGGAGGTTTTTAAGACGAGGCTGGACAGCCCTCTGTCTGAAATGGTATAGTATAGGGTGGGCCTCCTGTTTGAGGAGGGGGTTGGGCTAGAAGACCTCCAAGGTCCCTTCCAGCTCCATTCTAACTGAAGCTTTGCAATAAGCCCACTGGCAGTGGAAGGAATAAATAAAGAGCATATTCACTTAAGCAGCGAGAATCCAAGGCAGATTTCCTCCCCTTATTTTCCTAGAAAGTGGGGGGCACTTTCTAAGATTCTTAGAACAATCACAGCTTACAGAGGGAAGCCATAATCAAGATTTATCTAATGCTGGCCTCCCTTCCCTCTATTTTAGAAGAACAGCAGCCATTTTTCAAGTTAAAGCAAGACAGGGGGGCTCACTTTGAGAAAATCACCACCAGTTTCTTCCGGTTCCTCCACGGTTCTGAGTCTTCCTCAAACTCCTCCATCTCTTTCCCCAAGAAGACCTCCTGGTGAAACTCCTTGTTGAGGTGCCCGTCCAGCTCCATCTTGACTCCATTCAAGTGGTCCGGAGGGAGGATCTCGTTTTCGTCTTTGCTGTCGGCCGCCTTCTCTTTGAGGACGGAGCTGTTGGCCGGCCGGGCGTAGACATCCATGAGCAAAAAGACGAAGAGGAGGGACAGGTAGATGGAGCCCAGGCTGCAGATGAAGACGCGTTTGGAAACCATGGCTTCAAGGTGGTCAGCGGGAGGAAGGACCCGTGTGGTGTCTGGATAACCTGGAAAGGGGGGAGGGGGGGAGGCAAAGGGGTCAGACGATTAGCATTATAGTCCCATTTTGAGAAATAGACACCCAAAATAAGACCCTGCCTTACAGTGATTCATATTTATGACCGTTCCCTGGGGGGGGTCATGTCCCTTTTGGCGACCTGAACGAGCAAAGTCAATGGTGGGAAAGCCATTGTTACTCACTATAAGGAACTGAGAGTTGTCCATTTAGCAACTGTGGCCAGAAAGGTCGTAAAACGGGGGGAAAAACTCAGCCCCTGCAAGGGCTGAGTGGCGGTCGTAAGTCGAGGAGTACCTGTACTGCCCAATGGATCCAACCTGGCTCCCCAGAATCCTCGCCCTCCCTCCCCACCGGCAGAAAAGCCCCCAGGGACCCCTCGAAGAAGCTCTGGGGACTCCCCGCAAGGTGAAAAGGGACATTGAAAGGGCGGCACTCCGCACATGCCTAGAGGAACCTTCGCCCGAACTCCAAGGGAAGCGCTCTCTTCGGGATCTATGTACTCTGCGCATGCTCAGAGACGGCCGTCCCTCCCCCCCCCCTTCCTGTCCAAGAGGGGTCTGACCTTCTCAATCGGCCGCCCAACCTCCTCATGCCTGACCCCACGCCGGGGCAGCGGCGACTTTTCTTCGGGTTCAAACCGGAAGCCGGAAGCTTCACTCCGCGCTGTGAGGACCGGCAGAGCCCCGCCTCTTCCGCCCCCGGAGGATGCCGTTAATCGCCCGTCCCGCGGAAGCGAGTCCCAGCAGGCAGCGGGTCGGTTTTATTTCCCTCTCCTCTACTCACTAAATAAAATGCGAAATAAAAATAAAATAAATAAAAATATGAAACGTTTTATCTTTTAAATTAAAATTTACGGAACGAGCAGGCGCTCAGTTAGACACCCTCAACGGAGGCAAAGGAGACGGGGAGCTTCGCCGTTGGAAGCGGTCCTGGGCGGCAAGCGAACCCGGCGCAGCCATCTTTGTTTCGGGCACAACCCCTACTTTTTCCCTATCTTTAAGGCGGCCGCGCCCAAATCTGGAACCACAATCGGGCATTTTTAAAAAGGGACTTTTTTTTTTGCTCCAGCACCGTTCCGCTATCCTACTGGCTGGCATTAACCGCGTCTCAAAAACCCCCAGACCTGCGCTGCCCTAATTCATCATGGCGGGGAGCCTGCCCTCTTTTGACGTCAGCCTCAGTTGCCCTGAGACGGGACGGCGTGAGGAACACGGGGTGGGGGGCGCAGGGGAACGACTGAAGGAAATGAGAAGCAGTCACGTGGTGCGATCGTGCTCGGCCCCCCCCTCCACCTCCGCTGCAAGATCCCGCTCTTTCGCATTTTCTCTCCGCCTCAGAGGCAGCGAGGCCTTCCTGGACAGACTCGCGTCAGGACCCGAGCGCGCATGCGCCGCGGGCGAGAACACCGCTTTCGCCGGGGCCGACCCGAAGCAGCCGCCAGAAGACAATGAACCTTCCGCTGGAGGCGATCCAGCAGGCACCCGGCGGCATCTTCGAACGCAGGCTGAGGAGGTGTGTCCCAACCCGCCGCCCGTAGCCGGGAGGGGGAAAACCTTCCCCCCGAAAACCTGAGGCGAAGTGCCGGAGGAGGGGGAGAAGGGGGAACGAGGCAGAGTTGGGCCTGGCCGAGGGGAGTGGCCAAGCCTGCGGCCCGCCCCGCAGGGACGGTGGGCGGGGACTAACCCCGCTCTGAACCAATCGGCACCCAGCCTTGGCGAGCGGTCGCCGAGGGATTGGATTGCTTCCGCGGAGAGGCGGGGCTGAGCCTTGAGACCAAACCCCGAGGCGTTGGCGCCGCCTTCTGGGGGGAGGAGCCACTTTTCAGCACCTCTCCAAGGAGGGGAGGGGGGCAAAAGGAGCATCCCGTTCCTCCCGCCCACTAGAGGGCGCTGAGGGGGCCATGAAGCTGGTGCGCCTGCTCTGTCGACACAAGACCCTGCTGGGGGGCCTGTCCCTCTTCGGGATGGTGCTGCTCTACTTGGCCAGGTGCACCTCGGAGGGCCTCAAGTCTTCCCCGGGGTGGGGGCTACCCCAGCAGCAGCAGCCCCCGCCTGCCCGGGGAGGGGCCCTGGGCGGCCCTCACCCCCCTGCGGCGGCTCCTCCGCCCCCTCCGGAGGAGGCTACCTTTCTGGCGGTGCTGGTGGTCAGCGGGCCCAAGTACACCGAGCGGCGGAGCATCATCCGGAGCACCTGGTTCTCGGCGGCTAGCCGGGTGCCCCACAACGACCTGTGGTGCCGCTTCGTGGTGGGAACCGGCGGGCTGAGCAGCGAGGAGCTGCACAGCCTGGAACTGGAGCAGAGCCGCCACCATGACCTACTCCTCCTCCCTGACCTGCGGGACTCCTACGAGAACCTGACCGCCAAAGTCTTAGCCATGTACGTCTGGCTGGACCAGCACCTGGACTTCCGCTTCGTCCTGAAGGCCGACGACGACACCTTTGTCCGCCTGGACGTCCTGGCGGAAGAACTGCGGTCCAAGGAGCCGCGCCGCCTCTACTGGGGCTTCTTCTCGGGACGCGGCCGGGTGAAGTCGGGCGGCAAATGGAAAGAAAACGCCTGGCTCCTGTGCGACTACTACCTGCCTTACGCCCTGGGCGGTGGCTACGTCATCTCGGCCGACCTGGTGCACTACCTGCGCCTGAGCCAGGACTATCTCAACCTCTGGCAGAGCGAGGATGTCTCCCTGGGGGCCTGGCTGGCCCCCGTGGACGTCAAGAGGATTCATGACCCTCGCTTCGACACTGAGTACAAGTCGCGCGGTTGCAACAATAAGTACGTGGTGACGCACAAGCAGAGCCTGGAGGACATGCTGGAGAAGCATCAGACTCTGGCCAAAGAAGGGAAGCTTTGCAAGGAGGAGGTGAAACTCCGACTCTCGTACGTGTACGACTGGAATGTGCCTCCTTCCCAGTGCTGCCAGAGAAAAGATGGCATACCCTGA
Source organism: Notechis scutatus (assembly GCF_049901735.1). Lineage (NCBI taxonomy): Eukaryota > Metazoa > Chordata > Lepidosauria > Squamata > Elapidae > Notechis > Notechis scutatus. The sequence continues at coordinate 3,888,355 of NC_142024.1, read as the reverse complement.
AACCCTGGACTGGAAGGGAGGAAGGGAAGCTGAACTGGGAGGGGTGGGTCGCAAGGGAAGGACAGGTGTCACGCTCCAAGCTCTCCCTGTGTTGAACTTACACCCAGTATGCCTAATCATACTTCGTCGTTTTTAAACTTTCAGAGTAATCCTATTTTCATTTGACTTAACAAAAAGTTATGGAAGAACACTGAGCCTTCTGCACTTCCCCAAAACTTAGGACTGTAAATTATGCATTCATAAAGGGGACATCATTCGATGGGATGTGAAACATTTAAAAAAAGAGTTCCAAAAATCCAGTGTTAAGTGACACAGCCCTTCTCCATGACAATACGTGTACATTTTGGGAAAATGCTAGTACTGGGGACCGTTTCTCTCCTATTCCTTACTTCAAAAGGATGTAGATTTTTTTTCCCTACCAAGGCTGTTGATGCGTGAAAAGTTTCCCTTATCAAGAGAGCAATTGAGACATGAACCCCAATGGAATTACAAATTAAGGTGCTGCAATCATATATGTCATTTCTGAACTGAAGTAGCAACTTCTCCCACACTAAGGTTTTTTAAAAATGGCACATCCTCGACTGACTTCTGTTTCACTTGGATAATTTCTTGAATGTCCGTTTATTACAACATCCTCCACTTCCTGATTGCTACAGCCTGCTCTTTGAATCATCTTTCCCTTTACTCAAAAGGGGGGTGTTTTAATCTGTAAGAACAGCATTTCAGGGGGATCCACTTGATCGGATGCTGGAGCCGCCATTATGCACTACGAATGGCCTATTGGATGGCTGGGGAAGATCAGCTACTTTTTAAGTGGTTGCTTCACTGCTGAAGAAGACAGCTTCATTTTGAACATCCACGGTGCTTGGTCCCTGAGGGAATTAGATGTTTTTAAAATTGTGGCTGTTAACTTTTTTCAAATATACTGTTGATGATTAAAATGGGATTATGTCCTTTTCTTGGGGACAAGCATTTGAGCTATAACTCTAGATTATGATGAGCTGAAATGGGAGATGACTAAATTGGGATGCCTTCCTTGATCAATTTATTTTAAGAGAAGTATTTGAGAGCAAGTAGGTTGCAAATAATGATAATTTCATTTGCACACCCTGGTTGTTTGCAGCAGGCCTAGTTTTGACAAGCAGGACTTAATTCACCCAGAATTTATGAGCTGTCACTGCCTTTCTGGTGATGATAGTATGGAGAGCCTTCAGTCAAAATCACCTCAAAAACCTTCATTGTGGCCATGATGCCGAAGGTGTTAAGCGTTCTGGGCCAAAGGATTTTTGGAAAGATCTTATAGATGGATGGAATTGTTTCTTTTTAGGGATGAATTGTGCTCTGTTGGATGGAGGGACTCATAATTTTTATATTGTTGGGGGTCCATTGACTATGTTTGTTTTTCCTACAATGTCTACAATAATCCTGGCTCTAAATATTTACATTTTTCCATGGATATTTGAACTATGTTTCCCTCCTGAAAGCTTAAAAGAACCTTAGGGCTTAATCTGCTTTTCATTCTCAAAGCACTCATAGCAGAGAATCTGACATTCATATCTATTTATGTTTAGATTGAATGGAGAGAAGATTATGATCCAATCATGCTTTAAGGAAAGAGTAGCTGAATTACATTTTTTTTTCCTCTGGTGGTCTCCCATGCGAGTTCTATCAAGACCCACCGTAATTCGTTTTTTTCAGAGATCACTTTAGCCCAAACAGTAGCTGCTACTTTGCTACAGGGGGCAAAATTAGTTTGTTTTAACAATGGACTGCTGGCCATGTTGCAGCTCACTGGTTGTCCAAGCTTCCTTTGAGAAATTAGTTACCAGAAACAATTGAAAATATTTGTCCCCTCCAAGGGGAGTTAGTATTATATGTAAAATTACGTGCTTATAATAGTGATAATTTATTTATAAATACTGTAAATGTACTGTGTATAGTTTCAGGCCTGAGGAAAATGGTTGAATGTCATAGTAATTTTAATTTATTAAAGGAATGTGTTGAAGCTCAGAATGGTCCTTTATCAAATGCCATTGTTTTCTGCTGCACGTTTTTAATTTAAAATTTCTGGTGCTGGCTTTTAATTCAGACTCTGCTGCATTTATCTTTGAAACTTGCATGAAAGAATGTATAGATAGATCCTTTCGGTTGAAATATTACTGCTTCTGAAAGCTGTTTAAATATTGCTGATTCTGATTTATAATTGCCCGGTTCTCCATATATTTGCACACAATGACCTGCGCAGAATACACACCACTATCCTAATTCTTCTACGGCAATTGGATTTTTAAACGGGGTGGAAATGAAAAGATGCCAAATGAAATATGACAGTGGGAAGCTCATATTGGTATTGCTTGTGACTTTTCTTAGGGGTTTTTATAACTGATTCACAGCTGGAAAGCAGACCTCTCGTTCTGGGCATGAGTGCTTATGAAATTTTAAGATTTTTCTAAGCAAAGGGAGTGCAGATTTGACACACACACACCCCAAATAAATAAAGCTATGTACAAACTGGCATTATTTCACTACATTTAAAGGAGGCCAATGAATATATTCTGGAATACAAAGAGCTTCAACATCAAGCTATAGATATTTTTCATCGGCTTTAGCAGGAGCAAAGCATAAAGCAAAGCATAAAGCCATAAGCTTCATTTAAAAAAAAACAAAAAATGTGACAACTTCCCTAGCAAGTAGGAAGTTCTCTCAAGCCGCTTTTATCCATGAACCAGATTCCTAAATAGCATTAAAAGAGAGAGCAATGCAATTATGAATAGCCGCGGCCTAATTAGATCAGCCATTCAGGGGAGTTTAGACATCTGTATTAAGTACTTATAATTGCTGAAGAATTTGCTGAACTAAGGTGGTGTCAGTGAAGAGTTGTTTAATAAATAAAAGCCATGTCCTATCACTTTAAACCAAGAAATTAATAATTCAGCAACGCTTTGCCTTGAGACCCTAATGCCATTTTCCACCTGCCTAATCAAGGAGATGCCAGAGATTTTGGCATAATTTGCTACCCACTTTAAGCCTCAGCAGAATGAAGGGGAGAAAGTGTTAAGACAGAAATGCCACAGGTTTTCTCCCTACTCATAGCAAATTTTAAATTTCTCCCCCCCCCGCCACGCCCCGAAATGGACCTAGTTCATGAGCAACTGAACCCAAATTAATTAATGTATTAGTGTGCATGCGGCTGGCGTATATTCACTTCACCATCTTCCCCATTAGCCGTGCAAAAGCTGCGAATTTTCATGCGAGTGCAGATTTGCCGTTGACTTGATACCTTAAAGGTGCTTTTTCAAAAGGCAATTTGATTATTTTTTTTCCTTGAGGAAGTAAACGAATAAGTTTCGCTTCTCATCCAAGGAGCTTCGGTCGGTTCTGAACAGATGAATGAGAAGCGAAATTTCTCCTCCTTCCTCAAGGTAAAAAAAAAAACAGTCCAGTTTTTTTTCCTTGGAAGAAGTTTTGGAAAAAAAGCACCTTTGAGATAACTAAGACCTGGATGACTGAGAATCTTCCCAGGCGTTGATATTGAATACGCCTGGAATGTTCAAAACATCTTTTTCGATCTATTGTACTTTTTTTCCTTTTTTTTTTTTTGGAGAACTTTTGTTCAGAGTTGCAAATGTAATATGCACCCAAACTCAGAGGAGTCGTAAGTCCCAGCCAAGTGCATTCTTTCAAGCCATCGATAGCCTGAGGCTGGGAAGAGCAGAGAGGAAAACAAATACCTTTGATTTCCTCTCAACGTTTGGATGCAGATTAAAGCCCGGTCCTTCCCGAAGTCTTTTTTTCTCAACCTCTTTTCAGGAAACCAAGGTTAGGGGAAGGAGAAAAGAGTTGGTTTTCCAAATCTGCTCACCGCATCTCCTTCCTGGGCGAGGCATGTCTTTTCAATTTCGTATTTTTAAAGAGAGGCTTTGCTAGAAGGCAGGATGAATAATGCATGAGAGCTCTTTGCTTCCCCGCCTCCCGTACCCGTTAGGAAGGTGCCTGGGTGCTTCCTCTGAGCCTCCACCTCCAGTAAACAGGATGAGGTGGAAAATATCTCCAGTTTTTCCAAATCATCATGGACAACAGTCTGCACGAGGCCAAGCCTTAGAAGGTGTTCTGATCTGGGCTTTCCAAGATCATGAAGCAGACTCCTCATTTTGATAAAACCCTTTTTATTTAGGTTAAAGTGAATTCCTCTCCAGCAAAGTCCCGGCAAACAGTCTTTCATGAGATTTCACAACTACAGACCTTTATCCGGCTTGGAGAGCTGCCGGGCCAATATCTTGCAAACGCCACGCTGTAGCAGAAATTATTTGACAAAAAGTCAGGAACAGATCTTCACCCTAACGAATGGAACTAATTGTCTCCTGCAAACACCACTCCCCTTTCGCTCCTCTTTATTCCCTATGGGAGGGGCCATTCACCATCCACCTATGCTTTTACTCCCGAGTCGACCCTTGTTCCTTAACTGTTCCCTTCTCCTGACAGCTCTGTGCATGCGCACATTGGGAACAGGCTCCAGCTGTTCTTCTGCCCCACTGATTTCCAAATTCCGAAGGCAGCTGATAACTGTCAAACGGCCCTGGCCCCATCTCTGCCTTCGACGCAGAGCACTCCTCAGAGCCTTCCCCATACTCCAGGACTGGCCCATGTTCCTCCCCAACTTGTGAATTCTCCCCCCCCTTCTCCAAGAGCCTTGAGGCTTGATAGAAGTGAAAACCTTGGCAGTCTGAAGTATGTGTTAAATAAGTTGTTTGTGTGTTGTCTTCCTTCTCTTGTCTAAACTGAACGGAGCTCTCAGAGGATTTCAGCATAAATGAACTAATCTGCAGCAGCACTCCCGGGATAGCCAGATTTTAAAATCTCTCCAAAAATGTGAAGAGCAAAACCCCAGAATGGAGGAATAAGGAACGGTGCCTTAGGAATTTATAATGCAGCATTGTCCTGACGTCTGCAGGCAAACTCCCCCGGAGCCCCGCAATTGTACCAAGGTATGAGATCAGCTTTCCATTTGGTTCAATAATTCAGTGGGAGATTAAATTTTAATTCCATCCTCTGCAGCAGCTGGCCAAGCTGGGCATCCCATTTATTCTGACAATCACGATTGGTTTTAATTAAACACACCTCTATCCCGTTGGTTTTTTTTTTGTTTTTTTTTGCAGAAAGCAGGGAAGGCCCTTTCTCTGTGCCACAGAATTTTAAGCAATTCTAAGTGATATTGGGGGGGGGGGGGTCTTATGTCTGACAATAGAATAGACGAAGGGGGGACTGGCATGAAAAAGGGCTGGAGGTGTAGGATATGATAGAGGTAGTCCCCGACTACCTAAATTTGGTTGGTGACCATTCAAAGTTATAAACTGCACTCAAAAAAGGGACTTGTTATCGTTTTGCACACTTAAGAACGATCGTTGCAACATCCCCACGATTGGTTACATGATCAACATTTGGAAGCTTGGCAATTGACTCATATTTATGATGGTTGCAGTGTCCCAGGGTCACATTTTGCGACCTCCTGACGAGCAAACTCAAGAGGGAATTCGGAGTCACTAACCTAACAACTGCAATGATTCACATAACAGCTGTGGCAAGAAAGGCCGTAAAATGGGGCGAAACTCACTTAACAGCTGGATTGCCCAGCAATGGAAACTTTAGTCTCCGTTGTCGGCATAAATAGAGGACTACCTGTACTACAAGTAAAAAGGAAAAGGCTGAAAAATGATAAAGAAAGCAACTCTTTCTCACTCCGTTAAGCGACTAACCTAATTTCTCTCTTTGTTAAACATATTAATTCAAATGTTGAGAAACAATAAAAAAAATTCCTGACATTTAGAACAATTAATCAATGGAACAACTTGCCTCCAGAAGTTGTAAATGCTCCAACACTGGAGGTTTTTAAGCAGAGATTGGATAATCATTTGTCTGAAGTGGTACAGGGTTTTCTGCCTAAGCAAGGGGTTGGACTAGAAGACCTCCAAGGTCCCTTCCAACTCATTCTATTCTATTCTATTCTATTCTATTCTATTCTATTCTATTCTATTCTATTCCTATCAACATAGCTCAAAACACAGCAGTTGATTTACACTGGTTTACTTTTTTTGGTTCTGATTGACCTCTAAAATCACAAAGAAGACGTTTGCTGTCGTTGTCTGAACTGCTGGGCTCCTAAAAAAAAGATAAACCAACCCGTTTCACTTCCTCCATTTATTTTAATGTTAAATTTTATTGCACATTAAATTCTGTGGAGATTTGGATGAGAAAATATACGTCTGGGTCTGGATTTCATGGGAAACCAAAAGTATTTTAATGGCAAGATCTACTTTTTGGAGGAGAAATATGTTTTGTATAATAATATATTTCTATGGCTAGGAATACAATTTGTTTGGAACTCTTTATTAGACTTTACAGTTATATTGCCAATTTGGCCTAGTGGTTAAGGCATCAAGCTAGAAAGCCAGGAGACTGAGTTTAAATCCCATCTTTGTCATGAAATATATATATATTGGGCTCAGACCATTTTTATGATAATTGATGGATCTGTTTCATTTTAAATAGCGGTCTCCCTCTTGTGGCTGTTTCTTCTTTTTGTACACACATGCTGACTTTGAGATGGGGGTGAGGGAAGCCCATAGACAACCTGAACAGAGCATTTAAAATAAATTAAAATAGAGTACCCAATAATGAGGGATGTTTCTGTATCCAACTATTTGCATCGGATGTGGGCACTGACTTGAAGCACCACAAACTTTTGGCAATAATAAATTTGTACTTTTGTGGAAGCTTAATTGCAACCTTAGTAATTAGGCCCAGAAATGTGAGGGTTTTGTGCAGAAAGCAATAGAAGAGTGCTACATGCACATTTGGTGGAATTTTATAGTTCAGCATTATCTAGTGCAGTGTTTTTCAGACTAAGTCAACTTTAGGATGTGTGGATAGGGAATTCTGGGAGTCAAAGTCCACACATCTTAAGGTTGTCTTGTCTGAAAAACACTGCACTAACCTACCCCAGATACTTCAACCGTTCCTCCTGGCACTTGATCTCCATGGGGTTCCTTTAAATTTGTTCCAGTTTGTCCTTTTTGAACTGGGGTGCCCAGAACAAGACCTAGGACTCTGAACCAGGTTAGAGAAAATGAAGACAATCTGATTTGGTGCGTGCCTCCTCCTCTTCTTAGCTCAGCTCCTACAATTGCAAAGAAGACAAACCATCATTCTCTCTTGAACTCATGCTATCCCGAGCTGCAAAAATCGAAATCACCACCAGATGGCTGCAAAGAGACCCTATGAGACCCATTGCAGCCCTCTAGAGGCCACGCCAGGGTATTGCAATCCACTTTGGGGCCCTGATGGCTGCTTTTCGTGAATTGTGCTAAGAACTTGATGCAGGATGTGCATATATATGCATGCCCATCCGTGACTGTCCATAAAACTTGTTTAAAAAGCTGTAGTGACACAGTGGTTAGAGTGCAGTACGGCAGTCAGCGGAAGTTTGGCGGTTCGAATCTCGCCAGGCTCCAGGCCGACTCAGCCTTCCCTTCTTCCGAGGGTATTAAAATGAGGACCCAGATTGTTGGCCATAAAACTGACTCTGTAAACCGCTTAGCGAGGGCTGTAAAACACCGGGAAACCTTCAAATCTCCTCCATCATTGGCTTTTAAAAAGCTTTTTGCAAAAACTCCCACGGATTCCGGAGGGCGGCTATTTGCAGGGGGGGCAGCGGTGGAAGGCCTGGGATAATTCACCATGTGTGCGAGCCTCCCCTAAGCTGAAAGTCCACTTATGGCCTTATTAGAATAAGAATCCGAGGGAGCTCCCGTATAAAGGCGGGTTTCCAAAGTTTATGAGATGTGAAGAGGAGCCAGAGGCGAAGAGAAGCCTTAAAACAACCTGGATCTGATTTCGTAGAAATAACAGACCGGCCTGTGTTTGTAATGGTTTCCGATAAGATCGACTTGGGGGTGGTGGGCCAGACGCCAATGGCCCTGAAAATAAATTCTTAAAAGCTGAGACCAATTAAGGGCCGCGGCTCGGAAAAGCTGGTGGGTGGGGGGAAATCTGCCTTGCCAGGTGGGGCAGCCCTTTTTGCAAGAGACCGGAGGAGATGCAAGCCGGGATGGGATGGAGGGTTCTCGCTGCACTGCAAAAAAACGTTAAGCAAGCCATTCACGTTCCTGAGGAATAAAAGCAACTTCCGAAGCAGCTTTGGAGAAGGAGGGAAAATTGAGAAGGGTGGTGGTGGTAAAAAAAAGGCTTTTCTTGAAATAAAGGGAGGTTTAAGTCCCAACATAAATCTTGAGGTTTTCTGTGGAGAGCCACAAGGGCTGGCCAAGGCTCTCAGAGGAGGGGAAATCATCTAGGCCGCACTGGGGCCTTTTAGCCTGCAAGGGCCTCAGCTGCCATCCCTTTCAAGGCCCTCAGACCAAAATACTTCAGAAAACCTGGGACGCCATTGGCTCAAGCAACTGGAGGCAGAGCTGCTGGAAATGGCTTCATCTTGTTCTCTTCTGTTAAATTAGGTATTCCTTTCCTTTGGATATTTCAGTGGTCCATTATAGTAGGTCTGCTCATGACTAGGCCTCAAAACCTTTCAGCAGGATTGAGAACTAGGCCTCAGTTGCTTCCCTCAGCACACTCAGTTTCAGCCCTGCTGACTAGGCCTCAGTCGTGTCCCTCAGCCCTCCTGGCTTTAAGCCTTCCAAGTAGGCCTCAGTCATGTCTCTCAGCCCACCAGGTTTCAGGCCTGTAGACTAGGCCTGTCTTCCAACCTGCTTGGCCTGCCATCTAGTCCTCAGCCTCCTTTCCTACTTTCAGCTAGGTCCCAGGCTACAGCGGCTCTATGTTGCTTATTATCTTATTATCTTCCAAGCTGCCACCGAGAATGTCTCCTTAAGGTCTCAATAACAGATGGAAAGGGTTCCCCTCTTGCCTCCCAACTTCCAGGCTTGGTTATTGGCCACATTCTGTCTACTAGGCCTCATTTGTAAAACTCAAGTATAATCAATGAAAATTCAGTCAATAGGGCCCTGCTAGTCCGAGAGGTTCAGACAGACCTCAAAAAGGCACATTCTTGGTTTTGAATCCTCATTGGTTCTAGCCTGCTTCCAAATTTTAAATTGTGTAAAAAGGAAAACTCAGCGATGTCACTATGAGCATTTAATCACTTTCTTGACTCTGAATTTATCCTCCTGGACCAGTGTTTGTCTTAGGTATGCAAGACAAGGTCCAGTATAAGCCTTAGAAAGACAGCTGAATTCTTGCCTTTGCCTCCAGATTGATTTTATTCTCTTTCATAGAATTAACAGAGTTGGAAGGGGCCTTGGCGGTCTTCTAGTCCAGGGATTGCCAACCTTTTGGACCTCAGGGACCACCAAACTCATAATTTTAAATCCCACAGACCAGAAACCCTGGGAAAATCCCCCCCCCAAAATGCAGGAAAATTCCCCACCCCGTTTTCCTACCAATCGATCTTTCTTTATTTGGGATTTCAGGATAACGTCTCCAGCTCCGTTCTGGGGCTGGAGGGGGAGAGACTTTTGGCTTCATGCAAGGAAAGTAGCAGAAGCAGCAGAAGTCTTTCTTTCTCTCCCCTAAACTCTGCCAGAAATGAGTCTTTGTGAGACGTGTCATGCCAGCGCAGCCTCTTGGAGCAGGATGCCTTGCAGGGTCCCAAAGACTCATTTCTGGCGGAGTTTGGGGGAGAGAAAGAAAGACTCCTGCTGCTTTCCTTGTATGCAGCCAAAAGCAGAAGAAGAAAGAAGCAGAAAGAAGCAGCCCGGTGGCCAGGTGAGGCGCATGGGGTGAGTGGGGCAAGTTCCCCCCCTCCGCCCCTTCCCCCTCCCCTCACTACCTCATGTTCACAATGCAAGTGATGCAAGCCTTGTGTTCCCATGCTGCCTGGATTAATTGCTTTGAGGGGTGCTTTGGGGCTAACATTTCTCTGCGGACCACCAAAATTTTATCACGGACCACCGGTGGTCCCCAGCCCACTGATTGGCAACCACTGTTCTAGTCCAAACCCCTTCAGCAGGAGACCTTCTGGTACTGGAGGCCAAAGATGTCCCATCAAACACACATTTCTACTTTTCTTTCCTCAGTTCTCAACATTGCCATTGCATAATTTGGGAAGGCAGCAGAGATGTCCAGGTAAGCCAGGTGCAATTCCAAGAAAGAAGGAAGGAATGTCATTCTTTTATATATTTGTTTCCATTTACTCCCAATATTTCACATGCATGGGTTCCATTGCAAATGGATACTTGGCTCTTGATGGCTTAGTCTGGTTTGCAAATGCATGTAACAATTGGTGAACCATGGTTTTTGGCATTACATGGTACAAAGCCAGCCAAACCCTGGTGTGGTGGATACAGATAGTCCTCGACTAACGGTCACAATTGAGCCCAAAATTTATGTTTGCGGAGAAATTTGTTAAGTGAGCTTCGCCCCGTTTTACGGCTTTTCTTGCCACGTTTGTTAAGGGAATGACTGCAGTTGTTAAATTAGAAACAAGTTCTTTTAAACGAACCTGGCTTTCCCGATTGACTTTGCTTGGTCAAAGTCAAAGGTCACCAAAAACAATGGCATGACCCTGGGACACTGCAACGGTCATAAGTATGAAACAGTTGCCTAGCATCCAAATGTAAGCCGTATGACCGTGGGGATGCAGTGTGGAAAAAGGTCATAAGTCATTTTTTTCCATGCCATTGTGACTTCGGTCACTAAATGATACAGATGAACAGAGTTGGAAGGGACCTCGTAGGTCATCTACTCCAACCCCCCACCCCTTATCCAAGCAGACCCACGCTATTTCTAAATGGACTGAGAACATCAAGGACTACCTGTATACAGTTTATTCCAAAAAACTGGATCTTTCAAGATTGCTGTTGCAATCCCACCAAAATGTATGCCTCACTTTGTGGAAGGCAAGAGCACCCTCAAAGAATATTGAAACCGGGCCTGGTCTCTTTAACGGGAAAGACTCCAGGGTCTTCATTTATCCCAGTCCAGATCTTATATTTAGTCATTCAGCCTTGGGCGAACTTTTTGAGTGGATCGGCTCCATGGAACTGCTTCTGGACACGCTCATTCCCTGCTGATTGAAGCCAATTTGTGATTCACTGACCTTTCTCTCTAAGCAAATACATTATCCTCTCCCACTTCCATGTTATCAGAGTTTGTTTATGCCTTTCCTCTTTGGCCTCTGGCCTTTTTTTTTTTTTTTTAATTTCCTTATAGCCATCAAAGAGCAATTTTCTTGTCTTTGGTCAGCTAAATGGGCTGTAACAGAGACTTGAAAACAAAGGAAATAGTGACATCCGGGTTGTTTTTTTCAGGGCATCCATGAGATATGCTTCCCCTTGGTCACCTCCTCAAAACTGATCAGTGTGGAAATGTGATTTTCAGATCGGTGGCTTCTTCTGCTCTGCCACTTCGCAGGGAAAGGTGCAATCTGCCCCCTTTATTTAACCAGAGAGTTAACTAACCAAACAGTGGGCTTACAGAGCAATCTATGAAAAAGGTATTCCATCCAAATGTTCTGGAAAACCATCATACGTAAATAGCAAAACCCAATTTTGTTTTTGACATCTAGCCATGCAGCTTGCAACTTCACTGGGTTAGTGAATTAAAAAACAACAACCTGAATGCAGTAACAGATACATAAAATGCACACTTGCAAAACTTTCGGGAATTGGAGAAAAGTGTGCATAAAATATGCCTTCCAGGAGAAGATATTTATGCAATTTAAAAATCATCCGGCAAACCAAATTTGAAAGATTGCTTCACCCAAGTAGCTTAATTGCTCCAAAAATACAAATCCCGGAGAGTAGTAAATAAAACATAAATATTGTCTGTTGGCCCAAGATTCAGTTCCCAGTTGATTTTACGGCTGCCTTTATTTTGCCTCCCACCAAAGAGATATTGTACTGGAGCATCTATGAATCTTTTGGATTCATTGCCTTGCATGGTTAGCATCTGAGACTGTAAAACAAAATGTTCCCCAGACCACAAACAGTTTATTGTGGAATGTTTCCAGCATTTGAGTTGGCTCTGGTTTCACCTATGCTGGGATTTGGGGTTACAAATATATTTACTAGCTCTGACTATCAGGTAATTCTAATGTCTCCCGCCTTGTTGATCTATTTCTGGGAAAAGAACAACGGGTGTTTTCAAAGGGTGGGGGCAGCAGGCGAGCAAAAACTTTTCCATTTTTAGCAGTTTCCTTGGTGGCAGAAATCTTGACAGCTATTTTTACTTTTTTTCCTCAAAAGTACCTGGATGTTGGGTCATTGGGAGGCTCTGGGGCTGGTTTTGGGAGTAGCGACTACCAGTGCTACCTGCTTTTTTAAAAAAATTGAAAAATAAGTTTTGAGGGGTGATGATATGAGGAAGTAAAATGAAAAGAAAAAGAAATTCTGCACAGCTTATCTGCCCTAATTTAGTTGACTTCTCAGAATTGTAAAGCCTTTCACCCTACCTCTTGCTTGCAACACCAAATTGAAAATTAGGATATTTGAATTTCAGCTCTGGCTTAGCCAGGACAGGTATATTATTCAGAAACCACAGAGAAGAGAATAAGAATATTCAAGAGGGAGGAAATGCATAGAGCAAATAGTAAGGATGTGACCCTCAGTCTAGAAACGGTATTTTCCTTCATCAGATTGACCTGTCTTTTGTGCAACACGCTTCTTTCTAAGTGTGTAAAAAAGGGAAGCACTTTGAAGGGTGTGCAGCCTTTTTTATCCACACTCAGAAAGAAGCACGTTGCACAAAAGAAAGAAAAAAATCTATCGCTACTGTACCAAGAGGAGTGCCTAATGCCAACTTCTACACTCAAAAATTTAAGAACATTTACAGATAAGACCACTCCTTGTCCTCTTTCTGGATTTGACACTTCACTGTTCGTGTTTTCCTTCTGTTGTCAGTGGCTATTCGGATATCCCCTACTGTTTTGATTGCCTCAGCATTCTCCCTGCCTGCAGAAAACAAGTTCATTATTAGGGTCTAACAGCTTTCTTCAGCTCAACCTATCAGATTCTTCCAGGAGACCTGAGCCTTCACACACAGCTTCTACTGGCCAGATGTAGAGTAGAAAACAGATGTTGTACCCTTAGCTTCGAAGTTTGAGGCCAGGAGGCTGAATCGTATAACAGTAACGTCCATCATAATAGGGTACCATATGGCTTCACAAGATGGGCCCTCTCTCTGACATTTCCATAAAGGTTGAGGGCAGTAGCCTAAAGACATTCTGCAGGAAATAGGCACGCCCAAATAATCCCCAGCCATTGTTTAAGAAATCCCACCTCTTTCCATCAAATTGACCCCCTAATTCAAGCTCCTTGCCTGAACCATCATCGGAATATATTGTTTTCCATTTTCAAAATGTCGTAAGACTGAAAACAGGGGCTCGTCACATCAGATTCACTTTGAACGAGAGAGGGAGCTCGTGAGCTTGAACACTGAATGCTTGGGGGTGTGTGTGTGGAAAGGAGCATGGTTAGGACTGTGTCGTGCATCTTGGACAACAGGCAAAACTGAGGCCCAGTTCCCAACCACCACCATCACCAATTAGCAACAAGCGATGGGATACAGAATTCCATTCAGACTAGTAATTCTGCTGCCTGTGTGTTAGCTCCACTATAAGAGGCAGTTTATAGAAGCGGCTATAGAAAACCCTGTTGTTGGGGGGGGGGGGTGTCATTTTTTAGAGTCTTCTGTTTGGGAATGGAAGGCTAGACTAGATGAACCTCTGGTTTGACCCCCCCACAGGGCTTGTTTTAGCAGTTGTCACAAAAAGCCACAGCTTATGAATGGCCTAGCCGGGCCAGGCGCTGCTTTTTGTGAGACGGGCGGGCATCCATATCAATTTGATAGCAGACCACAGCCTAACCTTTTAGAAAACAAACTCATCATTCTGGATTTCTGTGCCATTAGTGGGTGACTAAAAGGATGGCTTTGAAGAGGCTGGGAATGATGGGAGAAGATGTGTTCGATGTTTACGTAACTGCAGAGCTCCCAGTGTGGGAAACGTGTAGACAAGGCTGATCTTAAAGGGCCTGGCAGATGGATGGCTTCCCTCTTCCAAACTTTAAGAGCCACCTGAAGCTATTCCTGTTTATTTGGTTCTCACGTCAAGTGGAAACCTGGGTCTCCTTTGCTGCCTGGATAGGACAATATTTCTCTCTTTGGGCCATTGTGTTCGAGTGGTTCTAAATATTTCCCCCCCCCCCCTTTTTAGGCTGCAGAACCTCAAGAACCGTGGCAAAAAATTCTGAGAACCCCAGTTAATTTGGAAGTGGGACCTGTGCTGTGATATTTTCCACACTGAATCAAGATTGAATTGAGTAACTGGCTAATAACTTTTAGCCTGGCCATTGTGGACATGCATCTGTTGGCGATATTCACCGGTAAGTGCCTTTCTTCTTTCATCATAGCTTTATCACAGAGCTAAGCAACAAATTGGGAGTCATGTTGTTGTTTTTTAAATGATATCCCATGAAGCACCTTCTATGCTCTGCAAACAGAATGAGAGGGATGATAAAATGAATGATTAAAAAAACAGGTGCCAGACTGAAGCAGAGTTGACAGTCCACACACTCCCAAATTCAGAATTTAGGCGGACTCAGCCTGCTACACGCAGCACCTTTCCTTACACTTCAGTTTCTTTTGTCCAACCTTACTAAAAAGAGAGAGAGAGACCGAGTAATGTGTGCAAAGCCAGCAGAGAAAGAGATCTGGTAAGATAGGGAAAGAGAAAGCCTGAAAAAAAACAAAAACCAAAGGTGTTTTTTCAAGAGGCAATGGAACTTTCTTTGTTTTTTCCTTGAAGACATTTCGCTTCTCATCCAAGAAGCTTCTTCAAGCTCTAACTGAAGTTCAGTCAGAACTGAAGAAGCTTCTTGGATGAGAAGGGAAACATCTTCAAGGAAAAACAAAGAAATCCACTTGCCTCTTGAAAAAGCACCTTTGGGACAACCACGACCTGGATGACTGAGAATCTCCATAGACATCTTGCAAAGGGTTCTTCCAGCAACCTAGACTTAGAAACGTTCAATCCGCCCATAATCCAATGGTGCAAAAATAATAACAATTTATAACAAAGATTTAAATTATCTTAAAATCAGAGTGCACAAATAGTTCTACAGCGCTATCTTAATTAAATTTTAAAAGGCTTCTGGAAGAAGTTTATTTTTATTTCTGCTCCACTATTAAAATGCTTCTTTGTAATTTTTTTTTAAAGTCTAGATTCACATCAGAAACTGGCCTGCAAGTTTTATCCTGGGGGAGAAAGAGCAGAAATATTTAGGACTGCTTAATGAGTTATTGTCATTCTCCTTTTGAGGTATTTCATCTATATTTTGTAATATTTTACACACGCGCAAACAAAGACAAACGCACATCCATCTATCCTCCCTGTTTATTTTAGAAACAACAGAACAAGAATTTGGCTGTGGGTGATGTTTTTTGGGCCTTTTTCTTTTTTTTTAGAGGGGGTAATTAGGGCTTCTTCCATGGCTAATTAAGTTATCCGGTGAACACAAACAAAATTTCCTGGAATGATTGTCGGCTGATTTAGGGTTTGCGCAAATGCAAGAGCTCCTTTTGTGCATCTCTCAGTGCTCTTCCCTCAGGGATCTGGCTGCCTTTCACAAGTATTTTCTTACCCTGATGCTTCCAGAGGAAAAGGGGGTGGTGTGTGTGTGGGTCAATATATGACAATATCTCTCTTAAAGTTGCTGCCAAGCACATAAGGGCTGAGACATTTCCACAGGGCAAACCCAATAGCATCGCAGAGCAGAGGAGAGCAAGGAAGAAAAGAGAAGAGGAATTAAAAAATAGCATATAGAACAGAATAGAGTAGAACAGATAATAGAATAGATAATAGAAATAGAATAGATTAGAAAATAGGATAGAAAGAAGAGAAGGGGAGAGGAATTAATAGAAGAGAAGAGGAATTAAATAATAGAATAGAATATAGAACAGAATAGAGTAGAACAGAACAGAACAGATAATAGAATAGATAATAGAATAGGAATAGAACAGAGAATACCATAGGCAGAATAGAATAGAACAGAACAGAACAGAATAGAGCAGATAATAGAAATAGAATAGAATAGAAAATTGGATAGACAAAAGAGAAGGGGAGAGGAATTAATAGAAGAGAAGAGGAATTAAATAATAGAATAGAATATAGAATATAGAACAGAATAGAGTAGAACAGAACAGAACAGATAATAGAATAGATAATAGAATAGGAATAGAATAGAGAATAGAGAATAGAGAATAGAGAATAGAATAGAATAGAATAGAATAGAATAGAATAGAATAGAATAGATAATAGAAATAGAATAGTAGAAAATAGGATAGACAGAAGAGGAGTGGAATTAAAGAATAGAATAGAATATAGAACAGAATAGAGTAGAGTAGAACAGAACAGATAATACGGAATAGATAATAGAATAGAACAGAAATAGGAACAGAACAGAATAGAAAATAGAATAGACAGAATAGAATAGAAAATAGGATAGAGAGGAGAAGAGAAGAGAATGCATGTGTGCATTCCTATCCATACCATTCCACCCCACCACCACCACCACCCCGCCCTTCCATTCAATTGTGCTGATTCTCAATGACTGCCTGGACAAGTCCTTGCCATTTTCTTGGGAAAGTTTTTCAAAAATGACTCCTTCCTCAGGCTGAGAATCAGCCCCTCGGTCACCCAGCTGGCTTTCCGCCTAAGGTGGGCACAAGAACTCGACCCTCTCCTGGTTTCTAGCCTGCTGCCTTAACCACAACACCGAACGGCCTCCCATATCATTCATATACGCATCTGAAGGAGCGTATACGCAGACACCGAAAGCAAAACACATTCCATGGTGGGAAGAAATAAACTTCGTGGTGCAGGGCTGCGTTAAGCCATAAGATGGTTTGTTGGCTGTTGGCTCGGTGCAACCAATAAACCCAGTCCTTGTGGGTTACAAATTGCTGTGCTTCAGTGAGAACCCAACCCATCAATTTGGGTCTTAAAATGAGCGGGCCCCACTGCATCGCTGCATAGGGGTTCTTTGTGGGTCAGGGATCCCTCTTTAAGCCGATCTCTGGCTCAGATGCCCTTTCCTTGCCCACTTTCTCCACTGGTCCAAACAGTGCTCTGGGTGGCCCTGGGAGTCTGCACTTAAAATAATTCCCACCCTGAGATCCATTAGTAATATTAGGAGCACTAGACTGGAAAATAATATTTCAAGTGGGGAGAGGACAAGGCAAACACCCACGGTGTTGTGGCCAAGGTCCCCGCTGGTTTTTTGAGCTTTATGGCTTTACATGGGCCGTTGCCACAGGCCAACACTTTCGCCTTCAATTACAGAGCTTGCTTTTTTCAAAAGCTCACAGAGGAGATAGGTTTTAAAAAAACAACTCCTGGCAGAGCCGTTTCTGGCTGACCGACTAGAAAACTGCGTAAGACGAGTAGGTAGATGTCTGACTGCAAAACCCACCCTGGCTGAAGACGGGCACAGAACAGAAGGACTGTGAACAGCTCACTGGAGGAAGCGGTGAGCTCACCCCTCTAGCCAAAGCAGGGCTGCTGAATTTACCCTTGTCTGCTTAGTAACTGGGGAATTCTCAGTGTGTGTTGGTGGGGGGGAAGGACAGTGGAACCAATTTAACATTTATGGTGTTGAAAACGTAGGCAGATTTGCAGAGTGAGCCCTCGGCTTCACACAAGGCCACGTGTCGCCAAAGAGCATCGCTAGTGCAGGGTTGTCAATGAAGGGCAGGAATGACATAAGACGCCTCACCTGATCTTCCTGTGCATTTCTGGTCCCTTTGAGCAAATTTATTTTTATTTTATTTTATTTATTTTGTCAAGCATGTTTTAGATAGCAGAGATAATTGGAAACATGATTAAGAGTACATGCAATGGGAACGTATAACGGGACATTAGGACAGGGACGATAGGCAGGTGGGTGCGCTTACGCGTGCCCCTTGCAGGCCTCTTAGGAATGGGGTGAGGTCAATAAATGATCTTCATTTGGCTCACGACGGGACACCAAGAAACTCTCTTTGTAATTTACGAAACGTATGCAAAAGGGAACATCAATAACGCCTTTGAATGCTAGGATATAGCTCGCAATTCAACACACGTGTACATGTTTACACCTCTTGTGCAAAACCCCACAGATTAGAGAATATCTACATATCTTTTCCCCCTTAACTAATCTGCAAACCACCTTAGATAGAAATAATATAGAAAGGGAGAAAAATTTTGAAAAAAAAAAAAAAACACAAGAAAAGCAGCGGAGCAGAACTGTTTCTTTTAATAATCCTTGGGAAAGATGAATAATATCGCAAAGAGTCTATCCTCTCTCACCCAGATATTTTTCCTTACAGAGAAAGCATTTTTCTAGTGAGCCTTTCCGCTAATGAGTGGTCTCGCTTGCCTAAAACAAAGGAGAAACAAAGGAGATCCAAATGGTTTGGACAGCTGAGTTTAGCTTTCTTTTTAATTTCTTGGAATCATCATCATCTATTAGTGACCCATAATCCCTTGCAGGCTGGAGTCTGGGCCACTGAATGGAGCTAGCAGAGTGTTTTCATGGCCGGATGCCCTTCCTGTCACCAATGCGGAGGTTTGTTCAGCAGATGTATTCTCAGTGTGCCCAGGGAGAGAAATATCTGCCTCTAGCTAGGATCAAGCTCACAGCCTCTTGATCGTGAGGCGAGAGCGCCACCTCTAGGCCACCACACCATTTCCCTTTTTAATTTCTTGGAAGGATCATGCAAAATTATAATGGGAATCAAGCCATTTAACCAAAATAAAATAGCACAGCATGAGGGTGATGGGATAATGACAATACCAGATATTGCCTTGGTCCTGCCAGTGAGTGAGGTGATCACAGCCTAGGGCTGCACATAATGGCATTGTCACCCATGAAATCTTCTTAGTGGCCTTCGCAACCTAGAGTGGTCCATGAATCATCTGGGTAGAATTCAATGTTTAGAACGTCTTCCATGCCTACCGGACAACTCAAAGCAAAGACTCAACTCTCCAGCTGACATTGAACAGTAAACCCATTGGACATGGCCAATGTCAAGGAAGGTAGAGTTACAGGTCAACAATATCTAGAGAACCATTGACTTTCTACTATTGATGTAAACTCTAGCAGAGGGATTGATTCACCTGTGGGACGGATCAAAATTCAGTGATACATGGAGGGGATGTTAGCGTATCCCCATCATTTTCAGCAAAAAATGCTAGTAAGCAGGTGGCTTTTTCTGCAGAAGACCTTCATCATACTAGATGTACCAAGACACTAAGGCAGCTGTCTATATTTCTGACTTGGTAGAAGCTGATGTTTTGCCCTCCTGATCCCATATTTGAGGCCGGGCATATGGCTGAGATGCGCAAACACAGACAACAACAGAAACCGAACTGTTCAGGTTTAAGTTTCTAGCCAATAGTAAAGCGTGATCCTCTCCTTCTCCAGAACTTGCTCAAATCCCTCCACGCTGGGGTGAAAACGTCAGAGTGTTGAGTGTTGATCTTTCTTAGCTGACTGAGACGATTAATGAAGAGAAACATTTGAGCTGCCAAGAATAATTGAATAACAGGAAAGCACAAGCCTGTTTGCAGAGGGGCAGATGTCGCTTGTTTGGGTTCAAGGCGGGGGGGAAAGCTTTACACCTTGGGAGGCTATTCAAAGCTGCTCTGTTGAGGAAGACCAACAAGGAGACTTCAGTTGCCTCTCCTGTCCATCTCCGTAGTCCTCTGGAGGTGTTATCATCCCAAATAAAGACCTCCCCAGTTGCAACCACCAACATTTGTTGGATCAGCATGTGGCCACCAGGTGTGATCCCTCACATCACACTTCTAGTTGGACAGAATCCTACGGCATGGACGTGTGGGCCTTCACGCAGGTGCCTCTGGTGTGAATTGATGCTGTCCTTGAACTGAACAGCACCTCTCTGCTCATTATATGAGCTGTTGGACAAGGAAGGAAGGAGGAGGAGGGAGGAGGAGGGAGGAGGAGGAGAGAAGAGAAGAGGAGGAAGAAGAAGAAGAAGAAGAAGAAGAAGAAGAAGAGAAGAAGAAGAAGAAGAAGAAGAAGAAGAAGAAGAAGAAGAAGAAGAAGAAGAAGAAGAGAAAGAGAGGAGGAGGAGAGAGGAGGAGGAGGAGGAGAGAAAGAGGAGGAGGAGGAGAAGAAGAAGAAGAAGAAGAAGAAGAAGAAGAAGAAGAAGAAGAAGAAGAAGAAGAAGAAGAAGAAGAAGAAGAAGAAGAAGAAGAAGAAGAAGAAGAAGAAGAAGAAGAAGAAGAAGAAGGTGAAAGAAAGAAAGAAAAAATGGAGAGAACTGACATCTTGCTTGTGTTGGAAATGCATCTTCTGATAAAAGAAATCCTACGTAAGCCTTCACTGGAAGCAAGAGAAGAAGCTTTCACTCTTGTCTTTGCACAAACTTTTAGAGACCCCCGTGATTCACTTGCATTCCACTTGGCCCGATGACATCTCCAGAAGCAGCAGGGGATTAAATTAATTTGTGTAAACATGACTCATCCCACCCACCTCACCCCTCCCCAGCAGACAGAGAGACGGGACACCTTGATGATTGGAGACGAGCCGGCTGAAAGAGCAGCGAAGCAAGATACCTCCTGGCTCAACTCAAGGATGGATATCTATTGTGACACCAAATGTCTGTCCCAGAATCGTCTCCATCTCATCGTGTGTCGTCCCCCGCCCCCCCATTCCCACCCTCGTCTCTCTTCACCAAATGTCAAAAAAGAGACTTTAAGCAGAGCAAAGATGTGTCAAGATTGTATCTCTAGGCAGCAGATTCGCGGGGGAACCTCCTCAAGCTGCCATGATTCCATCAGGCTGCGGTAGGAGGAATGAAAGTATTTAGATTTTCCTTCTCTTCACTCAACTGATAACTAGTACCCTTCTTTTCAAATTCTTGTTCCCCCACCCCCACCATTCTGATCATCACTTTAAGAGCCAGTACTTGTTTCATTAAAAAAAAAAAAAAACACTGTTCCCAAGGATGCTGGGAAGTGTAGCTTAACAATGTCTGGAATTGGATGCTCTGCTATCAGCCACGGGACCAGGGTTGACGCCAAAAAGTGTGTTACTGGAGGGAAGTGGCAAGACTTCAACTCAATCTCAAAAAAAAGTCCCATTTGTTTTGAAGCCGTCTGAATATTGACACCAGCCTTGCTTGGCCAGAGTTGGTGGGATAGTTTTCTTCACAGCATCAAGAACAGGCCCAACCTCCTGTTCAGGGTAGAGATTCAAATTTAAAAACTCAACGAACCCAATAAAGGGGAACTCAGTGTCAACATTTGCAGCAATCCAAACCAGCACGCAAGTAAAATAATTCAGGATTCATTTATAGAAGAAACTTGTTTATATGCAATAATATGAAACATGATGCATGTACACAATGCCCATGCAGCAGAAGCCAGAACCACCAGAACTCAGAATCTCAGAAGCAATATAAACACAGAAGCAATATAAATACAGAGGCCATATTGCAAGGACAAAGCAACTCTTATATACAAATTAGTCAAGCTAAGCCACGCCCAGGCTCCAAACTGTCTGGGTCACCAAACAATCTCCATTGGCTGACCTGTTACCATGTCTGTTCCAATTCATGAACTGACACCCACCGCCTTCTTCAGTAATCCATTCCATTGTCAAACTGCTTCTTTCTTTCCAAACATTCTTAACATTTCCACTGGAATATTTCCCCACAGCTACAGGCTGGAAGGGTTTGTAACATACCCACCTCAACAGCAAATTTTGCCTCGTCCAAAGTGGTTCATACCCTTCAACGTCTCTGACTAAACTTGGCACACAAAGCAATTGTAGTTACCGGTTCAAGCAGTTTATTTTATTTTATTTTATTTTTATTTCTTTAGTTTTGTCAATTGCTTACAAGATAATAGGTCTAATTAAAAACATAGTTATGAATACATGGATACATATAAGAAAAATAAAAAAATAAAAATAAGAGAAACAATAGGACAGGGGCGGTAGGCACGTTGGTGCGCTCATGCACGCCCCCTACAGATCTGCTGAGGAGCAGACAAATATGCATGCAAGCTGCCCATTGTTGGACTGCCTAAAAGCAACATAGAGAAGGAGCTTGTTCCAACTTTAATGAGCCACTGAAGGAGAAACATAGCCCCTTCTCACCTATTTAGATGCACCTCCTGCAGGCCACCTCTGCTCTGACCACAGAACCAGTTTTTTCTCAGAGAACCGAACTGACATTTTGCAAAAGGCTTTTGAAAGTAGGCAGAGGAAGGTGTACAATTCATTAAGATGAATCGCTCAGCGATTATGCTTCCCATTGCTGACATAACAACTACATGTCCGGTTGTCCAGGAAACAACTTTTTGCCCTGTGTGACTGATGAATGGAAGAAATAGATTCAGAGCCAGTGTGTAGAAAGAAGGCCTCAAAATTAAATGGTTGCACACCATTTCAAAGCAGCGAGGATTTTTATTATAGGGGATTTCAGGATGAGAAACTCAGGAGTCAAACAACAGTTAAAAGTTTATAAGCTAGAAGAAATACTGTCTTAGGGCAACAGAGACGCAACCAGGACCAAATTTAGCAGCAGGAAACACTATTTATAAAACCAGGCAAACCAAAGACCAGGGAATGAGGAATCATTGGAAGAAGAATATCATAGAGAAAGCTCCAGAAACAAGTTGCTTCCAATTGAAAAACTATACTTCCACGGTCTGTCAGCTACTGTTGATCAAAGCTAACTTCATAGAAAGGTCACCCAGAAGCAAAATCTTTCTGTTGAATAGATGTTTACTCCTGGGGAGTTTTTCCTTGCAACTCCATATTTTTTTGCACCTTTTTCTCTCTGCATTCAAACCACATATTTCTCAGCTGAGGCAGGCCAAGTGAAGTCGCTCTAACTTTGCAGGGGATGGTCTGATCGGACTCCTTTGCCAAACGCAATGCTATCTTTAGCTCTTGTAACTTCTCCTCCTCTCCACAAACTTACCCTGAAGAGTTAGATTTTGGGTTGTTGCAGGATCTTGGACAGCTCCTAGGCTGATGTTGATCCAAAACTTTACCAATTTTTACATTTTTGGAAGATCTCAAAGCCAGAGTGCGGAGAATTTGAAGGGAGCTGTGATGACCCCGTAGTCTCTCAAAATAACCCCAAACATAGATTAAAGTCCGATAAAGCCTTCAACTTAACTTCACTGTTTTATTAAGCACGGTTTAAAGTCACAAAAGTAAATAAGGAGGCAAACAGAAAACCAAAACAAACTGCATTGATTCAGAGAGTTCTGAAGCAAGCCGAGATAACTAATCATAAACTCCAGAAAAATAACTGAGAAAAGTCCATGGGAAGAACGGCAGCTTTACAACCTCTTTCAAGGTAAACACTAATTGACTCCAGCAATTCTAACTGAGCAGTTGCAAACTTATATACATAGCTCCCACCTGCAAGCCACAAGGAGGATCATGGTAATCTCCTCTTGAGTAGACCTTGCTTTTCCCTGATCCTCTCCTCCCTGCGTGACCTAGGATGGATAGGGGATGGGCCTGGATCCTCCTCTGACTGCTCAGCCGGCCTCTGCCCTTCCCCAGCCTCCTCCACCACCACTGGAGCCACACTCCCACCTCTAGGCCACCGTACCACTCTTGAAGGAAGCCTTCTGATTGGCACTGATTCCAGTTGTACCACTGTGGAGTTCTCTTTCCCCATCTCTTTCCCTAAAGGAGAAAGAGGAAAGGAAGAACCATCATTTCTCATCCTCTTTAACCATGTGGAATGGCTTGCCTTCAGAAGTTGTGGGTGCTCCATTGCTTTTAAGGCTTTTAAGAAGAGACTGGACAGCCACTTGTCTGGAATGGTATAGGGCCTCCTGCTTGAGCAGGGGGTTGGACTAGAAGACCTCCAAGGTCCCTTCCAACTCTGTTATCCTATTAAATACGTCTGGGATGCTTAACTGAATGGGTCGTGTGGTGCTGGTGTACAGGTGGGAACTGCAGGTGGGAAGAGAGAATAACTCAGTTAGCTATATATCACATGTGACTACAGACCAAGTTTCTGCACACAGACTTGTAAGAGGTTCTGATTTGGCAAAATAAGCCTGTCAGCTACATTCATATAAACCCAGCTTGTTCTCATTCAAATTACTATGTAAACCCACAGGTTTGAGTTCCAGTAATGTGAGAATCCAGTTAGGCAAAGGCCATACAGTCCAGTAAAGAAAACCCTGCCTTCTGGAAGGCTGCTTAGCCTTGGTTTAGATGGGGACGAACCACTGCTCTGCTGGCTCCCCTTGACAGGTCTGATTAATGAGCCCCCTGGTTTGCAAGTCAACCCATCCAAATTTCCTCTCAAGCATGAACAAATGAGTTATCAACCGAGAAGTTGGTGGGCTCCCAGCAGTATCTGTCTCCTTTCGCCCTTCGTCTACAAAGAGCAGTGTGGCTCCACCAAGTCTCTAGGCATTGTTGTGATTGAAAAACGCAACATAAACTCACGGTATTATTATAGACTTTCAAGTGATCTTAATGTAAATGAAGCAAAACGTCGCCAACGTAGCCCAGCCTGGACCCGACCGTGCAATCTGAGTTCTCATAAATAAGAAACTGTCGAGACCCCAAACCTCTGTCTGAAAAGCTTCTGTGGAAGCAAAAGAGATAGAGTTTCAGTGCCTACTTTCCATGCCGGAAGAAAGCACTCATTTCTGAATAGAGTTGGGACAAACTCCACACAACGGAAAGGGATTCCCAAACTGAGCCATATTCGGATTCTGTACCATGGGGGTTGAATCCCAACCAAAGTATACTATTTTGGTAAGACCATACCCGGAATTCCACGTCCAGTTTTGGTCACCACAATACCAAAAAAAAAAAGATGTTGAGATTCTGGAAAGAATGCAGAGAAAAGCAACAAAGATTATTAGAGGGCTAGGTTAAACACACGGCGAATTGTTGCAGGGAACTGGATTTGTCTAGTCAAATGAAGAGAAAGACTAGAATTAAGGAGAAGTTTCTTGTCAGTGAGAACAATTAATCAGTGGAACAGCTTGCCTCCAGAACTTGTGAGTGCTCCATCACTGGAGATCTTTAAGAAGAGACTGGACAGTCAGTTGTCAGAAATGATGTAGACTAGAGTCTCTTGCTTGAGCGGAAGATTGAACGAGAAGACCTCCACGGTCTGTTATTCTGGGTTCAGCACAGAACCAGGAGCCACAAAAATGCAAACCAGGATGAACCTAGTGCTTGGGGACAAACGTAACCAGTAGATCTTTGCCGGAGTATCTGTGCTACGGTGGATTTTGTGTGGTTAGAAATGGACTGCAGAAATGGAATGCACAGAGGGGGGGAAAATGAAGAAGACCTGTAGTGCCAGCATTTTGTCCTCTTCTCTTGGTCAAAAATACTCCCTTTTTGTAAATGTCCACCTACAGCATTTGGTCATTGCCAGCCATGCTTGTGTTCCCAAGGGGGCCTTGGCAGCAAGGTTAAGAACCCGAGGCAGGGGGTCCAGCCAGCTGTCTTTCTGCTAAAATGTCCAAGACGGCACCCCAACGGGGGAACCTCATTTGCCAAGAGACACCACTCTTGGCTTGTCAGACGCTGCAGCTGTTCTTGGCAACCGAATAGTGAAGGCCTTGATGAGAGTTGGTCCATCTGTATCTCCTCCTCGTCTTCACACTCTGTGCTGTGTTCCTGATGCCAACTTTCCATGTAGCAAGCTACTGTTTGGGGTGCAGTGGTGGTGGAGAAGGGTCTTCCCATGGGGTATATAAAGTACGGAAGATGTTCCTTCTCAGGTTACTTCCAGCAAATTTTCGTGTCAGCCTCTCTTCCCCCGAAGATGACACTCTTATGAAAAAGATGCTTTTTCTTTCTGGAACATTCTAGAATGGCTTTTTGCAAAAACACCATGGTGATGATTTGATCAGTTTATGATGGCAGCAAGAAAGAAAAGGGTCAGCAGTGGGATCTAGATCGGGACACTTAATATTTATACATGCACTTTTGCATAACCTTCAGATGCCTAGTGAATGAAATAAATAATTACAACTCAGTGAATTTAAATCTTCACCTGGATTCAGAAAAAAAGAAACCTGCTCACAGTTGGACTTTGGAATGTTTACCTGTCCTAGATCCAACATCACAGTCTTGTTTAACAGGCCAGTAATTTCCCAAGAAATCATGATGCGTAGCCGAGAAAACCAGTGTCTTTGAATGAGCTTTTCCTTCCAACATGTTACGATGGCTTCAGAATTCAGACCTTCTCCCCAAACCTCTAAAAGGCAGTGCAGTGGCTCAGCGGTTAAGATGCTGGGCTTGTCAGCTGTGCGAGACCCAAGGGCCATGCAAAGTCCTCACTCCAGCTACTGCCCACCAGGCAGTTCGAAAGCATGCAAATGCGAGTAGATTAATAAGTACCACTTTGATGGGAAAGCAATAGCGCTCCATGACATCATGCTGGCCACATGACCACGGAAATGTCTTCCGACAACACTGGCTCAATGGCCTTGAAATGGAGATGAACACCACCCCCTACAGTTGGCAACAACTAAATCCACATGTCAGGGCTCCGACCAATCATCCCCATTCAAATCAAAAGTCTCTAGCCACATCTCTCAGAGTAAAAAAAATATGATTTATTAGGAGTGACCATGTCAGCGTTACCTGGGTGCAGCTGACTCTAAGACACATCATTCATTTCCCCCTTGACCCTGGTCTTCCCCCCCACCCCCTAAATGTATATTCTCCAATGGGACACATCCATAGCCAAGAGTCATCAATCATGTTCTCCAGTAATAATCTTGCACGCCAACAGCTTTGGCTGCCTAGCAATTATCTGAAGCATTTAAGGAATGCACTACTTTCCCCACTCAATTTCTGCTGGCAACTAAAAAGACCAAATAAGTATTTTTTAGTTGACACCACAGGGACTCCTTTACCTCAAACTTCAAAAATCAGTTGAGTTCCTCAGTTCTTTTCTTGTTTTCAAGCATGACACTTGATGCGGGCACCTAAACCAGATTCTGATTCTAAACCAGATTCTTTGCAGATTCTGTCAGCAACTAGAAGTCATGAAGAACAGAGACAACCCTATGTCTGAATGAAGACATTCAGCAATGCCTTTTTTCTTCTTCTACCGAGCTTCCTGGTCAAGGCCACGCCCTCAAAACAATCCAGAGAGGGCCAGGAACTGAGTTGCCAAACAGTGAAGGAACCCATATCTAAATCTGGATTGGGTAGAGTCGATCCAGTTCCAGAGAGACTGCAGTAATACAGTTTTACCATACAAGGTAATCCTTCCCTATCCCCACCATCCAGCTGAAGAAGCTTCTTGGATGAGAAGTGAAACGTCTTCAAAAGAAATAAAACAAGGAAGTCCAGTTGCCTCTTGGAAAAAAAGCACCTTTGGGACAACCCTGATCTGGAGGACTGAGAATCTCCAGACACACCAGGTAGCAGAGATCAGACATTCTAATGAGCATCAGGTGCTTCTTGGATATAGGATCCTGGCAGTTACGCAGCTTTTATTTGTAGCTCAATAGAATTGTCATTGACAAAAGCTGTAAGAGCAATTGAGGGCTTAGTCAATGGAAGCCGTTGTGTTACGAACTAAATAAACTTCAAAGTCATTGGTTGTTGTGACAGCAGCTAGCTCTATAAAAGAGCTGCTGCTGCCCTTGTTGTTGCTCTGTTCTGAAGTCACTATTAAAGTGTTGAGTTGAGTCACTATCGATGCCTCGTCTCCCTTATTACGCCCACTCCTCCAGATCTAACACGTTGGTTGACAATTATGAGAAACGGCGCGTGGACTGCAGTGGCCTTTGATCTGAATCAAGGTTAGTCCGTAATGCCACCTTTATGAAGGCCCCTGGATTTAAAAATTAGGAAACTCAGACCACGCTGCCATTTCTGTCATCCAAGCCCAAGGATATTCCTCCGGTGTTGTAACTCACTCTCTCCCCCTCAAAATGCTTGACGCGATGATCTTGCCCAGATGAAAAAGAAGGCCATGCGCAACAAGGCGATGTGTTTATTTTACAAAGAAAATATATCAAATTCCAGGCTATCATTTAAAAAAAAAAAAAATGGGCAGCTTGACTTTAGCACTCGGGGAGCCAAGATTCTTGGGAGGGAGCCAAGGATGACGCCATCTCAAGACACTTTTAATCCTGTTTAATGTGGATTTGCTGTCAGCTTTGAGGAGGGGGCTGCTCCTTCTGAAGGCTCGGTCCCCCTTCCACCGTTGATCTCAGACACATGGCAGTAAAAGGGGAAGAATGGGGGCAAATCAAGGGGGCCTGTAGAAACGCAGACTGAGCTCTACAGAGCAAGGAAAGTCTGCACTCGCAAGCAAATTTGACTCTTTGGCCTAGAAAGACAGCCTTTGCAGACTTCATTAATAGGAGAAAGTCTTAGAATCATGCACGCTTCTAACTGTTTGGATCCAGAACTTCCTTTCCCTGGAGATCTTCCTTTGAAGACCTTCACCCAATATCCCTGGCACCCTCCATGCTTCTAAGCTTCATCCCAAACCAGACTATGTGACGGCGAATATTCTAGATGTTGCCAGAGTTTCTTTCCCAACATCCCTTGCTACGTACTTCTTCGGGAGTTGCAACTGGTCAAGCAGTGCAGTGTCCCACGTTGCTTGTTTTTTTGGTCCAACCCAGGAACTGAATCGGCTTCAAAGCCACACCACGGGCACCAGGTTGAAGAACACAGACTATCCTTTTCTTCATTGGGCAGGAATCAGAAGAATTTGGAGGGGTCCGTTGGGGAGGAATCAAGCCAAAACCCTGACCTTACTAAAAAAAAAAAAAAAAAGCAGTTAACATTCTGTTCTTGACTTTCCTGGGAAATTAGTGATATCAGAAGTTAGCCTTGAGAGAACACTGTGAACAGATGGCTTGGCAGAAGACAGAGATGCAAAACAGGTCAATTATTGAATATCCAAAGTTGGGAGATGCTACTGAGGTTTGGCACCTCCACCGTTACAGTGCCTCTCTCTTTGAGGTTATCCAAGGCTTATCAGCCTCATCACACCGTGGGCAGCTTCTCCTTGGCAGCTGGAAGCTGATGTTACCAAACCCCCTTTTCCCTCATTGAAAAGGAGACAGTGGCTGGAGAAAGTGGGGGAGACCTTGGGCAGCAGGGAAGTCTGCCAATGCTAATTGAGCCATCCTCGCATTTTTTAGCTGCAAGGTTTAAAATATGTTTTGGTAGGGTTCGTTTTCTTCCTGAAAGATTTGAAAGAATTGGACTGAAAGACAGAAGAAAAAACAACACTGAAGACATTTGATTAAAACTACACACACACACACACACACACACACACACACACACTAAAAGAAAGAAGAGGGACAAGAAGAAAACACATTTTCTACCTTACATTGGCAGCAAATAATTGGTTTAGGGTGGTAGAAGTGCTGGTAGTTTAGAATCAGTTTCTTTACGTGCACGAAAAAATATACCCCATGATACAGTTAATCAAATCTGTACTTAGGGATGCTGGACACAAACAAGAATGATGGTGGAGAGAGAACTAGGCTAGTTAAATTAATCACAAGCTTCCTTGAGATACCTCCACCTTCAGAAATTCATTCATTCATCTCTCTCTCTCTCTCTCTCTCTCTCTCTCTCTCTCTCTCTCTCCCTCCCTCCCTCCCTCCCTCCCTCCCTCCCTCCCTCTCCTCCTCTCCTCTCTCTCTCTCTCTCTCTCTCTCTCTCTCTCTCTCTCTCCATATATGTCAGGGAGAAACGATAGGGGGAAAACCCAGCTTGCAAGCTTTCTAAAAGAAGCTGGCTGGCTGTTGTGGGAAATAGGAAGCTGGATTAGATGGATCTGTTTGTTTGCTTTTTTGCCTTGATTTCAAAATCACGTGACCCGAAACTTGGTTTGTCACAAGGACACAAGGTATTATTTGTAACTGATTCATCGCAGCGAAAAAAAAGGAAAAGAAAAAGAAATTGCGTTTAGCTGGAACAGTCCAGGTAGCCTCGTCCAGCCAGATCCCCCAAAGCGGAGGCTGGCATAGAGCCTCACTGGTTGCAAAGCCTCTGTCTCAGTTGGTTTGCTCTGTGGTTTCTCTACAGCCTCTTGTAAAGCTGTCCAGCCTGACCTAAATGGGAGACTCCCGTCCAACATTTGGAGCTGGCTTGCATGCAGATGGGTGTGTTTGTGTGTGTGTGTCGGGGATGGGGGGGGAAGCTGTGTGGAGCTTCACCCCTTCCGTGCTGGCAAGTGGACCCCTTCAAAAACTCCGAGAAGCAGACAATTCCAAGATGCTTGTTCTGGGTACTCAGCTCAATCCTGTCCGGGATGGTTCTGGAATCCTGTCCAGGATGGTTCACAGTTACGAGAGAGTTGATTCTTTACAGTGGTCCCAAACGTTACAGACTCCTCCATCAATGAGAACAGAAGGCTGAGCTTGATCCCTTGTGAACAGCCAAGGCCAAATGCATGAGGGTTCCCTCTTCCGAAAAGCAAATATAACGACATCTTTCCCCCCCATCATCCGCATGCCCTATATTGAAAAAGAATAACAGAGTTGGAAGGGACCTTGGAGGTCATCTAGTCCACCACCACCCCCCCCCCGCTCAGGCAGGAAACCCTACACCACTTCAGACAAAGGGTTGTCCAATCTCTCCTTAAAAATTTCCAGTGTTGGAGCCTTCACAACTTCTGGAGGCAAGTTGTTCCACTGATTCATTGTTCTCCCTGTCAGGAAATGTCTCCTTCATTCTAGGTTGCTTCTCTCCTTGATTAGTTTCCACCCGTTGCTTCTTGTCCTGCCTTCAGGGGCTTTGGAGAATAGCTTGACTCCCTCTTCTTTGGGGCAGCCCCTGAGATATTGGGACATTGCTATCATGTCTCCCCTAGTCCTTTTATTTTTCTTATATGTACTTATTTCTTGTATTCACAACTATGTTTATCCTTATACCTATTATCTTGTAAGCGATTGACAAATCAAATCAAATAAATAAATAAAATAAAATAAAAGTGAAGCTTTCCACACTTGGGGAAAGCCAGTGAAAGGCATTTTAAATCCTCCTCTCCAGGCAGCCACGCTATCTGAATCCCCAGTGGCCTGACCTACAGTTTTAGCTTGTTAACAGAGCCATCAATCTGCTTCACAGAAACGCCTGCCGTTCCAGGCCCACTCTCCAAAACCCGAATTCGCTCCCTGTTTTTCTGCAGCCCGTGGATCTGTCGTACGACATCCGTGGGCAGGCACAGCCCGTCTTAAAAAACATTTTCCAGCCCCGAGAGCTGGAATGCAACCGGGGTAGGCAGACGAACGGCTCGTCTTCGCCAAGTATGGACCAACTTTGGCTCCGGCGAGAAGTTTCCAGCCACCGTGGAGCCAGACACATTTACATTCTTCTATTTGAAGTTAAACCCTAATCCCTTGAAAGATTTGCAGTCTGAGCTACGGAGTCGCTCGCCACCGCAGCTTGGAGGGGTCTCGTTTGGGTCTTGAAACTTAAAGCAAATACAACGGAGGGACGGAAATTGGGGAAAGTCCGGGGAGAAGAGATCGCGCCTCTTTGATTGAAGGGCAATCCTTACGAGATAAGGATGGTCCCAAAAGTTGAAGTCCAAATCCAGTTCTTGTGTTTGGCCTTAAGACAGCGCCTCCCACCCCAACCTTTTGGGCACCAGGGACTGGTTCCATAGAGAGGCTTTTTCGCAGACTGGTGGACGTGGTTTTGTGTGTTGCCTGCATCCCCCAGATGGGATTTCACTTGTTTCCATGGCCTGGTTGCTGACATGCCATGGACAGGTGCCAGCCCACAGACCGGGGGGTTGGGGACCCCTGCCTTAAACCATCTGCCCACCCCCAGTTCTTTTAATGGACTGGCCAGGGAACCCAATTGAGGGTGGATTAGAACAGAATGGAATGGGATGGAATGGAATAGAAAATAGAATGGAATGGAATGGAATGGAATAATAGGAATAGAATAGAATAGAATAGAATAGAATAGAATAGAATAGAATAGAATAGAAATAAGAATAGGAATAGGAATAGGAATAGGAATAGGAATAGGAATAAGAATAGAATAGGAATAAGAATAAGAATTAGAATAGAATCAAATTAGAATAGAATTAGAATAGAATAGACCAGAATGTAGAATAGGTGTAGGAGTAAGAATAGAATAGAATAGAATAGAATTAGAATGAATAGAATAGAATAGAATAGAATAGAAATAAGAATAGGAATAGGAATAGGAATAGGAATAGGAATAGGAATAAGAATAGAATAGGAATAAGAATAAGAATTAGAATAGAATCAAATTAGAATAGAATTAGAATAGAATAGACCAGAATGTAGAATAGGTGTAGGAGTAAGAATAGAATAGGATAGAATAGAATTAGAATGAATAGAATAGAATAGAATAGAATAGAATAGAATAGAATAGAATAGAATAGAATTAGAGTAGAGTAGAATAGAATAGAATTGGAATTGGAATTGGAATTGGAATGGAATGGAATGGAATGGAATAAAATAGAATTAGAGAAGAATAGAATAAGAATAAGAATAAAATTAGAATTAGAATTAGAATAGAATAGAATAGAATAGAAACAGAATAGAATAGAATAGAATAGAATAGAATAGAATAGGAATAGGAATAGAACACAAAGTGTCTTTCTCTTAACAAAAAAAAAATACCCTTTTGCCAAGCCAGGAGGGCACAGGGGAGCCTTGTGAAATCTGAAGACGTTGGCCTCCATTGTGTGGCTCTGAGCGAAGCAAAATTGGTTAGAGAACGCACTTAGGAGCTAGGCTATAGGGAGCTCATTAATTTCACCCACAAAGCCATAAATCCATCCAGCTTCTGGATTTTCAGCCAAGGGCTTGGACCCAATTATGCTGGCCTTAGTGGATTTTCACCCTCCCGCTCCACGATTGGAGCCTACAATATGAATTTAGATTGGTTTTCTCCTCTCCCTTCCCCTCTTGTTTTCCGATTTTTTCCTCTTTTAAAAAGTACAAGCCTGCCTCAGCGATCCCCTAAAATGGATTCACACACACACAGAGAGAGAGAAATAATTCATTTGTTTTTTCTTAAGAAATAATGACTTTTAGATAACTAGATGCAGCCTAGTGAATAAGCCTTTGGCACAAGGCTATTATGGTTCTTATATATTAAAAATCTGAAAGAGGCTTCCAATGACACACAATACAATGCCTGAAATGTATAAGCACGGGGCCTTGATGTGTCATGAATGGGAGAACTTTCCCTTACACCTATCTGAAGAAGGGAAAAAAGAATCAGGTGTTAATATCTGCTGGATACATCAACATGGTACGGTGGCCTAGAGGTGGAGCTCTCGTCTCACAGTCAGGAGGCTGTGAGTTCGATCCTAGGTAGAGGCAGATATTTCTAGGCACAATGAGAATATATCTGCTGGAAACAAACTCCACATTGACGACAGGGAAGGGCATCCGGCCAGTAAACACTCAGCTCATTCATTCCCAGCTTGGTCCAAGACTTCCTGACCAATGTCTCACATAACGACTTTAAGAGGCCATTAACCCAGCTAATGCTGCTGAGGAATACCTGCTAGACCAAAAGTTGCTAAGTTTGAAAGACACTGTGCTAGACCACGGAAGGCACTGAGCTCAGCTACTCCTTATGAATATGGATCATCCATCTGCTCCAGACTCGGGCAGTGACATTCCTCTTCCTGATAAACCTCTTTACGGAGATCTCCCACAATTAAATAACCATCCCTTCAAGTTTCTAAAACACCTTTTCCAAAACTCACTCCATCCATGTTAACAATTCCTAGAATTTCAAATCAGTGGTCATATCATCTAGGAAACAGGACTCCACACAACCAGGGAGCAACAGCAAAGGGTCAGCTGTGCTAGAGAGAGTTGTGGCCTACCCATAATGCACAGCCTTCTAGCTTACACAAATTAAGATAGAAGGACTTTTGTTTTGCTTATGTCCTCCGTTGGGAGAAAATGTTTTGGGGATGACGCAACTTGTATGGATCAATAAGGAAACGCATAGATCTCAAAGTGTACTGTGGTAACTCTTCCCCCTTTCCTATCTCTTTGTTCCTGTCTGCCTATTAAGCTGCTCATTCTTAACAGAGATCTAAACGGGCCAATTGCAAAGGGTTCTGAAATTTAGGATAGCACACAAGCCCAAAAGTCACTGGTTGTTCATATATGACTACATTGCTCCATGAGAACTTCAGCTCTCAAGCTGACTTCACATACCATGTAAAGCCATGTTTTAACTATGATTTGTTAAATGAACCACGGCCGACAGGCTTAAATATTAAGGGAACAGCTCCCAATTCCTAACTAACTATCCCGATTCCCAATTAACTATGAACTGTCTGGACAGCACACCTAATCTTAATTTACAAACCACCATGGCTGGATTCACACAACACAGAATGTAGAATCCAAGCAAGCCACATGATGGTCTGGTGTGGCAACTCAACCCAGCCAACATCTCCCCCAAACTAGGGCCAATGGGGAGCTAACCAAGGTTCTGAACCGGATTTTGCCTCTCTTGACCTGCCTTGAAGGGATTTTCTCCCAATTAGCTCTACTTGTACTTTGAGGAATCTTTTGAGTACCATATTTGATTCCTCTTGTGGCTAAATAGAGAACATCAAAAAGGACAAATGGTGGCAAGTTTTTTGTTAGGGAACAATGAACCTCTAACTCTTAAGCCTTTCCCCAGTTTAGTGGTTTCCAGATACAATGAGATTATATCTTCCAATTGTTCAGCCAGCACTGGGCACATGGGCTAAGTTACATCTAATTATAGAATGCTGGTTTGACATTATACTCCAAATGGGTTACTTTTTCCATCAAGCATAGTCTTTTCTCTGCTTCCACATAGCAGTCTCCCATTCTTTCACACCTGCTCATCCTTTCGGGCCACCTCCTGATCTGACCTTCTCTTGTTTTGTTTGGCTTCTTTGATTGTTAGATTCTGCTCAATTGAAATTAAGCTGGACTGAAGTGGCTTGAATTGGGTGAGAATCAAGAGCAAGGTGGAAGGACCTTCAGGGTTTCAAAATACCCACATTCTAAGTTGAAATCTAAAGCAGGCCCTGAGTGGTCATTTACTGCCTTCAAAATTAATCTGTTTGAGGGCTGGACGTTTGTCTTAATTTCCTGCTTTATGATATCAATGGCAACTGAATTTCCCTGCTGCAAGAAAAAACATTTCCTGGAGAATCTACTGCAGCTAAATTCCAAGCACCTTGTTTTGGTTGTGAGGATGTAGCCTTCCGCTTATAATTGAGTCATTCCTGGGGACCATGTGTCCTGACATGTCACTGGAAGGAAGGAATGCCTTTTTTTTTTTTTTAAAGAAAAACAATTTTGGGAGGAACAAGAAATAAGCCCATGTATGTGTGTGTAAGTAGAGTGTAAGCAAGAACACACCAAATGCCTCAGAGCTATAGTATGTCATAAATGTTATGTTGGGAGGCAAAGACAGCTTCTTTTAACAACATATCAGCAGGGTTGCTAATTTAGAAGGCAAATAATTCACTCAAGGCCTATTCTCTTCCCTCCCCCCCAATATTTTTCTATCTTTCCTCTCCTCCTCCTTCACCTCCTGATTCTCCTTCCAGGCAGATTAAAAAGTCTGTTTTGAACTTAAAAAAAAAAAAATCCAACAGGACAGAAAAAAATAAATGCACCCAAGTCCCAGATGGAATATTGAGGTCTCCAAGAGCAGAGAAAGACAAATCGGAACCAGGTCATAGCGAGCCTTGCCACCACACTTGCATTCCACTTTGACTCCCGTGGTCTCCGCGCGTAACAAACATACAAAGATCCGTCCGAGTTGGGCTTGAGCCCTGGTGGCATCGTACTGCAGAAGGACTCCCTGCAAAGGAGGTCATCAGAGGTGGAAGGCAAACAAAGATTCAGTTATGAGATTGTGTTGAAAAACGATATGCCAGCTGCGCAGTTGCTCAACTTTTTCTGCAGGGCTGGTTCATCTCAGTTCACCCTTCCCAAAACCATTCTGCCTTGCCAAGAGAATAACCTGCTCACGGTGATAGAGACCACGTTTGGCACCGTCAGAAAGAGAGCCAGGCCTGGCAGCTTGTTGTTTTCCACGGCATAAGTTGTAGAAGAGGCATCTCTTCCCCTTATCCCACAAAAAAAATATGTCCCTTCGAAGGCGGTGCCTGCTACAATAAAAGAGACACCCCCTTTATTTCATTGATGAGAAAGAAGGCCTTTTCTTAGGCAGCATTTATCCCGAAATAAATGTTGGGAGCATGCTTCTTCTGTTGCAGGAGGCATTTTGGAAGAGACTTTCCCTTCCTTTGGCACACGAAGGGAGATTGTTGTGTTTGTTGCCACATACAGTGTGTTGTATAAGCAGGGCGTGAAAGAAAAGGAACTAAGTGAGTGACAAGGAATGCAACAAGCCACTTGTTCCAATTCCACACCAAAGCCCATCCCTTTCCACCTTTTCATCGCTCCGTTCCAGACGTGAACACTGGGCCCTAACTAACAAAATGAATGAATGAATGAATGAATGCTTTATTGGCCAAGTGTGATTAGACACACAAGGAATTTTTCTTGATGCCTATGAGCTCAGTGTACATAAAAAGAAAAGATACATTTGTCAAGAATCAATGAAATGAAATGCCGTGGTGAGAAAAATAAGGTTCTACATTTAGGCAAGAAAAACCAAATGCACAGGTATAATATGGGTGGGACCTGGATGAATAGTAGTAATTGTGGGAGGGGTCTTGGAGTCCTAGTGGACAATCACTTCAATATGAGCCAGTAGTGTGCTGCAGCTGCCAAAAAAGCCAATGTAATGCTTGGCTGAATTAACAGAGAAATAGAAGTTTAGTACCACTTTATAATGCCCTAGTAAGGCCGCCCTTGGAATATTGCATCCAATTTTGGTCCCCATGATATAAAAAGATGTGGAGACTCTAGAAAGAGTGCAGAGAAGAGCAACCAGGATGATGAGGGGACTGGAGACTAAAACATACAAAGAATGGTTGCAGGAACTGGGTATGTCTAGTTGAATGAAAAGATGACCGAGGGATGACATGATAGTAGTGTTCCAATATCTAAGGGAGTGTCACAAAGAAAAGGGATCAGTCTATAATCTTTCTCCTGCTTCCTGCACGGAGTGCCTCAGCACTGAAAAATGGCAGATTTGGCAAACGGAGGCTTCCAATCAATCAGGAAGCCGCAGACGGCAGTCAATATACAAATGCTTAGCTTTATAGCTTGGAGATAAAAATAGTTGTCTGATTTCTTTTGCAGGCAAACATGCAGCTTGGGAAACTGCAAGCTACAGCAGGAGAATGAGCTGGCCAGTGTTAACATTCCTGCCTGTACTGCAAGCATTCCTGGCATGAGAGCATCTATCCGTGGGAGAAAAGAGGGCAAGCTAACCAGCAGGTCGCCAGTTGCCTTCAGGTTGGTTGTCTGTACAACTGCCAGCTGTAACTTAGCAAATGTACGCTTGTTTTAATTTAACGCATGCATTTCCCCACTTAGATTTCAGCATGAAGGTAGATATAAAGGTAAAGGTTCCCCTCACACATACATGCTAGTTGTTTCAATTTAACCCAATAAAAATGCCTGGAGCAGGGGAAGGAATATTGCCAATTAGGGGAGACTAATTTCTTTGGGAGGAAATTGTCCAGAGACCTGGGCTAAAGAAACAGTAGTGAAGAGAGCCACTGCAAGAATCTGGCTTAAAAGATCCCAGCAATCTGGAGAGTTTCTTTGATTCTGAAGCTCACGACTCCAGTTTCTGCAACACCCAGTGCACAAATGTGTAAGTTGTGTGCCTTTAAATTAGGGGCTCCTCAATTCTTCAAATGGGGATACATGGTTTTATCTTGGATCATTACTCCTTAACTTGCTCCTTGCAAACTATGAATAAGATAGGGAAAGAGTTCTTTTTTAGAAAGGGTTAAACTCGCTGCCACTCAGAAGAAGTTTATATACCCACTGCTTTTCATCTCTATTTCTCTGGCGAGGGAAGGCAGAAAACCGCTGCTAATCCAACATAAATACCCATGGAGTCAGTCTGGAACGTGGCATCAAACTCATTTACAAAAAACTCCCCCCCAAAAACCCTGAAATCTGAAGAGGGCTTTAAAAACGATGTAACTTGTTCGAAACTCTGCCAGGGAAAATAGGAGAGGAGAGCCACGGAGCTGTCAGAGTACTAAATGGGTTGATGGTGGCATTAGCAACGGTGAACTGTCTAATAGGTAAGCTGTACGGTATTAGTATTGATTTGATTTCTAACATGGCCAGCAAGTTCTGATTTGAAGGAGAGGGACCTAAGATGCTAAAGGCATCCGTGCAACGTCAGGAAAAAAAAAAATTGCACCTTCCTCACGCGTGTAGCTTTGTTCGCTTTCATTTGCTACAATCCATCCGTGGCTTGATGGTAGGCAAGACTTCTTCAGTCCAAATATCTCCCTTTGTTTAAAACAAAAACAAAACTTCATCCGGGTCACGGATGAGCAGTTGGAGATGTCACCTGGCTATGCTTCCCGGCCAGACTGGTCGCTGCTGATCATTGCCAGCCTGCGAAAATGGGAAAGCCACGAATCCCACAACCCCAAACGGCACCAACCCCTGATATGCTCCCAGCATTTTAGGTTCGCATTCTCCCACAGGATCATTCTCACGTGCGCCATCGATGATCTAAGCAGGCTCTAGGTCCTGCGTCCTTTTAAGGCAGTTTGGCGACAAAGCGACTTTGGTTTCCCCACCGATATTTGTGGAGGATGTTTACAAGAAACAAGAGCAGGTAGCTTCCTGTATATCGTGGTCCCTCCCTCATTTTGAAACTCTTTTTCAGTTAAAATCCCTCTTTTAACCCTATTCTTTGCCTCACCAGGGTTATCTTTTCAATGCTTTTTCTGTTATTGTTAAGCTGAGTTGATGTGGGGGGGTGGGGTTTGAGAGCCTCGTCTTTCATTAACAGCATAACAGGGTTGGTAGGGACCTTGGAGGTCTTCTAGTCCAACCCCTCCCCTGATCACGCAGGAAACCATATATTCCATTTGTCCAATCTCTTCTTAAAAGCCTCCACAACTTCTGGAGGTAAGCAGTGCCACGGATTAATTGTTCTTTGCTGTCAGGAAATTCATCCTTAGTTCTAAACTGCTTCTCTCCTTGATTAGTTTCCATCTGTTGCTTCTTGTCCTGCTTTGGATAATAGGTTGAAACACCCCTCCACCCATCTTCTTTGTGGCAACCCCTTAGATATTGGAACACTGCTACCATCTCAATTCAAGTGTGGGAAGAACCACGCGCAAGAGGCAGCATAGAGTGGACACAGTCTGAATCTCAAAAGGGATCTCTAGCCTTCAGAAGGGACATGGAAAGCTAGCCAGGATCCCGTCTCCTACGCAAGAGCTTCAAGCTTCTTTTAAAGCAGCACAATGCAATTCCTTGCCCTCTTGGATCCTTACGTGAAAAGTCAACATGGACCTTGCCAGCCAGCTTGTATCATGCCAGACCGCTTGGCAACCAAGCTGGTGTGCTGTGATCTGTTTAAAAACTTCCTAGACTCACCCTGGCAGGGAGAGAGGGGAAGGGGGGAGACTCCAGTGTATATACAATGCGGCTAAATATACAGATTTATTTATGTATCTTATTAAAACATAAGACAGTAAAGAAAAGCCAAGACATTTCGCTATAATGGTCGCACTTGCTTTGAAAATGTGTTCCCCACCCTCCGCTCCATTTTTTTTTTTAACATCTTCTTCAACCTCGAAATCAAATCAAATAAAAAAGGGTCACCCAGCCAGCAGGAAAAAAGGTCCATTGTTTTGATCATCTAGGCCAGGAATGAACATAAGAAAAGAATGGGGACCCTAATGTCCATGGATCCTTCTTTCTACAATTCCGTCTGTTATCCTGAGAACATTGTGTGTTTCTCAAGATGTCCAGCAGCCCCAAAGAAAAGGAAAAGGAACACATACCAAGCTCCCTAACTCCCTTTAAATCCCACGAAAGTCCGAATGGGGTGGCTTGCCTGCCATTCTTCTTCAGCACCATCCCAAGTCGCATCATTGTCCCTTTCCAACAATCCAAGGTTGTACGCTTGATTTCAGCCCTCTCTAAAAATGGGAGTGGATTATTCGCCCCTGCAGTTCTCGTGTACATGTGT
Source organism: Notechis scutatus (assembly GCF_049901735.1). Lineage (NCBI taxonomy): Eukaryota > Metazoa > Chordata > Lepidosauria > Squamata > Elapidae > Notechis > Notechis scutatus. The sequence goes on along the minus strand of NC_142024.1, from coordinate 3,848,192 downwards.
GTCCATCTTTTTTGGGGTCTGTGCGAGGCAGAGAATCATGTTTATCTTCTCCCTTCACTTGCAATTGATCTCAACAAAGCCAGCAGTTCTGTCTCAGTTCATGTTGAAGCTTCACTTTGATCTGGTTTGGCACACCCTTCCGATGCTAAGGCTGGGATCTTAAGGTCAAGCATGAAGAGTTTAAATAATATACACTTCTTTCCATTATAATAACAATTAAGGAGGGTCCGTTTAAAAGCACACACGCAGGCCCACCCTGGTACCAAGGCATGGTAGTAAACTGTGAAAAACCACTGGAAGCAGATATCAAGAGTGTAACACAAATGACAAATGTGAGAAGAGAGAATCTGCTACTTAAACTATGCCAGCGTGGATATGTCATTTTTTCAATTGACATGGTCTTGTCTCCTAGCCCAAAATCAAAATCTACCATTTCAGGTTCGATTTGGCCGGTATAATTATTTCAATCATTATATCTCAGACTTCCTTTGGAGGGAAACATTTTTTTTTCTGAGCCACTTTGATTGCTCTCCAGAATTTTGGGTAAGAAGCTTTGCTGGCCCTTCCAGAGATCTGAGAATTAAAACCGGGTTTTCCTGCAACCAAAGTGCAAGCGCTTCCTTTCCAAGGCTCCTTTCCAAGACGTTTATGGAAGGCCCTGCAGCGTTACCCCTTTAGAAACCACTCAAGGTCAAATTAGCTGCTCCTAATAAAATGACTTACCGGAAGAATTCTTCGCCCAGGTATAAATTGGCCCTAGGTTGCAAGCCCTTTGTAAATATTAAGGTAAATCTAAAAGGGTCCCAACTCTGAATGAGAAGAGGATCAGAAAATGAACTGCCTTGAATTGGAACAGAGAGGAATTCTGAGGCCATTCTCAGCATATCACCCACTGTTCGTTTCCTTGGGAATCAGAAAAGGGAGAGGATTTGGCTGCCCTACTGACACCTTTTTCACAACCATCTGGTTGGCTGGTTTGGAACACAAGCTGGGGGACATAAGCAATGTTACTTGAGTGTTTGCCCATCAACTTGTCGACGTGCATTGGCAGCAGCTTTTCAAGGACTAGGCAGATCCCCTGAGCATGCAATATAGGGGAGAAACACTGATTCTACCAATAAACTCTGATGCCGCCTCGTTGGAATCAGAGAGGGAGAGATTTCCTTGGCTCTCGGAACTGAGATGGAAAATCTGGAATCTGTCCTTGGAAGGGAAGTAGATCTGGGTTTTGGGTTCCGCGTTGAAAACGATCTTCTCTTTCTCTTGGATTGTTTGCTAGGCCTCCTGGGGGAGGCGGGGGGGGGGGGGTAGAAGACATTTGCTTCATTTGGCTGCAGAACGCTAATGGCGGAGAGAAGGCGGGTCCTTTGGGCAGGCAGGGTTCAGAGTTCAAGCTTGTCCATCAGACGGCCGGGTGCGTTTTCTCCTCCCCCCCTCTTTCTCCCTGGCAGATTGTCTTGGGAATTAGACCCCCACAAACATGCCCATGAAGTCAGATCCGTTCTGAATGGTCACGGGGGCCCCAGCGCTGTTGTCCACAAAGATGGAGGTGTATTGTCCAGCCTGTGCCGTAGATGCCGAAGGAAAACGGGAGACAGGAAGAGGAAAAATGAGTGCGACGTACAGGACATGGATGCCAAACCTCTGTTGGCTCAATCAACACATCAGAATAACAGAGTTGGAGGTCATCTAGTCCAGTCCTCTGCTCAAGCAGAAAACTGTATACGTGTAACCCTCAATTTACAGCATTCATTTAGGGAATGTTTGACGTTACAACATTATTGGGAAAAGTGACGTAATAACAGTAGCAATGGCAGTTACACTTAGATTTATATACCCCTTTACAGTGCTCGGCAGCCCTCTCTGTGTGGTTTACAGAGTCTGTCTCTTGCCCCCAACAATCCAGGTCCTCATTTGACCTCGGAAGGATGGAAGGCTGAGTCAACTTTGAACCAGTCAGGATCAAATTCTTGGCTACGTGCAGAATTAGCCTGCAATACTAATGGATGGATGGATGGATGGATGGATGGATGGATGGATGGATGGAAGGATGGATGGATGGATGGATGGATGGATGGATGGATGGATGGAAGCAAGGAAGGAAGGGAAGGGAAGGGATGGAAGGAGGGAGGGAGGGAGGGAGATACGAAGGAGGGAGGAAGAAAGGAAGGAAGGGCAGTAGACTTATATACCACTTTACAGTGCTTTCCAGCCCTCTCTAAGTGGTTTACAGAGTCAACCTATTGCCCCCAACAATCTGGGTCCTCATTTTACCTACGTTGGAATGATGGGAGGCTGAGTCAGCCTTGAGCCAGTCAGGATTGAACTCCTGGCAGTTGGCAGAATTAGCCTGCAATACTGCATTCTAATGGAAGGAAGGAAGGAAGGAAGGAGGGAGAAAGGAAGGAAGGAAGGAAGGAAGGAAGGAAGGAAGGAAGGAAGGAAGGAAGGAAGGAAGGAAGGAAGGAAAGAAGGAAGGGCAATAGACTTATATACCACTTTACAGTGCTTTCCAGCCCTCTCTGCGTGGTTTACAGAGCCAGCCTCTTGCCCCCAACAATCTGGGTCCTCGTTTTACCCACCTCGGAAGGATGGGAGGCTGAGTCAACCTTGAGCCGGTGAGACTCGAACTGCCAGCAGCCGGCAGTCAGCAGAAGTAGCCTGCAGTACTGCATTGTAACCACTGGGCCACCATGGCTCAATGACCATTTGTCACACTTGTGCCCATTGCAGCATTCCCATTGGTCATGGGATCAAAGTTTGAGTGCTTGGCAACTGGTTCATATTTGTGACGGTCAATCGGAACAGAGCTGGAAGGGACCTTGAAGGTCTTCTAGTCCAGCCCCTTTCTCAAGCAGGGGATCCAGAAGAACTAATTGAATCTTGATGACATCTCACTCGGTGACAAAAGATCTCTGACATAACCATCCACCCCGGTGTCCTCTGACACCCAGCCTTTAAGTTAGTGTAAATTCCTAGAATGCCCTGGTTGGAACTGGACTCGCTGGACAGGACAACTGGACACACCTGGAGAGTGTGTGGCTGGCAGCATTTGGACACAGAAAAGAGACTGGGGGCAAAATTCTTGGAAATCTCAGAATTAATCTGAACCATCTGTTGCATAATCCTTACCTGGAGTTGGAGCAATCCATGAACGTAAACGGTAAAAATTTTACTGTTGCTTTCCAGCCCAGTGATAACCTCCAAAGATCTAGGCAGGGACAAAATGAAGGAGACAGTCATTTTCTGGCCAGGATCCAACTACTGAGATGACATCAAGTAAGATGGAGGGTCTCAGATTGACAAACCTGGCCACATTTCACAGGTTACAGTCTGGTAAACTATAGTACTTACTGAAGTACTACAAGCCCTTGTTCTCCCCTCCCCTTCACGACTTCTTTAGCGGATTCTGCCCTAGGCTTCTACAAGCCTCGTTTTGGGGGAAAAAATATGGAGCCTCTTCCAAACTGGCCAGAAGTTTTATTATGCACATTGGGGCTTATTTCTGAGCAGAGATGTATAAACTCGGCAATATTAACTGTAAGTTGTGTTGTCTTTGTTCCCCATGGTCTTAAAGGGTAGGAGATGCCAACATTGCACAAAAATAGTTCAAAGAAAGAAACAATCCAATTTTTCTCCTCTCTTAAGAGCAATCTGGGCATTTGCAATCTTCAGTGCAGCCTTACAGTAGATATCAGACTGTTGGGAAAAAAAACCACTGCTGGTTTTTTTTTCATTCCTTCTTCCAGCAAATTGATTTTTTCCCCCTCATTTCCTTTCAGTCTGGCAAACCACTCTGGGATAATTTCAGCCAAGGGTGGAAATGTTTTTGAGGGATAAAATAAATAAGGTCTTTGGGTTGAAGAGTAACCCTGCTCCCAGGGACTTCAAGACAAGCCCATCTTGATTATTGGCCAACTGTAAAGAAATCATTGGCTATGGCCTTCTTCTGGAACGTTTTCTGCCTTCCCTTTTCAACGTAAGATTTCCAAGTGGTCTCCAATCCAAATATTAATCAGGCCTGGTACTGTTTGGCTTTGAAATCAATTAAGGTGAATAGACGGGTGCTGCCACCTACTGTGGGCCAATCAATGATCAACAGATTTAAAGATGCTAATAAGTACTATACTGTACGTGTCGCTATTAAACTGTCACCTGCACCTCTATAACTGCCTGGTTTGGTTCTGAAACCCAACAGGACAGACACAGACTCCAGAGAGGAATTAGGACTGCAGAAAATAACAATTGCTACCAACCTGCCTTCCATGGAGGACCTGCATCCTGCAGGAGTCAAAAAGAGGGCAGGAAATATATCTACAGACCCCTCACATCCTGGACATAAACTGTTTCAACTCCTTCCCTCAAAATGACGCTTATAGAGCACTGAACACCAGAACAACTAGACACAAGGACAGTTTTTTCCCAAATGTCATCACTCTTCTAAACAAATAATTCCCTCAACACTGTCCAACTATTCACTAAGTCTGCACTACTATTACTATTAATCTTCTCATCATTCGTATCACCCATCCCCTCCCACTTGTGACTGTAACTTTGTCGCTTGTATCCTTATGATTTTTATTGACTGTTTCCTAGTATGATTGGATTGTTTATTGTACCCAATGACTATTATTAAGTGTTGTACCTTATGATTCTTGATTCTTCATGAATGTATCTTTTCTTTTTATGTACACTGAGAGTTTATGCACCAAAGACAAATTCCTTGTGTGTCCAATCACACTTGGCCAATAAAGAATTCTATTCTACTCTATTCTATTCTATTCTATTCTATTCTATTCTATTCTATTCTAAACCATGATTCTTAACTGGGAGATTTCAGTTTCATTGTAAAGGGCATCTTTGATTGTCTCTGCCTCATGCTCTCATTTTCCTGTCTGTGACTTCCAGATAATGGCTGCTATAGTTTTTACTAAAATACAGCATCCAAAAGAGAGACATTAGTAGGCTAGTGAAAACCCGGAAATATAAAACTCTTTTAAGTGTGTGATGTATTCCTTCATTTGGCCATGGAGCCAAAAGGGGCCCAATGAATTCTGCTGCTAAAGAGATTGAAAAAAGCTGAAAAACAGAGGATTGGAGGGAAGGAATAAACTGGAATGATGGGATAAGGAAGAGGACACTCATGAAAATAGAAAAGCATATAAAGAAAGAGCTCATAGCACCTGGGAAAGAAGAGGCAGGAGGAACTGAATAAAAATGTCAAAGCTAATTTGTGGTAGAGCTCCAGTGTTCCTGGATAAAACAAACCCACAATTCGAGCACTTCAATATACTTACGTATATCGGTGGCAAAGGGATTCAATGCAGATCAAGATTCGGACATTATCTCTTGCTCGGAGCTGCAGTTTACTTTTCAGCTCACTGTGGTCTTGGAGAGAAAAGAAAAAAATGTTGAAAAGGAAGCATTTCTGTTTGAGCATTCAAGAACGTTCAGTGCACAAGGAATGGATTTTCCAGCATTGGCCTTCCAATCGATTTTACATCCTGACCACGATTTCTTGGCCCAGTTGAAATAAATGGTCCTTATTTCCAGGTTAAATCTCTCCTTGTTCAGTTTCCATCCATTATTCCTTGTCTGGCCTTCGGGTGCTTTGGAAAATAGCTTGACCCCTTCCTCCTCTCTGTGGCAGCCCCCCCAAATATTGGAAGACTGCTATCCTGTCTCCTCTGGTCCTTCTCTTCTTTTTAAGGGTCTTGAAGGAGAGTGAGAAATTAAATGTAATATTGAGGAATGATCTTATTTGTCTTTTTTGCGGGGGAAAGATAGCAATAGCACTTAGACTTATATACTGCTCCACGGTGCTTTGCAGCCCCCTCTAAGCGGTTTACAGAGTCAGCATATTGTCCCAAACAATCTGGCTCCTCATTTTACTGACCTCGGAAGGATGGAAGGCTGAGGATGGATGAAAGCCAATTGATAGATGGACTTTGGAGATTGGGCTTATTGTATCGAATTAATCAGCAATTGATAAAGAGGTGGAATTAAGAAACTAACATGGATCTTCCATCCGGGACCAATTGGGGTTAATATTTGGAATGATTTGGGATTGAAGCCGTGGTAAATATTCTATGAATTGACTAACTGGATACCCATGCTTCGCTATGAAACTATGTGATCGGGCTTAGTTTTTTGGGAGGAATTCTGCCTCTGCCTACCAGCATCCATCGGTATTCATCTGGTTAGCGTCCTGTCCGTGTGTGAGAGAGTTGAGGGCTGTTGGGAAACTGAAACAGTATTTGCTGTGTGAGCAAGAAGAAGACAGCAAGGAGCCTGGGTGTGGCTTAGCTCAGCTGTTCTGTACTAAAGCTGTTTGCTGCTGTGAAACTAAAACTGAAACGCCTCTCCTCTGCTTGTGTTTTGCATTTGGAAGAGATTTCTTTTCAGGTGGGGAGGGGGGAGTAGAACTCCTGAGCATCAGAGCGTGTTAATAATAATAATATAGGAAATACTAATGGCTCTGATGGTTATTTCAAAAAATCCTTTTTTAGTGAGCACCTAGAAGCCAAGAGGAACATACGTGCCAAATTTCAAGTTTGTAGGCTTTACGGTTCTGGAGATTTTGTGTTGATGCGTGAGGGGTATTTTGCTTTTATATATAGAGATTACAATAACAGTTTGCCAACAGGGGCTTTTGGAATTTCAATCTTGCCTTGTATTATTAATCATAATTCTTATAACTTTTATATTTTTATATGTTTATTATTATTGTTTTTCATGTTAACCATTTTGTTATAAACTGCCCAAGAAGGATAAAACAGGCCTGGCTATTTGTATGCTTGGAGCTGTCCAGGGTCCTGAAGATTCAGCACCACAGCATTGTGTAACTAAGCTCGTGCATGAATCCTGTCTGCTTGGCCATCTCCGGCATCAATTAATCTCATACACTTCCTCACTGTTCTCTGAAAAGGAAAACAGTGGACAAATTTAGCCACTGTTTCTTTTCTTGTCCACAAAATGTTCTTTATGCAACATGTTAAACATAGAAGTTACTGGTAGTAAAAACCCAAGCTTTAAATGTATTAGGATCTGTAGCTAGTAAGGCTTTTTATGCCCGTGATTATCAGCAGCACCCAATAATTATCAGTATTTGAAAATAATGATGCAGGATAAACTCACAGAAGAATTTTGAATGTGTGTTTGAGTGTAAAATGTATACCAGACTCTTCCACTGATTTTATTCTGTCCATTCTTTGAGCAAAAGGCATCTTGTGTTTTCCGGCCATTGATCTTTAGCGGCATAGATTTGTGGGGGGGAGGTTGGGGGGTAATATTCATTCTCTTAAACCAGAAAATTGCCTATGGAAAGGAAAAAAAATAGTTTTTGAACCCATACCATAAATAAATTCTATCACTTACCTACATGGACGTTGGCTGAAAACTGATAAATGCCAGATACTGAAGCTGTAAACCTCCCAGTTGTTAAATTTAAGCCGGATCCTCGGAGAAAAGATCCTTTGGCTAAAGGCTGTGTGAGAAAGGGGAGGGGGAAAATAGAATTGAAATGTTATTCCCACCAGTTCAACCATTCTTTATTCCCATTCCATCATATACAAGAGGTGTAATCAGCTAGGTTTATATACATTGTGTCTGTCTTCAGCCTTTCCAATTTTCTCTCCCCCCCAAAAAAATAAATAAATGCCTTTAAAGTTCCTGAAAATTATATTCCTGTGCAAAAGGAATTTCTGAGGTTTTTTTTAAAGCAAGCTTTTTGAAATTTCTTTCAAATTTTCTTGAAGTATTTTTGTTTATTTTATTGTCAATGTCTGGATTGCTAATGGCTGCTCTCTGTTAGTCTCTATGCTTCCTGATCTTAAAAAAAAAAAAGTCCACATATATTTCCCTCGGGAGACTAGCAGGCTGCAAAATTCAGGAGAGAGAATTGTACACTGACAGAACCTGTCATGAGATTCTCTGCCCCTCCTAGTCACTTTCATAACTACATAAGTAGAACCTCAGAAATGAGAACTGTCCTCTGGAAAAAAAATGCAAAACAATGTACGTTCAGTAAAGTTGAAGGAAAAAGACTGGGAATATTTTTTAGCAGAACTGTCATTGTTTATTGTGCCATTCCGTTCTTCTATTGTCTCATCAAGTTTGACAGAATGGCAGCAGCTCACAAATTCCCACCCAGAATTTATATGAATTTTGGAAAACCAAATTGTGCTTCCTCTCAGCTTTCTCTTTGCCTTCTTTGGGAAAGGAATAACTGGTGTTGCATGAACAGGTAAGACCCTAAAACTCAACTTCTGATGATGGTGTTGAGCTACCTCTTAGCAACAGAACTGAAGTAATTTCCTGTTGTTTTGTTCCATGATGATTTCCTGTTGGTCTCCTATCCACAATCCCATCTTCTCGCTCTTGCATTGACATTGAGGGCAACATATCTACTGAGTTTTCTAAAAATTGTTTCAGAAGCTGCCAAATCCATGCAGTCAAGCAACCCAGGACAATAACATGTCAGAGAAAACAAGATTTTGCACAATCTTAGGTGCATTTTTTGTGTGCAGAACTTTGGAAAGATCTTTATTGTGCAGTTACAAAAGGGTCACCACCTTTAGCCTGGCCTTGAGCTCTCTCAGCTAACGCAGAGTGTCATGCCCCTGGTGGAGACTGACTCTGAGGGAGAGGAGGAACAGCCGACAGGGAGTGGAAGTGTGGCTCCGGAGGTTGTGGAGGAGGCTGGGGAAGGACAGAGGCCGGCTGGGCAGTCAGAGGAGGACCCAGGCCCATCCCCAATCCATCCTAGAGCACGCAGGGAGGAGAGGATAAGGGAGAGATGTGGTCTACTCGGGAGGAGAGGGCCTTGATCCTCTTCATGGGCTGCAGGTGTGAGAATTGCATAAGAGTTTGGACCTGCGTACTGGCGAACGCTGGAAACAAAGCGTGTTTTATTTTGGTCTGAAGTTATCTTGGTTGGCGTCCTTCCAACAGACTGTGCCTTGTTATCTCCTTTGAATTTGGTAAATACTTCTCCTGTTCCGTTGTGGAAATTTCATCATTGTAGTTTGTTTGGTTTTTTTTATTTCACCTCTATCTGCTCATTAAATTTGGACTGCATTGCTTTCTTTTGAAGACTCTTTTTGAGTACGCTTTATCTCCAACTGAGTATTATTGAACAGCGGGGCCAAGTTGGAGGCATGAAAGGACATTTATTAACGTTTTGGATTTTGTTACGTTGGTGGTACACTCTGGGTCATCACACAGAGAGGGATTTTTACCTCACTGGTTTGAACATCTTTATGTTCAAAAGGTTTGCAGGTTCAATTACCAACATTTCCAATTTAAGAAGGATAAAGGAAAGGCAAGGGGTGTGGGGGTGTAAAATCCCCAAAAACCTTTGAAAGAAAAACAGCAGAGCCAAATGGACAAATACTTGGAGACCTGTTGTTGTTTTTATGTCTGCAAAACATCTGTGGGATTTCAAAAGGAGCCCCCCAAAAAGTCTTTTTAAAAAAAAAAAATTTAAAGAAAAGATGACTAGCCCAAAAGTGCTCCAGGCAATTTCACACCTCCCCCAAGCAACCTAAATTGCTTTCTTCTGCAGAGCCTAAAGCTCAGGGGTCTTTTGTTATTTTATAAAGAGCGGTTGGGGCAATTGAGCAGGCCTAAAGCCACTGGTTTAGCGACTCATTCTAGACAGGCTGCGTGCAGGGAAGATTATCGGAGTTAAGTTAAAATAAACCCAGCGTGGCATGTTTATTGTTAGTTTTGGCTCATGCAATGCGGGTTTGGCTCAAATTCGGGAGTGGGGGGGTGGGGAAGAGAAATGAACTTTACTGAACTTTTGGGGGGGAGGTGGTGGAAATCTATGAATGTGGCATCTTATTGTTGCCCTGTCAGAATTGGAAAGGTGGCAGAGAGACACGATTTTACCTTGCCAAGTTAGCTGCCACCTCCCCAATTCTGACATGGCAATAATAATAATAATATTAATAATAATCTATATATATATATATATATAAAAGCGAAAGACCACTCACGCATCATCACAAAATCTCCAGAACTGTTGCTCACTAAGAAAGGATTTTTCAAAATGACCATCAGAGCATTTAGAGTATTTCCTATATTATTATTATTAACACGCTCTGATGCTAAAGAGTTCTACTCCCCCTCCCCACCTGAAAAGAAATCTGTTCCAAATGCAAAACACAAGCAGAGGAGAGGAGTTTCGGTTTTAGTTTGAGGGCACCAAGCAGCTTTAGTACAGAACAGTTGAGCTAAGCCACACCGAGGCTCCATACTGTCTCCTTCTTGCTCACACAGCAAATACTGTTTCAGTTTCCCAACAGCCCTCAACTCTCTCACACATTTGACAGAACGCTAGCCAGATGAATACCAATGGATGCTGGTAGGCAGAGGCAGAATTCTGCCCCCCTTATTTTCCTCCCCCCCAAACCCTCACTTTAGCCTTTTAGATCATATTTACTTAACTACTGCTTAGCCATTATATGACATGGCGTGCAATCAGACTGGGGAAGATTACAGGACATTATGGCAGACTTGGGGGGCAAACCACTTTAGTGGGAGCAGAAAAACGGGGCTGGGTATTCAAGAATTTTGGGCTCACCCCCATTTCTTTTCCTTGCCTCATGATCCTGAACTGAACTGGGCTTGTTTTGTTGGGGAAAAAAGTGACAAAAGAAGTCTGAAAACAATCTATAATGTCTGTTTGCCAAAAGGTTACAACGGATGTGCGCGATGGCTATGAAAGGCTCCTGTGCTGAAGGCATAAGCTCAGATGAGTGTTTTTCAAACTTGGCAACTTTACGACGAGTGGACTTCATCTCCCAGAATTTTCCAGCCATTATGGAGAATTCTGGGGGGTTGAAGTCCACCTATCTCAAAAGTGGCCAAGTTTAAAAAAGAAATACCGGTTTAGAAAGTGGACGAGGAAGAAATTAGACTCGGGCTTCTCTGTCTCAATATTCCTCAAGGTTCTTTGATCCCCTTCTAAGGTTCACTCCTCCCTCTTCTCTGGAGATGGCAGCGCTCTCTGACAGTCCCAATTCCTTTGCCTGTTTCATTAAAACCAATTAAACAAAAAATCAGAAGGCAGTGACTTAATTCCCCTCAAAACCGCTGACTTGAAAACAGAAAGCAGTTTTCCGGCACCAGTAAATTGCCGCTTGAAAAAACATTCCTGTTTCTTCACGTCTCGCTCCCGGTCTCTCAACACACTCACAAAGAGAAAGAATTAATGTGGTGCTCTGGGAAGGAATGGAATTAATCGTGATACGCTAATAGGTTAAACTGCTCGGCCGGTTAGAACAATCTGCCAGTTTCCCTGACACAGCCCTTAAGCCTCAAAGATTGCAAAATTGGTTTAATTATAGCTGGGGAAGGGGGATGCAGCCATGAGATACTTATGTGAGCCTCCCTGAACATTTCCCCCCCACCACCACACTTCCAAGTGCACAACGTGTTGCATTTGGAGCACTGAATCTTTTTGGGTTCAAACGCTACAACACGGAGTTGCCATCCTTTGTTTAATTCTGGCCTAGCGACAAGACAAAAATTCTTCCTTATTTCTACCTCCTCGCTGATTTCTCTTTAAAAACTCCCCAAGCGCTTAGGAAGAAAAATGTGAAGCACAAACCAGATCTCAGCCTGGAGCCATCTTTGCCTTCTAACTCATTCCTCTGTCCCAGAATGCTTTGCTATTCTTTTCCATGGTTGTCGCTCAGGAGTAAAATTGCTGCTTATATAATGGATGGGAAACTGATCAAGGAGAGATTCAACCTGGAAATAAGGAGAAACTTTCTGACGGAGAATAACCAACCCATGGAACAGAAGTTGCCTTTGGAAGTTGTGGGAGCATCATCACTTGAGACTTTGAAGAAGAGATTGGATTCCCATCTGTCCGAAATGGTGTAGGGTCTCCTGCTTGGGCAGGGGGTTGGCCTAGATGACCTACAGGGTCCCTTCCAACTCTGATTATCTGTTATCTGCTTTGCTCTTAATCTGTCCCAGGGTCAAACCCCCAGCATCTTTTGATTTCACGTCTGAGAGACCTACATGTTGGTGTTTGGAATCGGTGGCCCAGTGGTCTAGGGTAGAATATGCTGAGGGTGGAATAAAATATTCATTTTCCTCAATTATAGGACTGGTTGAAAGTGTCCCGCGAAGGTGGCATTAAGCCTCCCTTACTGAATTCTAATACTTTACTTTACTTCCAAGTCAGCTAAGATTCCTTCTCTCAGTGCTGCTTTGAAGGAATGCAATGCAATTCTTCTTCTATCACAATAGGAATAACATTCATTGTTTAGAATTCTTACCAGCTATCTTACACTTACTCAAAGCATTACATACCAACCTCAGTTTTCCCATCCTCCTCCATCTGAAGATTTCACAACTGAGCACAATCAGAAAAAAAAAAAACCAGAATAACAGAGTTGGAAGTGACCTTGGCGGTCTTGTAGTCCAACCCTGCCCCCCAAGCAGGAAACTCTATATCATTCCAGACAAATGACTCTCCAATCTGTTCTTAAAAATCTCCATTGACGGAGCAGCCAGAGCTTCTGGAGGCAACTGGTTCCTCTGATTGCTTCTTCTCAGTCAGGAAATTTCTCCTTAGTTCTAGGTTGCTTCTCTCCTTGGTTAGTTTCCATCCATCGCTTCTTGTCCTGCCTTCTGGTGCCTTGGAGAATAGCTTGATCCCCTCTTCTCTGGGGCAGCCCCTCAAATATTGGAAGACTGCTATCATGTCACCCGTGGTCCTTCTTTTCATTAGACTAGACATACCCAGTTCCTGCAACCGTTCTTCGTATGTTTTATCCCCCAGTCCCCTAATCCTCTTTGTGGCTCTTCTTGGCACTCTTTCTAGAGTCTCAACATCTTTATTTATATCCAGGCGACCAAAGCTGCATGCAATATTCCAAATGTGATCTTACCAAGGCATTATAAAGTAGTATTAACCACCTATTAACATTATAAAGTGGCATTAAATCAGTATAGTAGGGTGGCTGCCGTTTATGCTAGAATCTGAAGCGATAATAGAAGATTGTCTAGTAGTCCAACTCCCTGTTCTGCATCAGGTATGAAACCCTTCCTGCTTAATTTTGGTTTTAAACACTCTTTTTCCCAATGTTGGGGTGCCTGCTAAGTTCCCGATATTCCTCTCCGCGTGCTTCAGACGCCTCCCTTTTTTTTGGTGACTTAAAAGATCGACATTCCTGAATGAAGGTTGTCACCCCTCTCTTAAGTTTGGGCAGTCACGTGGTCTCCTTGCAGGGATGTTGTCCCAGTGGCTTAGGAGAAAACATACTTCAAAGCCATCAGAATTGCACTTCGTAAAGGCAGTTCGCTGACGCAGGAGGATCAGACGCCCATTAAGAGTCCTGCGCAGTGATGGCTGTGGATGCGCCCACCCGACGAAAGGGTGACGATAGGCCTCGTTTTCTTTTCATCGCCACCAGCCAGGACTCTGTCGTCGGGCTGGCTGGGCCCACAGGCAGCCCGTGCCTCGGATACCTCATTGTAAAAAAAAAAAAAAAATGCTCTAAAACCCACCTGGCTCAGCCCCGCCGAAGATGGCACGGAGAGTGCCGGCTGGCAGGGCAGGCGTCTGAGAAATCTGCCAAGCTCAATTAGAAAAGCACAGCCTGCCTCAATTCAACCTTCGCCTGTGCGCTGATGGCTATTAAGATGTCTTCTCCACGCCAATTAGAGTGGCACCAACATTATCCTTGGAGGGAACTTTGACCCTGCCTGGACTCCAAGAGACACTTCCCCCCACTCCACCCCCTAATCTCCACTCCACCATATATTATTTCTTTTTTTAAAAAAGGCTAAGCTGCTATAGAACCCAGGAACAGAGGCTCTATCTTTCATAAGAACTCATACAAAGGGAGGGCAAAATGTAACTGGCACAAAAGAGAACAAATGTTGGAACAAGCCAACACCATTCAATACAGCTCCACAGCTTTCCTACTAGGCCTACCACAAATCTTCTCTGGGCAACCTTGATTGCTGATGACCACATGGATATGCAGACCGTGTAGAGGTTGTTGTTTTTTTGGCAACATTATATAAATGGTTGCCACTGACTTTTTGGAGACTTTTTACTTCCGACCACCCAGTCTAGTCTACAAACTCTAGGATTGTTCTGACCAAGGCTTCCTAAGACCGTAATTAAGCCCACGCTTCGTCCCAACAACTCTCTTTTTATTTCAATGCTGGGAATTGTGTTCATTCCCAGCCCCTGCTCATCTCCGTTTCAAAGCCGAAGAGCCAGCGCTGTCCGAAGACGTCTCCGTGGTCATGTGACCGGAAGGACTAAACCCCGAAGGCGCAGGGAACGCTGTTTCCTTCCCACCAAAGGGGTCCCTATTTTTCTACTTGCATTTTTTTTACATGCTTTCGAACTGCTAGGTTGGCAGGAGCTGGGACGAGGAACGGGAGCTCACTCCGTTACGTGGCAACACTAGGGATTCGAACCGCCAAACTGTTGACCTTCCTGATTGACAAGCTCAGCGTCTTAGCCACTGAGCCACTGCGTTCCCTAGTCTTACTAGCCAACTCCAAATCTATTTGCATTGTAATCAAGCCCTGTGGTGTGTGTGTGTGTGTGTGTGTGTTCCCCAAAGAACTAATAAGGGCTCCTGTTTGACCTCACCATCTGAAAATTCTGGAGTTCCATCAAGGTTTTCTTGTCCACGATGATTTGACCCTTGAGCTTGCAATGGAAGGCTTCCTCCACTCGCCGGTAGAGAGACAGCTCCTCCAGGGGCACCAACATCACCGGCATCTCACTGGGATGGGCTGGGAGAACTGGAGATGCCCGCCTTTCAGTAGCTTCTGGAAGGAAAAGGATGGCAAATGCAATTGCAATTACCCCGGAACTGATCTTTCCCTTTCTAGTTAAAGCCAAAGAGCCGGAAAAGAACTGCTTTACCTTTTAACATGTCTTTAAATTCTTGCATTAAGACTTCATGGGTGACTTCAGCCCCAGGAAGGCCAGGGGGCCCTGGAGGACCTGGCGGGCCTGGAGGTCCAGCAAGACCACGCTAGGGAAAAAAAAAAAAAGGCAGAGAAATAGAAGATGTTCAGAAACTTTCTTATGCCGAAGGAGAAGTTTGCCGTTTCATTAGTCAAATGCCAAATTCATGGTTTGATTTGGACCTGTTCGGAAAAAAATCAAGGGACGTTGTTAAGCTGGGCCAAAGACTTTGAAGATCATCCCCACTGCTTCTGAGCCATTCTCCAGGGAATTGGTCAATGTTGCTTGCTTCCTGCAGTCTTTCCCCACAGCATACAGGATATCCAACTGGGAAAATGACAAAATGTCAGGGATTGTTTGGGCATAGAGTTGGCCAAAGACTCAGCTGGGATCGATAGCATAATGGAGCAGCATGGCAACACCAAAAATCAATCAATCAATCAATCTATCTATCTATCTATCTATCTATCTATCTATCTATCAGAATCTATAATTTTTTATCAGCCTCTGCCTGCCTGCCTACTTCTCCCTCCCTCCCTCCTTCCCTCCCTACATCTATATATCTGTCTGTCTGTCTGTCTGTCTGTCTGTCTGTCTGTCTATCTATCTATCTATCTATCTATCTATCTATCTATCTATCTATCTATCTAGGGAAAGATGAGGACAACGGAGAAAAGAAAAGTGTAAATTTGAGCAGCTTTGTTAGATGTTCAGAAGAAAAGTAATGGTGCATACAAACCCTCCCTTCTTTTTTTTCATGAAAAAGCTTCCATTCTGAACATATTTTCCCTTAATCCGAGTAAAATCAAATTTGGTGACTACATCCATGCTATTTTTGCTGATTCCATCTTTAGGTAAAGTGGGTTTTTTTGGAGACTAATATGTATGTAACGGTGAGAAAACACCCATTTTAGAAAATAGCACCCATTTTGGAGAAAATTGTCCACATGGCCCATTGAGCAAAACTGCATCCCTCGAATTGTATACAGCGTTGGGAAGAAAGCTTCTCTGAAGGTGTGGGATTTTCTCAAATGGAAACGGAAATGAGACAGATTGAAATCATGGCTGAGGAAAATGAGCAGAAAGGCAGCGACCCAAAGGACCCCGGCGTAGCACCGACAGCTCCTTGAAGGAAAGAGACCTCACAGATCTGCCACAAACCAGATTCACATTGGAAATGTCATTTAGGGATCAGATCAGTGCCTCCTGAGTAATGACTGCAGGAAAGGCTGAAGAACCTTCTTCTCTGGTGTGCATGCATTCCCACGTGAGACCGAAAGGGGAGATTCAAGAGAAGGAGCCCATGAAAATCCCGGATCATGGAAAGTTGGTGGAGATAAAATAAACCAGCAAGGAAAATTAGGGAAGGAGCGCAAGCGTGCAATGGAGGGTCGTATTAAGGGCAATCACTCACTGCGGCAACATTTTCTGCAGATCCTACATCATCCGTCTGACACTGATTATTAACCTTGTTTTCCCGAAAATAAGACCCAACCAGAAAATAAGCCCTAATGCGTCTTTTGGAACAAAAATTAATATAACACCTGATCTTATTTTGGGGGGAAACACGGATAGCTAACAATTGCTCATCTGGCTAGTTAGAAAGTCCAAAGACCCTCCCCCCGCTGCAACATTTTAATGCCTCGACCATCTTGGTCACCATTATCATCCCCAGCTAAGCCAAAAGATTCCAGAAATGACCTACTTTTTTATCTTTCCCTTTGCATTTCTTTTTGGAGTTGCTGCCATCACCTGGACGCTGTACAAATGAAATCCATGTCTTGCGTGGATCAGTGATGCGTGGGTCTGGGGATTCTAGCATCTAAAGGAAGCAAGAGTGAAAAAAAAAAAGTGACACTGAGATCCTTCAGGCTGGCAGAAAGATTTTTTCCACCCCCTTGATTGCCTCATGAACCTTCCTGTTCCCAATTCTGGATCTGAAATCCAAGAAGCAAAATTTCCACAGAGGAAGGAGGGGTTATGAAATTCATAGCCTGCAGATTCCCTCCCCTGTCCTTTTTTTTTCTGTTTGTTTGTTTTTTAATTGCATCTCTGTGGGAATGAAAAAGGATCAGTGATGAAAGAGGAAAAGTAAGATGGCGATCACTCCGTAGAAAGAAGCATGGGAGTTAAAAGCCAGCCGTGACGTACGGAAGTGGCTGTATCAATTTACAAAACAGCAATTTGTACCAGTGCTCTTAAAAAGAAAATACAGCTGGGGAACACCAAGATTTGAGAACAATAGACCACTGGCCCACAGACCAGGAAAAGAAACGAACAAACCATATGTGCTTCCTTAGGACATAATGCAATTCTGATTAAGCCATCAAAATATAATGGTGTACTGAAGAATCCAACCAATGAAAAAATAAGATAAAACCACAAGTCTTTAAACATAGATGAAAAAGATACTATCTGTGCAGCTAAACGTATTAACCGGCCACATCTAAACATTTTCTCAACATCTACTAGATTTGGCTTCCAATCAATTTGCTGGAACTTTGCAAATGCATCTAATGTCTCTTGCATTTGGTCTCTGCTTCATTTATTGGCCCTGCTAGTCCCAAAGATCCAGGAAATCGTTACCCATTTATCTTAAAGGATCATTATCCAGGCCATTATCTAGGCTGGCTTCTGTGAAGAACTGCATTGTTGTAGTCCAACAATTGATTTATTGCTACTTTATTTACTAATTGGGGGTGGGGAATGTTGTTTAAGCTAACCCCAGGCTAGGCCAGGGTCTGCTTTAAAGAAGGTGTCAAACCAATCCCATCTATTTCTGCCAGCTGGATGTGCCCACAGAGACCAGCCTATGGGCTCTACTCAATCACAGTTTCCCCGCCAGACGTCTGTCACGGAATTGTCAGCTGACAATCCATGAAGCAACAATCCCAGATGTGCAGGAAATAACCAAGGAGCGGAAAGGATGCAGGTTTGCATTCCTTGGGAAAAAAGGGGAGCAGGCAGAAGAGAGATTAGGGGTGTCTAGTTTAATGGGGAGGAAAAAGGACTAGGAGTGATAGATACAAGAGCAGTCTTCCAATATTTGAGAGATTGCCATAAAGAAGAGGGGGATCAATCTATTCTCCAGAAAGCAGAAAAAGAAGCAATGGATGGAAAGAAATGAAGGAGAGAAGCAACCTGAATTTCCTAACAGCGAGAACAATTAACCAGTGGAACAACTTGCCTCCAGAAGTTCTGGATGCTCCATCACTGGAACTTTTCGAGAAGAGATTGGACACCCATTTGTCTGAAATGGCATAAGGTTTCCTGCCTAAACAAGGGGCTGGACTAGAAGACCTCCGAGGTCCCCCCCAACTCTTGTTATTCTGTTACTATTTTGTTCTCGAGTGAGGATGGAGACAAATGGATTGGCACCAGAAGGCAGAAGCTCCCTGGTGAGAATCACTGGAGAGTCTCGAAAACTTAAAATGAGATTTATTTCTCTTCAATAAAAATATCTCACCAAGGTTCAAGATTGACTCAGCCTTCCGTCCTTCCGAGGTGGGTAAAATGAGGACCCAGATTGTTGAGGGGCCAGAGGCCGACTCTGTAAACCACTTAGAGAGGGCCGTAAAGCACCGTGAAGCAGTATATAAATCTAAGTGCTATTGCTATCTTGGGTGCAAATGTCATCTTAAAACCTACGTATGATTAGCCGGGCACTGAGAGACAGGGAAAAAACCCCGCTCCTTCTTCACATTTTCAGTACGGTTCCTGTCATTTTTCCCATTTGAGAAGTTGCTAAGGATAAAGTCAGAGGTGGTATTCGGCAGGTTCTGACCGGTTCTGTAGACCCGGTAGCGGAAATTTTGGGTCGTTGGGAGAACTGGCAAATACCGCCTCCAACTGGCCCTGCCAACCCCATCTCTTCTTCGCCTCCCATTGAGTCCCAGCTGATCGGCTGGCTCTTCTTTGGTTGCCCTGCATAGGAGAACGGAGCCGGAAAGCAGGTTACTGGGGTGGGGAGGGAATGGGGATTTTGCCGTTGCCTTCCCCCAGGAGTGGGGGGTGGGTGGGAAAATGGAGATTTTACAGTATCCTTCCCCCGCCACGCCCACCAAGCTACACCCACAGAACCGTAGTAAAAAAAATAATAATCCCGCTACTGGATACAGTCCTCTTTCCGAGGGTAACTCCTGGATTCTGATAGCCCCTTCAGGCACCGTCCCCCCCTTCCCCTTTCATAAATGAAAGAGCCACTGGGGGAGGCAATGGTAAGAGATCCCCGGGTTCCTCGGCCTCTGTTGCCCCAGGCAGATGTTTGCGGAACCACAGCTGTCTGCACGGTGAGCCAGGAGGGGAACCCGAGTCACTTCCAGCGGAGCGTTAAGCACATTCCACAGTAATTGAATAATTAGTGTCAATGTTAGATCCGTCAGGCACACCCTGTAGCCAGGCAGATTTTGCTGGCACGGGATCAAGTCTCTCTACCGTTTTCCCTGGGACCCCAAATTGCTATCCGTGAAATGAGCTTCTTGGCAAAAGGGAACGGGGGGGAGAAGGAGGAGGAGGAGGAGGAGGAGGAGGAGGAGGAGGAGGAGAAGAAGAAGAAGAAGAAGAAGAAGAAGAAGAAGAAGAAGAAGAAGAAGAAGAAGAAGAAGAAGAAGAAGAAGAAGAAGAAGAAGAAGAAGAAGAAGAAGAAGAAGAAGAAGAAGAGAAGATAACAGTATAGAATAGAATAGAATAGAATAGAATGAATGAATGAATGGAATGGAATGGAATGGAATGGAATGGAATACAGTAGAACAGAATGCAGAATAGAATAAAATAGAATAGAATGCAGAATAATAGAATAGAATAGAATAGAATAGAATAGAATAGAATAGAATAGAATAGAATACAGAGTAGAACAGAATGCAGAATAGAATAGAATAGAATAGAATAGAATAAAATAGAATAGAATAGAATAGAATAGAATGGGATGGAATGGAATGGAATGGAATAGAATACAGAGTAGAACAGAATGCAGAATAGAATAAAATAGAATAGAATGCAGAATAGAATAGAATAGAACAGAATGCAGAATAGAATAGAATAGAATAGAATAGAATAGAATAGAATAGAATAGAATGCAGAGTAGAACATAGAATAGAATAGAATAGAATAGAATAGAATAGAATAGAATAGAATAGAATGCAGAATAGAATAGAATAGAATAGAATAGAATAGAATAGAATAGAATAGAATAGAATAGAATAGAATAGAATAGAATAGAATAGAATAGAATGCAGAAGAGGGGAAGAAAAGAGAATGCAGAATATATACCGGTACCATTTCAGACAAATGAAGGAATTGGAAGAAGGAAGAAAGTGGTCTGGGGCTCATCTCAACTCTATTTTTTCTTTGTAAAATTGTTGGAGGAACCCAAACAACTTCTCCCTTACACAAAGTGTGGGTTACAGCATGGGAAAGCAAGCAAAAATGAGCCAAGCAGCTGCTCTTCTGTTGAACAAAAACTGGGCTCCTGATCCACGCCGAAGGGGTGTCCCTGCCAAGGGCTGGCAGAGCTTGGGAGCTCTGGATGGCTGGTGACTGCCTGCCCGCTTTGGCGTCCCTAGCTTCCTTTGCTTGCAGCCAGCCCACTGCCCAACTGCCCCACCAGCAACATGATGGATGGCTAAAACGATCGCTCTGCCCTAGTGGCAGCATGATTTAATCCTCTTGGCCCAGCATGGGCAATCCAGTGAATAAATGTGCCAGACTCTCTTTATCTTGGCAAATGTTGGCTTCAGCAGCCAGAAAGAGACAGAGACAGAGAGAGAGAAGGGGAGGGAGGGGGAGAGAGACAGAGAGAGAGTGAAAGAGGGAGAGGGAGAGAGGGAGAGAGAAGTGAGGGGAGGGGAACCCGCTCTGGTCAATTGAGATAAGCCTGAGATGGACACTCTTTTAGCCAATAGTTATAGTCTGCCAGTGTGTTTTTCTTCTTTGGATTGAGGGATAGGGAAAAAAAAACTTTTATTTTTAATACTCATGCCTCTCAAAAACTCGTCTCTACTTAGATTAGCCTCCCAAGAACTGTTGTTCCTGGACTCCAATCCCATCATCCTTCAATGTTGACATGTTGGCTAAAGCTTGTGGAAGCTGGAATTCACACAAGCTCTTTTCTCTGATCTAGCAGAAACCTTGCTTCCTCTGCAACTGATGGTACCATACCCAAGTGCAAAATAAACACAACCAGGCCCTTTTGTTATTGCTAAGTTTTCCTCTCCAACCATTGGCTCACAGCGCCTTTCACCGCACGTATAAGCTCCATCCTGAAAAGCAAAACTCAGTCTCTGATCTAGGAAAAGCATGTTGTTGTTATAAAACTACACTCTTCCCAAGCAATTGACCCACAACTCTAAGTACAGTAGACAAAATTGCCTTTCATGGCTGTCTAGAGAATACGTCCTGCCTTCCCCTCCGGGAGGTTAATTACTTCCCAATCCTACCCCAGTTAGTTAATTAACCACCGGGGATAATTACCTAGTTCTGCGCAGACAACCACAGCTTAACAATAAATGGCATTTTAAAGTATTTTGAAACTCTTGTCGGAACAAAGGACCTATTAGGGGTTTTAAAGACTGCTACTATTGTGATCGCACCCCTCGGAGCTGGGGAATTATCTTTTTTTTCAGTTCCATGCTGGCCAAGAGACACAGCACCTGCAAGTTGTGTGGGACACCACATCCTCTGCAACTTTGCAAATGTTGGGTGGCGCCGTTCAATAAAACGGAGGTGGCCTTTCAAATGGAGGACGAAAAACCTTCCTTATCAAAGCATTCTGGTTCTCTGACAAGAGCACCTGATTGGCAGAGCTTTTCCCACATCTCCAGTTAAGAGGTTCAGGTTGCAAAGTCCCCCAAAAAACAAACGGGGGGGGGAATCTTTTGTGGGCTGGGAATCTAGAACTGTGTGGTTTTCGTTTTGTTTTTGAGTTTACTTTTTTCCACGCCCGTGTCGTAACCAGGATAGATTAAGATCATAAGTGCAAATCACAAGTGAGGTACAGGTTGTTGTGGCCTGATGGCCTCCGGACCCTCCAGCAGCCGAATCAGAGGAGGAGGAGGCGTGGGAGTCAGGGCCAGCCTCAAAGGGGGAAGAGGGACTGGAGCTGGCAGAGAGAGAGAGAGAGAGGCAGAGCCATCAGCCCTCAGATGGAGAGTCAACAGCCCCCAGGTCTGGAGGTGATGAGGCTGATGAGGAAGAGAAGGAATAGCTGGGTCCAGTGCCTGATGCATGGATGCACAGAAGGCAGAGGAGAGGAGAGCAGTGGAAATCTATGGGCCAGTCCTTGGGACGGAAGAGCCACCACTGCTAGCGAAGCCCCCACTCTAGCTCTGGGGATGAAAGGCAGGGGGTGGAGATAAAGAGGTGTGGCAGACAACTATTCATCTCCTCGCCAGACAGACTTGTTAGCCTCTGTGTGTGTGTGTGTGTAGAGAGAGAGAGAGAGAGACAGAGGGAGGACAGAGAGAGAGAGACAGAGGCAGAGCCTGGGCCATCCTTCAGCCCTCAGATGGAGAGTCAACAGCCCCCAGGTCTGGAGGTGGCTGATGAGGAAGAAGAGGAACAGCCGGGTCCAGTGCCTGATGCATGGATGCACAGAAGGCAGAGGAGAGGAGAGCAGTGGAAATCTATGGGCCGGTCCTTGGGACGAAAGAGCCACTGCTGCTAGTGAAGCCCTACCCTAGCTCTGGGAATAAAAGGAAGGGGGCGGAGATGAAGAGATGTGGCAGACAACTATTCATCTCCCGGCCAGACAGACTTGTTAGCCTGTGGAGAGAGGGAGGGAGGGACAGACTTTTTTCCCCGGGGCTGTTGGTGTTTCTAATAAAGGGGACATTTAGTTAATTGCAGAGGGTTTGTCGTGTTTGGGAGCCAGGTCAGAACACAGGTGCTTCTTGACTTAGGAACCATTTTGGCCATTCAAAATTATAGCAGCGTTGTAAAAAAAAATATGACTTGTGGCCGTTTTTTTCACACTTACGGCCATTTCAGCCTCCCAAAGGTCACATGATCAAAATTCAGACGCTCGTCAACCAGGTGATGCCGGTTGCAGCATCCTAGGGTTGCGTGATCGCCACTTGCAAACCAGGGGATGGGATGCTACCGGTTTGGTCCGGTTCTATAGAACCGGTAGCTCCAAAGAGCAGCTGACACCAAACCCCGGTTCGCTGCGACAACTTTTCTGGTCAAAACGCACTCTCACCAAACCGGTTGTAGCACTGGTTGAATCCCACCCCCGTTGCCAACCGTCGTACCAGTTTTGGGGTAAGGACCACCAGTCTTGGGAACCACCTGTCTCTTTTGTGCTGACAGTCAGATCAATGAAAGACT
This sequence comes from Notechis scutatus, assembly GCF_049901735.1. Classification (NCBI taxonomy): domain Eukaryota; kingdom Metazoa; phylum Chordata; class Lepidosauria; order Squamata; family Elapidae; genus Notechis; species Notechis scutatus. The sequence continues at coordinate 3,824,911 of NC_142024.1, read as the reverse complement.
TCTTCGGTGTATATATGACTGTGGGCAGGGTTTGCAGTGGCTTCTTCCAGGGCTTCAGCAGGATAAATGTAGCGCCCGTGTGGGATGATAAATCAAAAAGCCTCCGTGATTTATGCAAATCGTCCAGAAATCCATTTGCCTTTTATGGTCTTAAGTGCAGGATTAGCGTTTGCAATTCAAGGCCAGTTCATCATTCACAAAGGCAACAGAAGTCTAGAGATCCCAAACAGGGTGGGGATAACTTTTCTCTGCTTGTTAAATCCTCTTTTATTTAAAAAAAAATGCTTTTATAAAACACTCATTGCTATCATCAACTTCAGGAGTGGAAAATTATTTGACAAGGCGGGAAGGGGGGGAGAAAAAAAATCCTTTTGAATCCTATCTCCTAATCCCATTTAGAGATAGACTGCTTCTGACCATGGATGCACGTAGCATTTAGCAATCCATCCCCAGACAGACCCAACTCTATTTAAACTTTGTCTAAGTTTAATGTAAATTTTGTTCTTATTTAAACACACAAGTCGCCTTGGGAAGTTGAAATAAAGGGAATGGAAGTAAAAATAATAGGAATCTTCCTTTTGAGGGCCTCCAGCTGCTCTGGGAAAACTTTCCTTTTTAGGAAGGAGTGGAACTTTTAGAGGCACGATTGAATCCTGCGAGTTCTTTGTGATTGATTGATTTTTTTTCCCCCTCCTGCTTCCATCCCTCTCAACTTCATTTTGGTCTTATAGGTGGTTTCTTTTCTGTAATTAAGGGGATAGTTTTCCTCCTCCTGGATGAGTAAAATTGGAGGGACTCTCTTCCCAGCCAGGCTTAGCCCCTGACATGTTGGCTAATTATTTCTCTTTGCTGACTGCTGCTATTTTGCCTTGGCTTCCTTTCGCTGGGACTTCCATAGGATTCGGGGGGAGAAACTGCCGGCTAGATTAGGCAAGCAAGGTGTAAGCAAATGAAACTAGAGGGGGTAAAGGAAGCATAGTTTAGGTAAACTGAAGGGAGCCCCTAACGACATTGGATGCAAATAAGCACTTCTGTCTACTCTGATTATTATTATTATTATTTTGGCAGCTTGGTTTTTGGGAGGGGCTGCCGGAAAGATACGGTGAAGTTACTTCTGCCCTTTGCACGCTTAACACAAACCTTGAGGGCTCGTAATGTTATAAACCTCCCCCTTCACCTCTCCCTCCCTGAATTAATCCCACTTGTTCTAAACCGCCGTCCCCTCCATTCTCAACCTGCCTTTTGCGATGGTTTGGATTCCCTCTCCCATCAAACCCACAAGTATGGAGTTTGTAGTCCAGCGGGCTGGAATTAGCAGCCTGGCCTATGGGGATTGGGGGGGCTGGTAGTTATGGAATACTCCCCACCCAGAGAGCTGCCCCCACGGCTGTGCTAATAGGATAAGGATAAAGAAACAATTAATCCATGGAACAACCTGCCACCAGAAGTTGTGAATGCTCCAACACTGGAAGTTTTTTTAAAAGATGTTGGATAACCCTTTGTTTGAAGTGGTGTAGGGTTGGACTAGAAGACCTCCAAGGTCCCTTCCAACTCTCTATTCTATTCTATATGGATAAGGATAAGAGTAGGGTAGAGTAGAGTAGAGTAGAATAGAATAGAATAGAATAGAACAGAACAATAGACTAGAGCAGACTAGTGTAGAGTAGAGTATAGAGTAGAGTAGAGTAGAGTAGAGTAGAGTAGAGTAGAGTAGAGTAGAATTCTTTATTGGCCATCATCACCAACAACCCTGGCAAAAGGAGAGTCATAGAAATTATAATTCTCCACCCCTCCCCTTCTTCTGCTCAGGTTTCTGGGTCATGAGGAAATCTCTCCAAAAGTTATGACGAGATTGCTCGGGTTGACCAGAGCAATTTCCCTTGTCCCCATTTCCCACCCGGCAGATTATCACGGGGGAAATCCTACAAGCAGGGTACGATGGAGGTCTTGCCGATGTCAGATCCGCCGTCTTGGATAACAGAAGCTTCCTTTCCTGGTCTCCGAGCATAACAGCCGCCTCAGCCCTTCCACCCACAGCTGAAACAATCCTCCGCATATTGCCAGAGTTGAACGTCATCAAACCGGACCTCAAAAACGTCACCCCCTCCAAACCCACGTTCTGCTGAAAAAGGCCTTTGGGGAAAACCACAGGGCTCCATTGGGCAGAACCGCTATCTTTTAGGAGGATTAGAAAAGTCTCGGGAATCCCAACCTTCCCTTGTCTCATCTGGGGAAACCCCGATCACAGGGGGGTCCCCCGTGGGAAAAGCAACTCCACCCAAATCTCCTGGATTTCCTCGCTCCCTTACCTTGGCGTGTCCGTTCAACTCTTCACTGTTGGAAAGAGTGGTGTTGGAAAGAGACTCCGCGTATTGGTTAGGCTCCTTAGGTTTCTTCCGCTCTTTCTTGGCCGCCGCCACCCGCGGGAAATTCGGGAACTCTTGGCAGATCAGCATCGCCAGAACAAACCAACCCCAGTATCGTCTCCTCTCTTCTGGGGACGTCATCTTCAAGCAAGACAGGCCACCTTCTCAAGGTGGAAATCAGCAAATGGATCAGACTTGGGATGCCGGCTTTGCCTTTCCTGGGTCTCTTCTGCAAACGGGCTCTTCTCCTAGTCACCCCAAGCTAACCTCATTTGCAAGCAACATGTAACCCTTGCCAGCAGTTTGGCCCGCTTCGTCTTTGGGTGGCCCGCTGAACGTCCACCATGCCAAAGCGACCCACCGTTGAGAAGTCCCTCCCCTTCGGCCAGCAGCTTCTTCAAAACAACAATTGGAGCTAACTTGCCAGCTCAGAGCAGAAGGTCGACCGGCATTCCCCGTTTCATCTCCTTCTCCTTGGGCAAAAAATAAACGTGTCAAAAGTTGCAGGCGGAGGCCCCTTCGAAACAGGGGCAGACCCAAAGGGGAGGAAGGACTGGAGAGTCAGGTGCAGGAGAAGGGAAGAGAGAATCTGGGCTCCTGCTAGTCTCTTTGAGGTCCCACGCGCAGATATCTGAAGCTGTCCACTCAAATCTACCCATAGATCGGAAATTTGGCAGAGTTGTTTACTTTACCGACGATTTAAAATAATAATACTAATAATAAAAATCACATTTCTGGATGTCCTAGATCTTAAAAGTCCACAATTTCCCACTGATCAATAAATAAATAAATAAAATAAAGCAAGACAAGAAAAAAACAAAACACTTCTCAAATCCTTCCTGAATTTTTCTGCCACCTAAGAAACAATCGGACATTCATTGCTTTCCCCTCCAAACCAGCTTTTCTCCTGAATTTTTTCTCTCTCTCCACCAGCCCCTAGAGCACATTCCCCCAAGGGGAATGTCCCACTGACCCCTGTCTCTTGAGCTGAGCCTTTTGGCAGGGCAGGTTCTCCAAAAACTGCCCGCTCCTTGCTTCCTTGCCTGGCAGCTGCAGGCTGGCAGAAACCTCCCCGGAGTTGCACCACCGGCCGTGAATAAATACAATTTTGGTGGGAGAGTTTTGCATCAACTTGAAAGGAAGGGGAGTGAGAAAGAGGAGAAGGGAGGGCAATTTGTACGGAGAGGGAGGGGCCCAATCTAAAGAGCTGTTGAGGCTGGTCTTTTCGCATTCCTATTAAGGGGAGGCTGTCGGAGAAGAACACTCTTCTTCCCCCTGTGCCAAAGACAGTTTAAATCAGAAATAACTTCTTTCCTTCTCTCTTGTTTAGCCCTTTGCAGGTCCTTTCTTTCCACCTCGCCTGTCTGTAGCCAAGGCAGCAGGATTTAGTGCCTGTTGGACTTGCCCACGATGGCTTCTCATTTTTTACAGGTGTTCCTGTTGCATTTACCTTTGAAAGGATCGGAAAATGTAACGCAGCCCCTCCAGCTTTAATCCTCGGAAGGTCCCCACCAGGAAGGTAGGCTGGGCTGGCAAAAAGCCCCACGGTGGGTTCCCCAGCCAAGGAAGCTCTTGAACCTGGATGCCTGCAATCTTAGGCCTTTTGCCCTAAGCCAAGGGTCTTCAAACTTGGCAAGTTGAAGACTTTTGGGACTTCAACTCCCAGAATTCCTGAGCTACCATGACTGGAGGAGGAGGAATTCTGGGAGTTGAAGTCCCACAAGTCTTAAAACTTGCCAAGTTTGAAGACCCCTGCCCTAAGCATTGGCAATCCAGTGCTATTGTCCTTCAGCTTAAAACACGTAGGCAATAATAATGAAGGCTTCCAAGGCTAAGAGTCAACAACACACTCGCAAGTTGTGGGAGCGCCATCACTTGAGACCTTCAAGAAGAGATTGGACTCCCATCTGTCAGAAATGGTGTAGTCTCCTGCTTGGGCAGTGGATTGGACTAGGTGACCAATAAGGCCCCTTCCAACTCTGATTATCTGTTATCTGTTACCTAATTTATTCTCCCCCAAATGGACCAAACTTTGGAAGTTTGTTGCGCTGCTCTTGCTTAGAAAGCCAGGCCTAATCATACGAGACCCTCCACTGCAATGAAAGAACAAGTCAGAGGTTTGTAGACTTACATGTGTGTTAAAGGGCAGAGGAAAGAGAACATTAGGGTAAAATAAGTATCCAAAAACACTCTTTTGCTTGCCTGCTGCCAATCACTTGGCAGTTTATCACCTAGGCAAACTTTCCTCCTTAGAGAGGTAGCATGCTGACTTATACATTTTAATTGTTTTATCAAGTCTTTAGTTAATTGGCTGCTTTTATCAACAAGATTGTTTAAGCCCCGGGTTTGCCATTAATTGCGTTTTGCTGTAAGTGGGCTGGTTTTAATTAGCATGTTGCATTTTTAAAAAATAATTGTAAAGATTTGTGTTCACGGGTGGACTTCGGGATTATTTAATTGTCTTTGAATCGGTTGCTTGCAACACCCGAGTGGAAAGTAGATCAGTTCAACAAGTAGATCGATCTGTTTCTTCCTTCCCAGATCCCCCCCATAAACCCCAATGTTGAAATCTGTGATGACCCGGGGCATGGCACAAAGGCAACACAGTCAGATAAGCCATAAGAGTCCCTTTATTATCTCCAACTTTGCCCCCAATGTCCAGGTTACCTTCTGGCTGGAGAGAAACTCTCCCAGGAACAGCCTTTGACTGCAGAAAATTAAGTCTAAAACATGAGCAACACGAACTGTAACTTGCAGTCCAAACAAGCCAAACTGAAGTAATCACTGTAGCTTGGCAGGGCAGGAGCAAGAATTTCAGACTTGAAGGCATGGCATAACTCACATGGTTGGGAAGATACCAGGAACACAGATAAGCCACGACAACACAGGATAAAGTCACGTTTGCTCCCAGCAACCTGCCGCACGCAGCCTGCCTTTCTTATCAACTGTCTTCCCAGTTGTGGCTAATGAAGGGAATCAGGGCCCTTTCCTTCCCCGTAAGCCATGCAACCCACGTTGCTCCCTTCTCCATTCCTCCCTGCATGCCCTAGGATGAAGAGGGGATGGGCCTGGGTCTTCCTCTGAACTCCCTCTCTCTTGTTGTATCTCTCCCCTGCTCTGCCCAGCCAGACTTTGCCCTTCCCCAGCCTCCTCCATAGCCAACGGAGCCACACTCCCACTCCCTGTCAGCTGTTCGGCTTCCTCCTCAGATTTCAGGATTTCATCTTCCATTCTGTCCAGGCCATTTTGGAAGATAGTTCGAACTTCTTCCCAAGGCGAGAGGTTTTCTCCCTCGTGCAGAATAGAGTTATGGGGGGGGGGATGCAAAATACGATGTCTTTATTTTTTAAAAAAAGTTTTCCCAATTGAAGAGGAGATTCTCTTTGGCACCCTACCCATGTTTGCGATGCCGTGTGCTCAGGCTGAAAGGGGCGGTGGGTGGGGGGGGAAATAAGCCAGGAAGGAGCGTGTGAGAAAAACAAGACAGGAGTGTATAATGCAACCACAAGAAAAGCTTGCCTTCGCCACGGTCTGCAGAACTGTCTGGCCCGCTGAGCTGCCATATGACAGATTGTCCTATTAACATGTCATCAAGTCCACACACCCCCTGACAGATTCGCAGCCTGTCTGCAGCTAACCCCAAACAGGGCTTGAAGCACAAGGAGACGCCAAAGCAAGTTAAATATTATTAACGAAGAATGGTTACCAGCATAGTTTGCAAGGAATGCAAGATAGTTTTTAAGGGGGGGGGGGGCGGCGGGGGAAGAGAAGGAAAAAGATAAGTTGTGAAGAGAGATGGGCTATTAACTATTTTGTAGTTCTGGGAAGGTTCTGCTTCTTAAGTGGTTACCAGGGTTATCGGTCGATGCAATCAGCATGGTTTTCAATTGACAGCTTGGTGTTTTAGCCCAGCCATTTGGATCGGCTGATAGTTGGAGATGTTCTGGCCCTGCCTTCTCTCAGAATGGTTTCTTTAGATCAGGGGCCCTTCCAACTTGACAGTTTTAAGACTTGTGGACTTCCAACTCCCAGAATTCCTCCTCCGGTCCACGTTAGCTCAGGAATTCCGGGAGTTGCAAAGGCCCACGACTTGCCAAGCGTCAAGACCCTTGCTTTATATTGACGTCTAGTCTCGGTAGGGAGGGGTCCCTATTAACCCTTAGGGGCCAGAACTACAGCAAAGTCTGGTTAGTAATTGGATAGGAAACCAACAGGAGATCCCCAGGTTGCACCCAGTCACTAATTGAGTCGGTGTATTGCTTTTCCTGTAAAGTTTTTACTTTCCTGGAAACGTGATTGTAAACATTGGTTTCCCCTTGCGGCCCTTCTTGTTTTTTTTGTGTGTGGCAGCTTTCAAATTCTGGGCCTGCAGGATTAGGGCTTCTCAAGGTGCTCCCCCCTCCTCTTATTTTACACCCAAGAAACAAGAGAGGATGCGTGACCAAGATTCGACTCAATTCATCCCCAATAAAACTTTAGAGCTAGAGAGCTTGGCTTAATCGCCATTTGTCTAACAGTGTTGTAGCGACACCTGCTGGATAGCCTATTACATTACAGTTGAAATTACCTGTATCCAATGTATATTAGCCAGGTGAAGGCGGCATAAATAGGGAAAAGAAGCCATTGGCTTCTCTATATCTCAGGATCGTTTGTTCGTCCTTTTTCTCTTATCGCAATCAAGTGGCAACCAGGCCTAAGAATCTAAGCCCATTAAAAAAAAAAATCTAAGGCAGAAGCATCTGTGGTTGCATCAATGAGTATGTGGTCCGCAGCAGCTCCATTTCAAAGGACCTTCTCGGTTAGAGGTCTTTAATGAAAAAGGTACTTCACCCAGTGTAACTTCTTGGCAGCAATAGAAAGTGGGTTGTCCCTGCTTTCTCCTGGCATCTGTTTCAACTTCCAAGTGTGGCCTACTACACTTCTACTAGGAGTCTAAAAGATTCTTCCTCCAAACACTGAGCTGCTTCAAGCATGCTTTGCTTCAAGGTCAGCAGATATTCAAACCTGCCCCAAAGGAGCGGACCTCTGCTATTACTTGTCCCCAGAACCCCATACTTGGAAGCTTCTGGACATAATCTTTCCATCTCTGTTGATCATGCTAAATAATACCCATTCCACCCAAATGAATCCCTTTATTTTGCTTGCAACTGGTTGCAAATAGTAGAAATTCTGTTTGGTCCCAATTCCCCCCTACAATCTCTATAACAGTTGCCTAAATAAATATTTCACTCCACTCCAATAGGCCCAAATGGTTCTCTGACTGAGGCACTAGATATGTCCAATTTAGAGCAGGTATATCCAATTTTAAGACCTACGAACTTCCAACTCCCAGAAATCCTCAGCCAGCATGGATTTCTGGGAGTTGAAGTCCGCAGGTCTTAAAAGTTGCCAAGATTGGACATCCCTGCACTAGAGGATTCTTCTGCAATTGACCAACCAAATATTGTTGGGATTTTTTTAAACAAATGTTTCTCGCCTGGCTTAGAACCCATACAACGTTCGCTTCCCCCACACTCACATACGCACAGAAAAAAATTCTGCTCTTTTGAAGGTGCTACAGAAAGCATACATCTAAAAATTCCACTTTGGCCATCAGCAGACCAATTAATCTATTAAGCCGATTTAAGCTAGAACTTTCAGATGGAAGTCAAACCTGCGTACGAACTCCCATCAATAGCAGTTGGCAAAGCCACCCCACGCAATCGAGCACAAGTGTGAACTCAAGACAGTGATTTATTCAACGAACTATGGTTAAACAAACCCAAGCTTAACTCCATTTGTGAACCAAGTCACGTGCCCCTGAACAGGCCTCTTTGCCACCCCTTTAAGGTACTAAAGAATGTGACCTATGCTGCTGTTGCTTCTTTTTTTTTTCAAGTAGAAAGAAATGCCTTTGCATGAATATGTACATTAAGATCTTGTGACAACTGCGGGTGCAAAACATGGGACAGAAGGCCAAGCTTTAGAAGAAGAAGAAGAGAAAAAAAATCACAAACAAAATTTCAACAAGAGGGAGATGGGGAGAACATCACACAATCCCTGAAGTATTTCTAAAAATGGAAATACATATTTTAAATTAGTCTCCCCAACCGAGTACCCTTCTCCAATTTGTCCTTGAACCCTGTTGCCCAGGGATGATGGGAGATGTAATCCACAACAGCGTCTGGCATATTGAGGCGGCTTTCTTAAAATTATTTTCAATCGTAGTCATCTCTCTCCTCCCCCTGCCCCATTCATACGCTGACAATAAGATTTATTTTAACAAATGTCTGTTTCACTGATAGAGCTACTGGGAGAATTACAACTAAACCACACCTACTGGCAGAGAAATTGGTTGAAAGCAGATTAATTCATTCTTCGTCTAAGTTAAACAGCTTATGGATTTAATTAATCCTTTCTAGTTGCCTTTCCCCGGTCGATACTCCATTATCATTCCGTAAAGTCAAACTTTTCCAATTTGTTTTTGTGTATGGGTTCCAGGGGGAGGAGAAAAAGCAAGCTATACAAAAATTGGAATAAAAACCAATAACTCCGACCTTAACGGAAAGCAGAAATCTCATCTTTAAAATACTTTCAAACAAAAGGAAAGCTTTAAAAGATGTATTTAGCAGTACAGGGCCTTTCAAACCTTGGCAATACCAACGGAGGAGGGCTGATAAAACCAGGCTAAATGGGTTGGGCTCAGGGGTCTCTTTTTTTCTTGTCTTTTTTTGGCTATGGGAAGATATATGCATCAGTAACCCCAAGCCGGCCAGATAAGCTGGATGGACAGGACCATTCTACTAATTCCAGAAGCATAACTCTGGGGTTTCTTTGCCTGTCCCAGAATGGGGAATGTTATAAGGTCCAGCTTATTTGAGAATAAATAGGGGTCTTTTTCTCACCCCACCCCTGGGTGTGTGTGGGGGGGGGGAGGGGGTGGTTGTCAAACCTAGAAGGAATTTATCCGCCACCCATCTGGGCTTAGCTCTTTCATTTCCCTTCTCTTGATAGCAGCAAAACCTGGAGATGAATTTACAAAACATAACATGATTGCAAAACCCAAGTCATCAAACGGGGGTCCTTTTGGGGAAAAGAAAAAAAAAAAAAGAACACAGAACACCAAACTTTTAAACTTTTTTTTTTTTTTAAATGCTCATCAAAAAGGTCCAGGAGAGCTGGTTAGACCTGGCCATTCAATTCTCACGTCTCTCTGTCTCTCTGTCTCTCTCTCTTTAAAGAGCAATTGGGCAAGTTATTATGGGGCCAGATTTTTTTTTAAACAAGGAGAAAAACTGTACTTTGGGGTGAGTTTGGGCTCGACTTTAAAAAGAACTTTTAAAGTTCACTCTCCCGCATTGCCAGCTTCTTACGAGGAAATGCTTCCTTGAGGATCTAGTGTTCACACAAACACCTGCTCGCACTGCGAACCTGTTCGGCAGCAGACACCAACACGTCAAGCGAGGAGATCTAAGGGGAGGGAAATCTTAAGGAAACGAGAGCTCCCCTTCTTCCACTACCCCCCCTTCCTCAGTTACCAACCCGTATTAAAACAGGCAAGGGCTGCCCATGTTCTCCCACCCCATCTTCTATCTCTCGCACCCAAACCCCACGTTGCCTTTAAAGTGGATGCTTCCGCCCACGTTCTCAAAAGCTCCAAGATTGTTAGAACGGATTCAGACTGCACTGGAAAAGAAAAGAAAAAGAAAAAAGGAAAAAAGGAAAAGAAACATGGGGATTTTGTAGGCCGGTCAATTTAGACCCTACAATTTTTTTGCCTGTTTTCAGAAAGCGTATTTTTCTTTTTCTTCTTCTTTTCTTGGGAGACAGCATGTTTGTCCTCTTCCTCGCTCCATCCCATCCCACCCTTTTCAATCCCAAACAGGGTTTCCTCTCCCCTCCGACGAAACCAATTCCATGGGCCAAACCAGTAATTTAAAAAAAAAAAGGGGGAGGGGAAAAAAACCCTGTACACATCACAGCAGTTAAGCCCACAGTCGGGAGTACGAGACCCACAGAGTCCCAAATGTTTTTGCTTCCTTTTGTTTCCTTCCTGCCACTCCTGTTACTTTGGTCTCAGAATCCAGACTTGGGAGGAAGGAAGGAAGGAAGAACTCCAGAGCGTCTCATTCCTGCGCGATGCTCCTCAAGACGTACTTCACTGTGTAGGCGAAGGCCGCGAAGCCCACTATAACGAACAAGTTCGCCAAAGCTCCACCCAGGAGTCCGTGGTGGCGGTTAGCTTGCTGGAGGCCAAGGGGGTTGTTGGCCGCCGCCAAAGGCGGGTGCCCGTTAAGAACCGGCAGGCCGTTCTGCCCGTGATGAGCTTCCCCATCGGGGATGACATCTGGAAGTGGGAGAGCCGTTGGCCGGCTGTGGAGGTCCTCTCGGGCCTTCTGTTTCTGCTTGATTTCCTGAGAAAGGCAGGAGAGAGAGGGGGAGAGAGAGAGAGCAGGGAGGGATCAAATATCAGGCCTAAAATGGACCCCTAACATCAAAAGCATCATCAAAAAAGCACAACAAAGAAGGTTCTTTCTGCGCCAACTCAGGAAGCTCAAACTGCCCAAGAAGCTACTGATCCAGTTCTACAGAGGAATGATGGAGTTTGTCATCTGCACCTCTATAACTGTCTGGTTTGGTTCTGCAACCCAACAGGACAGACACAGACTTCAGAGAGTAACTAGGTGACTGAAGTTTCTGCCGGGTTAAAATCTAACTGGAGAGCATGATTGATGACTCTTAGCTATGAATGTGTCCCATTGGAGAATATGAATTACGATACACCCAGGGGGTGTGTGGGGGAAAACCAGGGTCAAGGGTGACAATGAATGATGTGTCTCAGAGTCAGCTGCACCCAGGCAGTCCCGGACATGTTAACTCCCAATAAATCCTTTGGAAGTTCTGGAAGTTTGGCTCGAGACTCATGATTTTAAATGGTCAAGAGCCTTGAGGCCCTTTCACAAGGAGGGCTGGATTCCTAAGCGAAGCAAATATTGCCCTGGATTGTGGACATCTCCAAATCAAACAAATGACCAGGTATAATTTTTTTTAAAAAATGGAAATATTGCCCAAGGAAAAAAAAGACTAGCCTGTCACTCACCTCCACCATGTCGGGAAACAATTCACAAAAGACTTTGTCTTTTACGTTAAATTCTAAACTCTGCGAAGCCAGTTGCCTCTTCTGTGGGAGCAAGAAGAGGGGAAGAAAAAAAAAAGAGTCAGTCTTGGAACTACCCTTTGAATGGGAAAAAAACCAAGAGCCCCAAATCTCCCTCTGGATTCCTTCATGGCTGATTTTTTCATCAGCAGCGAACCAACGGCAGCCGGCAACAGAGGCTCACTCACCGTAAATTCTGTTGTTTCTATACTGCCCAGAGTGGGCCCTTTTTCAACCATAAAACTAAGAAGGCCCGTCAAGATTGTGGAGACTGACCAGGCTGGGTTCCACGTGTCGGGGTGGAAATCAGTAATGGAAAGACACAACCTACAGGGGGTGGGGGGAAAAAAAAGCAGAAAGACCGAAGCTCCGTCACAGCAGAGAATCACATGACCCCTGGAGAATCACATGACCCCTGGGGCATGCAACCATCATAAATACGAGTCAGCTGCCAAGCGCCTGAATTTTGATCCCGCGACCACAGGGATGCTGCAAAAGCCGTAACTCTGAACAACAGCCGTAAGTCACTCTTTCCAGTACCGTTGGAACTTTGAACTGTCACTAAAGGAACTATTGTAAATCGAGGACTACCTGTGCACTTCCCGGCACAATCTCCCAGAGCCTGATGGAAGAGATATCACAGAGGAAAACAAAAGAGTTTTTGTGGCATAAGGACGTAAAGACCAACGTAGAGGTAGTTCTTGACTTACAGCTGTTCGTTTAGTGACCGTTTGAAGTTACACAATGGTAATGGAAAGTAGTGACTTATGATCGGTTTTCACATGTACAAATGCTGCGGCACCCCCAGTCCCATGATCAAAATTCAACAAAATAGGTCGTAAAATGGAGCAAAAACTCAACTTAGCAGCTGCCTAGCTTAGCAAAGGAAATTCAGGCGAATCAATTGCGGGTTGTACTTTGAGGACTACCTATATCCAAGAGAATACGCAGGGCGGAAGCAACCACGTTCAAAATGAAGATGCTGGTTTGCTTCAGAAACATGGTACCACGAGATCAAGTCGTCTCTAGTGAAATATTTCTCAATATCCTTAACAGCAAGAGATGAAAGAGGTGCTTTCAAATCACCGGCCAAGGGGGGAAACCCAGGAAATAATTAAGCAAATCATCTTACCTTGTATTGCATTTAAATCTTCCATTTGGTGTAATCATATAAATACTAGGAGGTTTAAAAGGAAATTCTCTGGGGAAAATTAACTTCCCATGGTAGTAGCCACCTGAAAGAGGAATAGCGGGAAAAGACAACCGTTTTTTAAATTTCACACCAAACCATGTTGTCCAAAAAAGCTAATGAGCAGAGTTTAAGAAGAAGAGAGCGCCTGGATTTTAACTGCGGGGCCCTTTTTGTTACAAGCCACTCGATGAAAAGGAGAAAGTCCTCTGAAATATGCAGATGAAATTAAAAACAAGCCCTGCTTGATGAGTTACTCCAGCCATCTCCTTTATCCTCCTTCTAGATACCAGCCCTTCCCCTCTTTTTATTTTCTCAACAAGCACCTGAACCTCACCTGGCATCTAAGAAACATTCCTGGCCATAAATTTTGGAAGTTGATGCTTGACCAACTACGTAGGATTCTATGATATATATATGACTATAAAAACATTAAACAAAGAGAACAAGGGGGAAAACAGCCCTAGAACTCTGTTCTAAAGCAAGACTAAGACACATAAAGGAGGCCTGTGTTTAAAGTGAGTTTACTCTGATGCCAAGCTATGATTTACCTTCATAGGGTGTCATTTCAGGTCCTCGTACAACATAATGCCTGCAACAACAAAACAAAAAGTACAATGACACAAGTCATGTTTTGAAGCAGAGGTGAGGAACGAGGGTGTCCTGTCCTTTCAAAAGACCCCCCCAGATGGAACTCTGCTCTGCTGTACCCAGGGTCCAGTAATAAGGTTTGGTTATACCACAGCCTTGTTTCTAAATTTCGATATCATTTCTGACGGCCGTTTTCTCGTGTCTGCTACCTGCAGATTTGTCTCCCTGTCAGTGGACGTGGGAGTTTTATCACAGAAAGGAAGAGGTGTTTTTGTTTTTAAAAAGGCACAGGTAAATAATACACCAGCTTCCAATAGTGTGAAAAATACAAAGTGGCTGGTGAGACTTTGGGAAAAGTGAGCCGGATCAGGAATTTTAGCCTCTTAGAGCAGAAGTGTCAAACTCAATTTCACTCAGGGCTGGGGCTGACCTTGGGGGGGGGGGGGGGTGTGTGGCCAACTTGGTAGGCGTGGCCAACTTGACGCCACTCCCCAAACTGCTGGCATGTTTACTTCTTCACATTGGGTAGACTGGGTTGAAGCCATGCTGGCCTGATCTTTCCTCTCCGCATTGGGTAGACTAGGACGATCCCATGGGCCTTGAATCTGACAACCCTGTTCTAGAGAATCTTAAGGAGGTCCAGTCTCTGTCGCCGTTCAGGCTCAGCCCCTCTCCCCCCATTCTTACCACTCAAGGATATTGGATGGCAAGGGCTCAGCACAAATATAAGGCACTGGATCTTTTTTGATGCGCAGGTAGTCCTGTTTGAGTCGCTGGGTGGCCGTGGTGGGGGCGCGCTTGTTGCTGGAGTTGCTCATCTGAAGGAAAGAGAGGGGAAGCGCATAAGGAACAACCAAGCCAAAGGATTTTTTAGCGCCGCAAGGTCAAGGGAAGCCTCAAAGCGTTTAAGGGGGTTAAAAAAAAAAAAGGTATAATTGCTCTCGTTCCATCTCCACTGCCACCATTCCAATTTTTGCTTTACACAGCCAGGCTGAGTTTTCAAAACTACACAGGCCTCCGCCTCCACCTTCACACAACCTACTAGAGACGTTTGCTTGGATTGTCAATAACTCCATGGACCTCTCTATGGTAGAACCTCTTTCAAAGCAGGAACTGGATCAGTGTCACCACTAAGATCAGGAGGCACTCAAGCATCCATAAGACAGCTCCAAAGGTGAAGAACGCAAGCACTCTGAAATCCTCCTTTGAGCCAACAGCATCTTGGGTTGATGTACCAGCTTGGGGAAGAAAGCAAATGCTGGACAGCCACCAGAAGCAACCCAGGACTGCAATGCACTTGTCTTTTATTGGCAAAAGAGCCAGCCAGGAAAGCGTTTCTAAGCCAAATCAAGCCCACTTCTTTTAACGTTTGCAGAGGGATGGGGAACAGGCTTCACATGTTCCGATGAAAGACTGTACAGCTAAGGGTCCAAAGTCTGATCAAAGCAATCTTAGGGTTTAAAAAAAAAATACGCAAAGGGACAGAGGGAAAACTCACCTTTCTAAACTTTCTGCTGGAATAACTGTTGTAAGCTGGGAAACTCTTAAAAACGGCCTCATGTGAGAGTTGACAGTGCTAACCCAATCAGGGCAACAGCCATTAGAATCATTTCCTTCTAATCAGACAATGGTCATAAGAATCATTTCCTTCTAACCACGGTAAGGTAATAGTCATAAAAATAATTTCCTCCCCTCATCCAGGAGCTTCCTAAAGGTGACATGAGAGCATCCTACCATCCTTATTTGGATAAAACCCCCAAGTCCCTTCCTGTTTAAACCCACTGACCTCTTCTTCATCACTCTCTCTAGGCTTGCAAACTGGATCCAAATATCATTTCAATTTGCCCCAAATTTGTTCGACTCCCACTTTTGCCTTGATCAATTCCTCTGCTCCAAAGTACCACCGACCCCAAGCAGCACCCAAATACCACAGCCTGCCTATCTCCTCCAGGAATCCCTTCCAGAATTACCAGGTAAAGAAACGTCATAACCTTGTTGACTAAGGATGATGGAAGGCAAAATCCAGTTCACCTCACCAGTTCCTTGCTCAGGTGTAGCTGAATCATAAACACAAATACTGAATATCTGGAGGAGGTCACCAGAGAGCTGGGCTAGACGCTAGGAAGCAGAGGCACAAATCAAACAGTCCCAAAGGACTGTTGTGGGAAAAAAGAAGAAACACTCTACTGTGCTTAGATACAAACACACCCTAAATTTAAAAAAAAAATGTATTAATTTTCTTCCCTGGCACAAAAAGCCTGCCAGTTTAATTTCCAAAAATGAGACTTTTGGAATGTTAGTGGTGGAGAAGCTTTCCTCAAAAGAAAAAAAAGGCTTCCTTGTTACATAGAGGCTTGGCTTAATTCCACAAGGTCATTTTCTGTGTGAGAAATGGGAGAATTCTTCAGAAAAGGGCCTATTGTGTTTTGCAAGGAAATAATTTGGGATTACTCCATCCTGCTGGCAGGCTTAGTTAATCTGAGGCACCCCAGCAGAAGAAGTTTATCTTCCTCCCCACTTCTTTCTGTAGTTGCCTGCTACTGGTCTGCTCTAAACAAGGAAGTCATGAGAGTCTCGTAACAGAATACCAGAGTTGGAAGGGACCTTGGAGGTCTTCTAGTCCAACCCCCCGCCCCCCCAAGCGGGAGACCCTACAGTGTATTTCTGACAAATGGCAGTCCAATCTCTTCTTGAAGGTCTCAAGTGATGGCACTACAGCTGTTTCATTGGTTGATTGTTCTCACTGTCAGAAAGTTTCTCCTTATTTCCAGGTTAAATCTTAGAGATAATTCAGCCAATAAGCCACAATAGCTGAGCTAAGCCACTACTAAAGCAAAACTTCCAGTTTAGCACAATAGATAAAAAGCCAAAAACCATCCAGTTTCTTTCTGTCTGCTTTTGCTAAATCCCATCCGACCCCTCTCCCCACCAAATAGTTTTATAACAGCCAACTCCCCAAAGTCCCATCTGCTTGCTGCCGGGAATGATGGGGAGGGGAGTTAATCATCAGCCTATCTCAAAAGCTTAGATGTATCCAGGGTTCTAGTTAGCTCCTAGTTAGCATCCTAAAAGCCCAAGCTACGGTTCCCAAAGCAATCAACCCGGCTTTGGGGCGAGGGGGGGGGCGGTTATTGTCCTTGGCTAACCACCCAGGAGCCGTTTGATGTACACGTGTTCGGCTTCCACCCGGCTGCATTCACACGACCTGCTTCCTGGATTCATCCCTTTTCTTGAGACTGATCTCCGGCGCGCGCACACACACACCCTTCCCCCTGCCGAAGGAGAGCGAGTAAAGGATGCCCCCTTGCCAGGGCTCCCAGGCTGTGCCCGATGGGAAGCCAGCACCACCGTAGGCTGTGCCCGATGGGAAGCCAGCACCCTGGGGCCGGAGTCCGGCACTCCAATAACAAAAGAGCCTCCGGCTCCCGAGTCCTTACCGCTCTTCGCTAGGCTCCGATCCTCTTGCTCGGGGCGGGGGAAGGGGGAGGAGGGCAGCTGGGCGCCGGAGTCAGCTTCTCAAGCCGGCGGCGCCTTAGTCTCCTTCAGACGCGGCTGCCCAGCTCCGGCCACCGCGACCCTCCAAGATGGCTGCCCAGGGCAGGCCCAACTAAAGGCCGGCTTCCCTGCTTTCTCGCCACTTCCGGTTCCGGCGAGAAGGTGGGCACTTCCAGTGATCCATGCCGAGGAGGGAGGGAAGAAAGGTTTTTAAGGGCGGGTTGCCATAGAGCTCCGGCGGAGGGCGGGCTAGCTAGAACGACGCCTCAAGCCCCCGTGACGTATGTTGTCGTCTAGTAGTCGGGATGAATGAGCGGCTCGGCTTTTTTTTTTCCAGGGCGGAGCTCCGATCTTACCCACATCGTTGGGAATGCTTAGTGCGCGTGCGCGGGGACGCTCGCGACGATTTGGTCCTCTTTTTTTTTTTCCCCGCCCGTGGCTGGCCCGTTGCCGTGGAAACCGCAGGAGGATGCGCTCGGGATGAAGCGAGTGGCGTCCACCCAGCGCCAGGCAATGGAGGAACGCAAAGCTTCACCCTCCGCTCCCATACGGGTTCCCAGCCTCAGAAGTCGAGAACAAACTATATATTTAATACCTAGCATTTGTGCCAATAAGTAGCAATGAAGCTTTTCGACCGCCCACACCCAGAAAATATGGAAAGTGACCCAACGACCTACCAATTTTACTTGAAGGTGCCTGTGGTGCCTCACAGAACATGTTTTTCAAACTTTTTCTTTTAATTGTAGGTAACAGGTAACGGAATAATGTAACTCCATAATGCATAGAAAGAAAAAAAGTTTTCAATAGAACGTAGAAAACGTACATAGAGAGTATTACCTTGAAGGGGGTCTGTTATAGTTAAGATGGGGGCTTTATAAAGTATATAAAGTAAAAAGATATGTGTATGGGGGGAGTTAGAACATGCCCAGTCATGATTGCAGGAACATGTAAATCTAATAAAATTATGCAGGTCATTACATTATTTATATGTGTAAATCTAATTTTATATATACAATTTTATTAGATTTACATATATAATGACCTGCATTATAATATGCTAGTGATGTAGATGTTTACCCAATGCATCTTAAAGCTGCAGTTTTCAAAGGTTTCTATAGAGAAGAAACACAATCCAAACTTGATAGCAGAAAATACAACTTCAGCAACAGTTGTCAATGCCTGGAATGCACTACCTGACTCTGGTCTCTTCCCCAAACCCCTCAAAACTTTAATCTTAGACTGTCTACTGTTGACCTCATCCCTTTCCTAAGAGGTCTTTAAGAGCACCAACATGCCTACCATCCCTGTCCTAATGTCCCCTTTTATTCGTACCCATTTCATGTACTCATAATCATGTTCCTAATTATATCTGTTATCTAAAACATGCTTGACAAAACAAATACATGAATAAATAAATAAAATGGACTATACAGTATTTTGGCCTCAGAGCCAGGAAAAAAGAACAGCTTGCTAGGTTTCTGTAAGAAAAAGAGAAAAATATTCTAAACAGCAAATTAATAGGTGGGATATTTTGGGCATGAAAAGGAATGTTAAAAACTGATTATTAAAGAGTTTTTATTATTTTTTGGAAAGAAGGAAGGAACTCTACGTTTTCTTCTGACAATTTCAGCCTTTCAAGGAAGACTAAGGCAAGAAACAGACATAGCAGGGATTCCAGGAATGTTCTTTTTTATAATAAGTTGGCATAAAGTTCCTTGAAAACCTGTCCATCTTTCTATTCCATCCTATACGGGAGGTCATTGACTTTACAGCCATTCGTTTAGTGACTGTTCAAAGTTATGATGGCACTGAAAAAAGTGACTTATGATGGTTTTTCGTACTTTGGATTGTTGCAGCATCATGGTTACATGATTAAAATTTGGGCATTTGTTACCCTATGGTAGCAATTAGCTTGGGCAATCAGCCTTTTCCTCCCTTCCCACTTATCTTCTAACTTACCTACCTACCTTTCTACTACAAAAAGCCTGTTTAGTTGCATTGGCCTAATATGAGAATCATCTGTCAGGATAAAAAGGCATCCATCAAACTCAGGGTAGCTTAGTGAACACGCCTTATTTCTCACCACTATCCAGCTCACCCCTTGGGATAGCTAATGCTGCCTGACAGGTTACAATCATTTCTCTGGTATTTTAATTCTGCCATTAAGTGATCCCATGTGCATTACTAGGGCAGCCAGGGCTCATTTAAAAAAAAAGATTTCAACACGTCTTTGTTTTCTCCTGCATGCAGATTAATCAAACTATAGGATCAGGCATCACTCCTCTTCCCCAAAGGAAGGCCGGAACTCTCCAGATCTGCCGAGCCATTTAGAGGATGGACGCACTTCTCCAAGGCAGAAAAGAACCTGGGATCTTGTCCTTTCCTTCTTCAGGGATCCACTCCAGGTGCAGAGTTTTGTCCACTCAGCTGACATGGAGTCAAAACTGAAGGTAAGCAAAATATCATTATAATTAAACTGAGGTAAATTATCTTTCAGTTTGAGCTCAACTCCTGAGGAATTACAATTGTGACTTTATCTAAATGTTGGTTCTTTATGCTGAAAAGAATCAGCCCGCAGCAAAATGGCCTTTCAGATTTTGCTCCAAATAAATTTTTAATCAAAACATTTAAATAAATTAAATATAAACTAAATATTTGTCGACTGGGCGACACCCTCACAGATATTTCCAGTCGCCACATCCCAAATCTTTTCCAGTCAAACAAGTGCACGAAGAAGTCATTAGCTGCTGTTCCACTGAAAGAAATGGGGAGCAAAGCTAAGAGAACTGATGTTACTAGATGAGGTGGCACAATTCCTCACCCCACCATCTTGGGTTGCTGAAGGATGTAATGCAGTTCTGTTGTTTTGTTTTCTGCTCAGCGTTTCAGCATTAGTGTATTCCTAGGCATGGTGGAAAATGCAGGAGAATAATGCCTGAAAGGTGCTTTTTCAAAAGGCCAACTGAACTTTGCTTTTCTTTAAAGGCGTTTTGCTTCTCATCCAAGAAGCTTCTTCGATGAGAAGTGAAACATTTTCAAGGAAAAAAAAAGTTCAATTGCTTTTTGAAGAAGCACCTTTGGGACAACCATCACCTGGATGACGGAGAATCTCCATAGGCAAGGAGAATAATCACTCTGGCTCTGGCTCATTTGAGTTACTGGTTTTTTTTGTCCAATTGCACAAAGTGGGAATTGCATGTGCTTCCACTGATACTGTCAAAACTTCCCTCACTGAGTGAGCTGGAGAGCTCTTGCTTTTCTGGTAGTTGTCTCAACAGGCCCTTTTCAAGGTAATTTTTGGGCAGGGCCTTAGTTTAAATCCTGAAACTGCCAATCCTGAATTTAAGTTGTTTAATTGCTGAAAGAAAGAGGAAAGGTGGTTAGCGCTAGGAAGCACACGAATCATGATTAGCTCCAAAGTATCAAACAATACAGGTAATCCTCAACTTACAGCTATTCACTTATTGACCGTTTTCAACACTGAAAAAAGTGATTTACGGATGCTTTTCACACT
Organism: Notechis scutatus; assembly: GCF_049901735.1. Classification (NCBI taxonomy): domain Eukaryota; kingdom Metazoa; phylum Chordata; class Lepidosauria; order Squamata; family Elapidae; genus Notechis; species Notechis scutatus. Next base: position 3,804,620 of record NC_142024.1, on the reverse strand, counting down.
TACGACCACTGCAAAATCCCCATGTCCATGTGATCAATATTCAAACACTTGGAAATTGGCTCATATTTATGACGTCTGCAGTGTCCTGGGGTCAAGTGATCCCCTTTTGCAACTATGACAAGCAAAAGTCCATGGAGAAGCCAAATTCACTTCATAATCCTGTTATATTAATTTAACAACTGCAGTGATTCACTTAACAACTGTGGCAAGGAAGGTCATAAAATGGGGCAAAATTCACTTAACAAATGTCTCGCCTAGCAACAGGAATTTTGGACTCAATTATGGTCATAAGTTGAGGACCGTCGGTATACCTTTGTTCTTTTAGAGAGAGCACCAGGTTTATTTTGAAGCGCTCATGAATTAAATAGGTCAATTTAACTTTCAAAAACTGTCATAATCTCCCAGCCTGTTGCCCTTCAAAGATATAATATCCTAAATTCTCAGTCTGTAATGGCCATAGGATGAATTGCTAAGCGTTTGTCCTTTTTTCTTTTTTTGCTAAATATACAATTAGGTATTATAACTATTGATTTTTAGCTTAAAAACAAATCCGTTCTAATGATAACCAGTATTTTGGTTTAATCCCAAAATGGCTGAACCATTTAGCAGAACTCAAATAATTAATTACAAAATTCAGATTGGAAAAAAAAAAGTATATCCTTTGTAGCCATTACACTCTAATGTCATGAAGGAGGAGAATTCAGGCTGTTGAAGTTCCACTGCTGTTGGCAGTACAGATTTATTTTACAAGTATTCCTCCATTTACAACCATAATTTAAAAAGACACTTATATAATGCTGTAAATGACCATAAAGGTGAACTGATTGCCAAGCGTCCAAAATGTGATCACATGACTGTGGTGTGTGTGTGTGTGTGTGTGTGTGTGTGTCTCCATTGGAATTTCAAAATCATGTCATAAATACTTTTGGAGGAGGTCCATCTTAACTTCAGAAGGTCACTAAGCAACCAGTCATAAGTTGAGGACTACCTGTATCTATTTATGACTGTATTTCTATATACAATGTATTTAGGATCTGCATTTCTGGGCTGGCAGTTCTACCAGGTATCCTCTCCTGGGTATTAACATAGACCATGACCAAATGCATATTTCCAACACTGGAAGTTTTTAAGAAGAGATTGTATCACCATTTGTCTGAAGTGGTATAGGGTTTCCTGCCTAAGCAAGAGGTTGGACCAGAAGACCTCCAAGGTCCCTTCCAACTCTGTTATTCTATCCTATTCCTATTCCTATTCCATTCTATTCTAGCTCGATACCTGTGCTTTGCTATGAAACTGAAACTCCTCTCCTCTGCTTGTGTTTTGCATCAGGAACAGATTTCTTTTCAGGTGGGGAGGGGGAGTAGAACTCCTTAGCATCAGAGCGTGTTAATAATAATAATATAGGAAATACTAATGGCTCTGATGGTCATTTCGAAAAATCCTTTCTTAGTGAGCAACTAGAAGCCAAGAGGAACATACGTGCCAAATTTCAAGTTTATAGGCTTTATGGTTCTGGAGATTTTGTGATGATGCATGAGTGGTCTTTCGCTTTTATATAGAGAGATTTTTTTCTTGCTGGGGAGATCATGGCAATGGGATAATATGTTAAAAACTCCACCCCGTCACAAAAGATCTTAGGATGATATTGAACTGGTTTCTCTGAGTCTCAGCCTCTGTTACAGGACTGTTCTGTGCATAACATCTAGAGGCAGTGACAGTGATTGATGTACAGACACTGTTTTGAATTCAGTGGAAGAGATGATTAAATTCAGTGGGAGAACCTTCACCTGGTTCGGTTTGGTTTGGTTTCGTTTTGAGCACTAAGCTTATGTAACACAGATAGGAACAGGGCCAAGAGATAAAAGTGACAGTGAACCCAAACTTCAGGATATTTAAATAAGGCAAATGTCCAAGTGTAAACAAGTTAATCAGAATGGTGTTTCATAATTCATCAGAACATTTCATAATTCTGAAGAGAGGCTGGAGTCATCGAGAGCTTTTCCAGGTTTGCTGAATCAGGTTTGCAAAACTACAAGGGCCCCTTCGTATTTGTCTAGTTACCAACGGTGGGTCAGCGGGACTGGGTAAGGGATAGATCTAAGAATTTGCAAAGGAACCGGAGTTTTAAAAAAGTGTCAGATGGCATAATCCTTCCTATAGAGTTAGAGTTAGGGTACATCCAGATAGCTTCTTCTCCTGGTCAGCATCGTGCCTGTGGATGGCCATGCAAGTGGGAGACTGCTTCTCCACCCCACCAAACAAAGTGTAATGAACAGAGTACGACATGGGAAACTCCTCGATGGAAGAAGCAGTGGAAAACATACACTGGTGCCAGGACCTGCTACATACACTTGGCTAAACCTGGCCGCCTTTCCTGGTTTAAATCATCTTTGTGCAACACAAGATTAACACATGTCTCCAGTCCTTGGGCAATTTGCCTGAAAGGCACAAGGGATCGTGCTTTTTAGCCTCTCCCTCACCTGCACTTGGCCGAGGTGTAATACAGCACTGAAGGTTCTCTTGGAGGCAACCTGGAAACAAAGGGGGAATATATATACCTTTTAAAAAGCAAGGTTCTTCCTGGATTTCTCTGTGAACCTGCAGGGAGAGAAAGAAAAGGCTGAAACACAGTGCCACCGCAGAACCCCATAACCTTGTTCCATGTCCTGAAGCTGTCAACCAGTCAATAAATTTTCAATACCAGCAGTAGGATAGAATCCCTTTGACACTTGAGGAGCTACAGGACATAGCCAGTTATACAAACTATACACCTTTGACCTGCAGTAATCATTTATCATCATCAGCGTGAGGCAAATAATTTGTGCTGCAACACGATGGAGTTGAGTTGAGCCAAGGGCTTCGTTTTCACCTCTATTGATGGAATTCTGATAAGCAAATCACCAGCTGGCTTGTAGCTGTCTCTGCACTGAAATCTAACCTGCTTCCCCCAGCTAAGGTGGCTCGTGGGTTTGTTTGGTTTTTTTGCCTCATTCCTAGGATGCTTCCATTCCTCCAGACAAGCTCTTGGAGGCATCATGAACCTGAGCGTGACACGTAAGTGTGTCTGCAACGGCACTCTAAATGCCTAGTCGGAGAATAATTCACATGGTCAGTTGCTTGCATTTTCCTGCCACCTGAGATGCAGGTGTGATGTGTCACTTCCAGTCTCGTGTTGCTTGTTTGTTTGAGGATGACTTGCTTCATCCAAGCCACAAAGAACTCATTGTCGTCTTGGCTGGAAAAGCGCGGGAGATTTGACAGTGCAACATGTTGTCTGAAAAAATGCAAAAAAAACCAAAACAAAACATACCCCACCCCACCCCGGGTGAAACTGCCAAGTTCAGTTTCATTTCTTCTCTCATCTTACAAACTTTGACAATCAATCTGCAAGGGGTGTTTTTTTCCCCCCTCAAGCATGTGAAAACGTGTACTCTTTTTCAACCAACTTCTCCAGCCATCTTTTCCCCAGCATATTCATTCTTCAGGGCTCCCTGATGCTAAGTAGGGACAGGGGTTTGCTCTTATTTGATATGCTACTAGCACTGATGACGTTACCTGGTTTGGTAATGAAATGTCTGCAAGGAAACAGCCAAGCTCAGAGAGCACCAAGAACTCTGCAGTCCAACCCTGAGCTACAAAGTATTCTTTTTTATCGATGTTCATTCTTGCAAGCAGTTTTCAGTAAAGGAATTCCACCCCTTTCTCCAATATTTGACATTTTCACTGACTGATAAGATATGGTCAAGCCTGGAACTTGGGGATTGTCAGTTCAAAATAAATTCTCCATCCTTCTCCAGAGCACCAGTTTAGGCATCTAAGGCCAAAGCTAGCATCCAACAGACCAGGACTTATGAATCATGTTTTATTTCTTCCTCTTTGCTCAAAAGTTTGTCCCTTTTTTTCTTCCTAAGTGCAGGAGATTATCTCTTGGCCAATAAAGAAAACGATATCCTTTTGATAGGTAGAAAATATGAATCGATTGTGATCACATTTTAAGGGGAATTTTTTTGTTAATCGCTTAATGAATCTCTTCAGTAAGAAATACCACCCGACTGAGGATAAGCATAAACCTGCAAATAAATACCCATGTAAATTTTGCATTGAAGGACATGTCCACATGAGCATTTTTGAACTATGGACTTAACTAAGTGCATTTCTTTAAAACAATTTAAAACAATCTTGAATGTTTTGGGATTCAGTGCTGAATTGAAAAAAACTAATGGATAGCTGAAGATCCAACAGGATTTGATTCAAAGTGTCCAAATCAGTTCATCTTTAAATTCACAAAAAATTGAATGATTCCCCTTGCCTTCTGGTCTTTGACAGGAGAAAATCTTGACATCAAAACATTACAATGAGAGTTTTCTTTTCTTTGGGGATAGCATGTGTGAATTCAGAATCACTTCCCCAATTTCTTTGCTAACTTTTCTGTAATTACGTTTTAAGCTGGAAGATTTTGTTTAGCCTGCAGATGATTGGAACAGAGATACCAACAGGTTAGAGAAGGTCGTGGTTCTTTCTCCCCCCCACCCCCACCCCCAAAAATGTAGAATTAGTCTTAGCCTTGCACAAGTTATGAGTAGCAATAAAAGGTTACAGTATACAAAGGGAAAAATTGGTATTGCTTAAGGGGTAAACAGCACTTGCTACATCAAAGGAAAAATTAGTCAGTGTAGAAGTGGGAGATAACGTGTATGAAATAACTGATCTAACTGTTGCATGCTTGTATAACCAGCTCTGAACCATAAGATGACATACAAGCTGGATCTTTCCTGTGATGCAAAGGTGAGAGAGGCAGTGAGCACACAGAATTCATGTTACAAGGCCACTTCCTGTGCCTGAAAGAAATCCCAGGATACCGTGGTCTAACTGCACACAAGTGGGAAGTGTATCCCCGAATGTAGCAAAAGCACCAAAACCTTTATGGGCTGGGAGGAACTCTCCAAGCAGTTTGGAGAGAAAAAAGTACATGCAGATTTGTCTTAGTGGCTTCTGGGAACGGTGATGGGGAGTAGGGGGTGAAATGGGGTGGCTGGAATCCTGAACAGCAGCATTGCACCTTGCAACATGTTCCTCACAGATACTTGGTTTACATTAAAAAGTACAGTTGCTCTCTTGCGTGAACAATTTAGTTGCTTGCCAGTAACATCTCTATCTCTAAATTTCACTCGTTTCTCAGTTGTCCTGTGCCAAACCCAGTTCAGCTCCATTTCTACATCAGTTTATGAATTCCACGGATGCACACTAAAAACAATTTCTATAACTCATTGTCATTTTTCTAGCATTTGTACTGTACTTTTGGACAAGCCGTTTCCTACCCTCACCCTCAAGACCATATATTTTGATGTATCATGCGTGTGCCTTGCCATATTTATATCCTATAGTAAAGGCTTGTGTTGCACATTAATTCAACAAGTTGAAGTCTGTCTCACTCTCTTTCAAAATGTGCACCCTTTTGCTAAACCTACCGTTTCCTTATACCCATTAAATCAGATCAATGGGTATACGGTTTTACAAGGAAGAAGTTTCTCGCGCATTCCAAAATTTGCTGTAACTTCGCTTGATGAGGAATGGCTTAGTACTGCTTTATTCACATCTCAAGGTTAAGATTGTGCCCTCCAAGTGGAACTGAGTTTGAAATAGGTTCCAAGCATTGCCACAGGTTCAAGAGAAGGCTGCGACAACTTTCTCAACGGCAACAAAGCTGGACTCCTGACTCCGATATTTTAAATATTTTTTTCAGGAAACTCTGTTCAGTTGGGCTGTTTAGTAAATCTATGTCATTTAAGCACACAGCACTGCTGAAGTGCCACCCTGTGTGGCTTTCCTAACCCTTACCTGAGAATTCAATAAAATAGAAAGTGTGTAAGATTAAGTTCTTAAGTTCTTATCTGCAAATGCAGTTTTTAACAACAAGGCAAAAGAGGTTGGGCAGATAGCCCAGGGGAACCATGATACTTAAGGAGCAGCGGGTTACTTCTAAGATAGGTGCTGTAAAATATTTAATATTACATCTTTGGGTTCAGTTCTGTTCCCTGGTCAGCAGTGTTCACATCCCGAGTCTGAGACATTTTAAGTTTCATCTGTTTCGGGCTCTCCTGATCTCAAGAAAATAAAATGTGCATAATTGTGCATAAGCATCTCCCACGTACTTTGGAAGATTCATTGCAGGGTTTCCTGTATTTACATCTGTATGCAAATCTGAGATGTACTTTGTACTTTGGAAGATTCATTGTTTTATAGGGTTTCCTGTATTTACATCTGTATGCAAATCTGAGATATACAGTGATTAAGACTAGAAACTAGGAGACAGTGAGTTCTAGTCCCACCTTAGGCATGAAAGCTGGCTGGGTGACTTTGGGCCAGTTATCTGTCACAGGGTGATTGTTGTTATGGGGAAAATAGGAGGAAGGGAAGTGTATTAGGTATATTCGGCCACCTTGAGTTATTTATAAAAATAATAAAGGCAGGATGAAAATCTAAGAAATAAAAACATTCCTGGTATGTTGTTTAGATTCTCAGACAAGAAATACAATTGATAGAATATGGATATGGGTTTTTTTGCAGTGTGCTTTTTATTACACACTTAGACATTGGTATGTACACATGGGGGAGGAGGAGGAAATATGACAAAGGACTAAAAGTTGCTTAAATTGGAACTCTATGAAACATTCAGGTTCTGTTAACAGTGTGAATGCCCTTTATTTCTGATTATATTCTCTCTGATACTAGAGCAGCTCTTCCATGAAGCCACTTTGAGACTGCAGAGGATACAGGAAGTGACTTGACATCAGCCTGAAATCCTAAAGCTCCTAAGAAACCAGAAGAAACCTCCAAATCATTTAGAGTGATGAAAGAAGATGGGAACCTGGACTTTCAAAGAGCATCTTTGAACTTGGAACCCAGGAGCAGGCGGTTCTGAAAAGGAGCACAAGATGGCCCAAACCCCATCTAAAATCGTTCCAAACAAAGCAAAACCACTGGCATTCCAGTGAAATTTGTCATTCTCCCCCACCACCACTCCCCCCCCCCCCATTCTTAACTGGCTTTTCTGGTCAGTTAATTGCTTCAGATTCTCTCTGAAAAGGCAAGGAAACCCAGCGGATGGACCAGAGGCTGAGCAACTCCAGCCCTTTGGGGAAGTTGACTCAACGGCCCCAATTTGCATACTGAGGCTGGACAGCTCCTAAAGCCTTATCTGTGGTTATAAAGGACCGCTTTCCCGATCGCTTTCTGAGACTTTGCCAGCTGCTTCAGGCCAAACCCCAGAGAACGCCTTCTCACAACTCTGCCAAACTCCACTCAGCAGAATCCTAAGGTACCAGACAGATAACAGCGGGCACAAGACTCGAGGTATTTTGTTTCTCCTCTCTTTCCTGGGCATTGATTGTGCGGCCCCGCCGTTTGGTGCCCGAAACAAGTTTATAACTACTATATAGTGGAGTGAAACATGTCTTAACTGTAGTGTAGAGTGTGTGGCTTCAGGGTACAGGTGGGTTTTTTTTAAAATTTGCACTGTTGACTACAATTACGGATAGATCCAGCGGAAGCTGAATGAACTAAATGAATCAAGAGCATTGGAATGAGTAAATATATTATCTGCCACATGCAAGGTACCTGTATTTTCTCCACCATATTAACCCAGTTCCCTCAACATCAACTTTGCTTTGTCTGACTACAGTTTTTGGAATGACAGCCTAAAGCAGGAGTGCTCTACCTTGGCAACTTTAAGAGACTTGTGGGCTTCAACTCCCAGAATTGGCTGGCTGGGGAATTCTGGGAGTTGAAGTCCACAAGCCTTAAAAGTTTCCAAGATTGGACACTCCTGGTCTAAACAGTAATATATTTTTTTTTACTCATATATACTGAACATATAAAATATTTTTAAGTTTTAATGCATCCTAAGTATCCCAGAATACTGCAAAAAAGGAGATGTTCACAGTGACAGAAGAATGTAATCTTCAAAAGGAAAAAAAAAGTTTTTCAGGTAGAAAGCCCAAAATCCACTCAACTGTTAAGTCACAGCCATGGTCATCATCTCTCAGATCATGAATGCTTTCTTTGAGGGGGGGGAGGAAATCATGGAAAATAACTTTTACCCGATTATTATTATTATTTTTAAAAACAGATATAAATCAAGAGAATAAATCAGCAAAAATAATAACAGTAGAAAAGAGTGGTTTTAAGCCTATGCTGCGGGATTTGAAGCCTTGCAGCATGAAATATAGTTCAGAGCAGTGATTCTCAACCTTTTCTTCACACACACACCCCTTTAAATACCTTTTGTGGCCAGGGACCCCCAAGACTTAACTCAAGATTTAAATCATAACATTTCAATTTTTCATGCACCCTCTGCAATAACATTGCCCCCCCCTCCCGTGGACCACTGGTTTACAGAGCAATAGAATTCCCCTCTCCCCCAAAACCCCTTTCACAAGATTACAAATTTGCAAATTTAGATTCATATATTTACTCAGTTATATTCTAATCTAAGGCTTTATCTTTATCAGCTTAATGACACGCATATCTTGTCACTTAATGGCATGCATATCTCTTCACTTGAGTTTGTTAACTTGGCATCATAGTTAACTTCTGCCTGTGCCCAGGAATTTCCATACATATATAAATCTCTAAACTGTCAGGGGAAAACCAGCATAGCTTATTTTGAGGCTGATTCTCTGGTAACAGGGAAGCCTGTGCAAGCTCCTCTTTATCCAATTGTAAGCAGATCCCAACATACAGCTTTTCTTCATCCACCTCTCTTTTTGATCAATTGTCTGGCAGGAATGGCTGCTTTTTAGTGAGTTGTTTCATTTGCGTTTCTAAAACCACTTTTGGTTGATTGACATCCTGTCGTCTATCCCGAGGAGGCTTTAAGGTGATGGCGGCATTTAACCTCTTTAAACAAGTGCTTTCTCGTGAATCAAAGCCGCACATGGGGTTGTTTTTTTTTTAGTTTCAATCCGCTGCAGCCTAAATTGAGACCTTCGAGTCCCAGGAGAATATGTTCTATGAAATTAATTGGTGTTTACTAACTCACGCTTGTCTTGGGGGGTGGAGACACACACTTCAGCCGGACTGTTGAACTTCAGAAGTTCACCTTGCTGCCCCACACAAAACCTGTTAGCATTTAGTATTTTCAACACATGGGGGGCACAGATGAAACCCAAAGTTTGAGCGAAGGCGAAATAGGCGGGAGGAAAAAAGCGAACAGAGTAACGGCTCCAAGTTTTACTTTTTTTGCAACGAACCTTTTTGCAGATCTTCTCCAATTTGGGAAAACTTCCCCTCCTCGGCTTTATAGTTAGAGGAGAACAGGCACAGCGAAGGATCTAACTCAGCGTAGATGCGGGGAGAGGAGGGAGCACGGTTTATCTTCAGCATTTCCCCTAACTGCACTTAACACATCATTCAAGGTAGCTTCTGTAGTGTTACCTCCTCCTCTTTTCCCCCCAGAAACAACAGGCTGACTGCTTTCTCCTATTTTGGCTCCTTTGACAAGTGTCCTTGAAGATTGATTATTCTGTTTTTACTCTTAGAAACGAATGAATCTGCTCCACAGTTCAAGAGGGCTTACAAAGCAGGAGGAAAGGTCCCCTTTTCCATCTGGGGGCACCTTTCCGACCTCTTAATGGAGATGGACCTTGGCAAGTTGCATAGTAAAGGCATGGTTGTGAATTTATTTGTCTAGCTGAACTTACTTGCTCAAAGTTTGCATAAAACTCCTCGTAAAACATACCTGTTTCCCCGTAACAATGGGCAGTGAGGATGAGCAAAGGCAAAGCAGTACGCAAGGGTTTCCGTTTCACCAATGGCTGCTCTAGATCCTATTTATCTAGGTCAAGAGGTAGCGGGGGCAGGCCCTTTTCCCACCAAATGTTCTCTCACCTGTCTTCAAAGAGTGAAGCCAGAACTTGAACCCAGGATCTAGTGCCCAGAAGGCAAGGATTGGGCCATAGAACTGTAGACCTTTCTCCCCAGTTTTAAGCACCAGCATCTTTTTCGTACCTCTTCCTCTGGAAACAACAGACTGTGATCAGAGAGAAGACGATTTGACTCAAAGATACTTGAATGCTAGACTGTAGGCATGTGTTGTTTAGACATGTAGAAGTGGTTCTCGGCTTACGACCACAACTGAGCCGAAAATTTCTCTCGCTAAGTTGGAGAGCGTTGTCACAGGAGTTTTGCCACATTTTTATGATTTTTCTTCCACATTTGCTAAGTGAGCAACTCCGGTAGTTAAGTTAGTAACCCCATTGTTAAGTGAACCTGGCTTTCCCCGTTGACTTTCCTTGTCAGAAGGTCGCAAATGGGGATCATGTGAACCCCCGGGACACTGCAACCATCATAAATATGAACCCCAGTTGCCAAAAGCCGGAATTTTTTATCACCGGACCATGAGGATGCCAGAAACAGTTGTACGTCTGAAAAAAACCAAACCCGGTCATAAGTCGCTATTTTTCAGTGCCGTAACTTTGAACGGTCACTAGATGAACTTTTCTTAAGTCGAGGACTTCCTGAACCTCAAATCATGGGTGAGTGATGCTTTGATTTCACCTCACTGCCTTGATGGGACTTTTATGATCTCTCCAAATGGCCTCAAGGGCTTTTCCTGTTAGCTAGTGCATTTTGGTGGGTGGATCAGATGGTGGCATGCATCCTCCCAACGGGATTTCATTACATCAGAAGTTACAGTGTTGGATGAATGAGTGCAGAAAATCTGGCTTTGAATGACTGTATTTTCTGCAAGGTGGTGTTGGAAATGCAGAGATGATTCAGGAGCTACTTGTCCTGGGCCCAATGTTATCATCAGTACCAGTAGAGGGATTCAGGTTTTTTTAACTACCGGTTCTGTGGGTGTGGCTTGGTGGGCGTGGCAGGGGAAGGATACTGCAAAATCCCCATTCTCTCCCCACCCCACTAACCCGCTTTCCAGCTCTGTTCTCCTGTGCAGGGCAACCAAAGAAGACCCAGCCGATCAACTGGGACTCGGGAGGCAGAGAATAGATGGGGTTGGTGGGGCCAGTCAGAGGTGACATTGGCTGGTTCTCCGAACTACTCAAAATTTCCACTACCGGTTCTCCAGAACTGGTCAGAACCAGCTGAATACCACCTCTGATCAATACAGATAATAACAAGTGTTTGGCTTTTTTACCCAATGATGACATTGGTATAACTACATTGCTTGCATCACATAACTGTTACGTAACCCTTTTCTGCCTGGAATCCGGCTTAACTTTCCTACTGAGGAAACACAGAAACGTGAATGGCTTCAGAAGTCAGATAATCGATGGACAGGACAGAGGTAGAATTCAAACCGAGTGTTTCCACCTTTAAGGCAGAGACGGGGTTTTTGTATGTGTGTTACAGGCAGCAGAATTTTGAATTTTTTTATAACTAACCTTTGATCAGTGAAAAGGTGAACAGATGAAGCCTGAAAGCATATTGAAAGTAGAACCATAATGAAATCCGAGTTTGGAATTAGGATGCTGATTTTGTGCAAATTCCAGGAACTCCTCTGCTGTTCAAAATATTTCCCAGGCAGAAGGACTCTTATAAAGACAACACACTCAATTCTTGGCTATATTGCTCACCCTCCCCACCCTCCCAAGACAAATATATTGGTTGATTATTTTATTTCACTGATCTTCTCTGCAAGGAATTCATCATAATTCTGCTCACTCACAAAACCAAGAAAAAAGTTGTTGTTTTTTTCAGTTTTGCTTTGCTGGCTGTTAGCATAGAAAGAATGATAACTGCAAATGGAAATGAGATGAATTTAGTAACCGCAATCCAGATATAGATGTTTCTATAAAACACATCCAAAAATACAGACACATCTGTAAAGACAAATGCTTCTCCTGTTCATTTCCTTATAGCTTCTCTCCTTTCCTTTTCTTCAAGCTTCCAGAGTCATGAAATTCCTGCTTGTCAGCTTTTTAGAACAAATCCCCTGAAAAACCTTTTTCATACAAGTCTGAAACTTCCAAATTTGCCTGACATGGAACATTTTTTTGGAAACCCTTGAAAATATGCATATGAATATTGTTACTCATTCTGCCCAGTGTAACATCCAGTACGCATTCGGCTGTCATTGGTCGCAACCAGTAGAGAGCAGTATCTTATAAAGACTTTGCTCTGTTTTTTAAATTGTTGTAAGGACTTCTCGGAAATAGGTGTCTATTCTTCATAGTTCAGCTGTCACTGCTTTAAAAAAAAAGTTGTATTAAAATGATAATTAAAAAAAACAATCTTGCCTAATCAGATTTTAGCATAGGTTCCAAGAGTGAAGAAACAGCTGTATCTTAAGACTGCTACTGTATTCCCTTTGTTGATTTGACAAGTGTTGTACCCAGCCCACCTGTGTGACACTGCAATTTGTTACTGGTACTGACACATGTAACCAGTCAGTGTTGAAATCTGGGAAATAGAACGATCCTCCTGAAAGTTGTATCCTGTGATTTAAATTCCTCACTCCTCCTGGACAATTATTGAACTTGAGGAACCTATTTAAGGTTTGTAAGAATGAGGAATTATTACAGCCATCAAGAAAGAATCCATGCACTGGATTAATCACGCTGCTTGGGAATTCTCAAACTTGGAGGGGTGGGGAGAGCAAGAGGAGGAGTTATAGATTATAAAGCCCTGAAAAGGGCCTGACTCTGACTCCTGGGTTGCCCTAATTCAGAATTCCAAACTCCTGTTTCAGGTTTACAGAATGGAGGAAGATTTGCCCAAAGAAACGGAGGCAGAAACGAAGGAGGAAGACACGGCCCTGATTGAATTTTACAGCTCTTTCAAGGATCTCTTTGAGTTCTTCTGTCTCAATACCACAATCCATGGCACCGTCCGCTTGGTCTGCTCGAACAGTAATAGGATGAAAACAGCCTTCTGGGCTCTGCTCTTCTTATCCAGCTTTGCTATGCTCTACTGGCAGTTTGCACTGATCTTCAACCAGTACTGGGCCTACCCTGTAGTCATGTCAATGTCGGTTCATTCAGAACCAAAGATGTTCCCTGCCATTACTCTTTGCAATCTGAATCCTTATAGGTAAGTTTCCCGCCTCACTCCCTCCCCCTTCTGAATTTGGGGAAATTGAACCGAAGTAGTTTCCCGTTCTCCAAGCAAGCTCCTTACCATCTTAATGGTTACAATTGTTCCAAGGATGTTATTTGTTAGGACTTGGTGTTTCCTCCTCGGATTTAATAATCTGTACTGGGTTGCTTTGACTGTTTTCTACTTGGTCTAGTCTTTATATACGTTGTTTCCTTGAAAATACAACCTACCCTGAAAGTAAGTCCTACCTTGATTTTTTACACGTGTGCCCAATATAAGCCCTACACCCCAAAATAAGCCCTAATCAAGATAGCAATAGCACTTAGACTTATATGCCGCTTTATAGTGCTTTACAGCCCTCTCTAAGCGGGGGTGGGGATGGCGGGGTGGAACTGCCCTACTACTTACCTCCGGACAGTTGCAGCCAGGCCTCGGACAACCCGACACCAGCCTTGCCGGTCCATTCTGCAGCTGGCAAGGCTTTCCTGAAGGCCTCTGACAGCGAAAAGGAGGCCAGGGGCGATCCGTGTAAGTGAGGTGAGTCAGTGGATGGCATCCCCCTCCAAAATAAGTCCTGGTGTGTTTTTGTGGCAAAAATAAATTAAGACAGGGTCTTTTTTTCGGGGAAACACAGTATTGTTCACCTCTTATTGTCCCTGGGAGAATTGAAGCAGCTTACAAATTGGATGAATAAATGAATTAGAATACTTTATTGGCCAAGTGTAATTGGACACACAAGGAATTTGTCTTGGTGTAAATACTCTCAGTATACATAAAAGAAAAGATACATTCATCAGGAGTCGAGTATCATAAGGTACGACACTTAATGATAGTCATAGGGTACAATAAGCAATCAAATTATATTTGATTCAATATAAATCATAAGGGTGCAAGCGACAAAGTTACAGTCATACAGTCACAAGTGGGAGGGGAGGGGTGAAGAGGAGTGATGATAAGATTAACCGTAATAGTAGTGCAGACATTGTAATAGTTGAACAGGGTTGAGGGAATTATTTGTTTAGCAGAGTGATGGCGTTTGGGATTAAACTGTTCTTGTGTCTAGTTAAATTATTTATAGGGGTGTCATAGCCAATCAGAGATCAGAGAGTAAATAGGCCAATGATGCTCTAGACAGCTGAACTGATTTTGGCTCTTGCTGATGTCCTTGAGGACTGTTGACTATGAGTACAAAGGTTCCTGGAGATTAATCAAACATAATTAATGGGATAATTAGCATAACCCAGCATACTATAGTGTTTAGGGAATAGGATAATATTTCCTCCCAAACAAGATCTTGGAAGTTTTCCCCTGGCTTTTTATAATCCTTTATCATGTTCTGCCATCTTCCCAGGATCAGCCCAGTCAATCAAGATATAGCTAAACTGGATAATCTGGCAAGGGAGACCTTATATAATTTATACGGCTTCCACATTCCTAAGAACACTCAAGAAAACGTCAGCATCAACTTTTCGGAAGGAAATCCCATCAAGGTCAACAGCTCCAAGTTTCATCTGGATCGTAACATCGCCCTAGTGAAGATGCGCGGAAAAGTGGGGTTTCGGCTGGTAAGTGGAACACCTGCCCCCCTGCCCCCACCCCCCCAATTGTATAACACCTTCCTTTATTGACCGCTTGCATCAATTTTAGAGTTCGAAGGATTCTCAATGTAGACTTTTTTGGGGGGGGGGAAATCATCCTCTGAACAAAAGATCAACGGGAACTTAACATATTTAATATAGGCGATCTTTAACTTACGACCACAATGGAGCCCAAAATTTCTTTTGTTGAGTGAGACGTTTGTTAAGCGGGTTTTGCCCGATTTTATGACCGTCCTTGCCACAGTTGTTAACGGAGTCACTGCAGTTGACTCAGTGAGTAACCCGATGGTTAAGTGAATCTGGCTTCCTCGCTGATTTTGCTTGGGGAAATCACAGGGCCCCGGGACATTGCAGCCGTCATAAATATGAGGCAGCTGCATCTGAATTTTGATCGCGTGATCATGGGGATACTGCAAAGGTCGTAACTGTGGAAAAACGGTCATATGTTGCATTTTTTAAAATGCCATTGTAAGTTTGAACAGTCACTGAATGAACTGTTGTACGTTGAGGACTCCTATATTCCCAGTGCATTGATCTGGAAAAGAGAAAGAACGTTTTGCCCAGGAACCTTGCTATCTTCCTTAAGTTTCTTAATTCCCTGATTAGATAACCCTTAATCAAAAGGAGATACTCCCCCTCCCCACTTGGGTGAGAGCTTCTACTGTCAATCACAAGGCAGCGACATTAATACCGGAGGTGGTCTTCAGCGGGTTCTGACCAGTTCTGGAGAACCGGTAGAGGAAATTTTGAGTCGTTTGGAGAACCGGCCAATCCCACCTCTGACTGGCCCTGCCGACCCCATCTCTTCTCTGCCTCCCATTGAGTCCCAGCTGATTGGCTGGGTCTCCTTTGGTTGCCCTGCACAGGAGAACGGAGCTGGAAAGCAGGTTAGCGGGGTGGGGAGGGAAGGGGGATTTTGCAGTATATCCTTCCCCTGCCACGCCCACCAAGCTACACCCACCAAGCCATGCCCACAGAACTGGTAGTTAAAAAAAAAAAATTGAATCCTACCACTGGTTAACACTGCTGCCACTAATGCCATGTTGAAATTAGATGTAGGTGGACCCCACAGCCACCCGTAAGTCTTGAATCTGGGACGTCAAGATACTGCGGGATTTTCTCGCTGAGCCCGAGCCATCCCATCTGGAGGACGTGAGACAAGCTTTTACTTGTGTGGAATTATCACGATGAAAGAGGGAGCTTTTTAAAAACCATGACTCAGTCCGGCATCAAGGCACTTCCTTCAGCTCAGTTCTTGCCTCTCCCACAATAGCCTCCGCTTCTTTTGTACCTGTAAAATAAATAATAATCATGGGCTTAAGGCATGTGTTTTTGTTAAACCCCAGCAACAAACCTGGCAATTAAGAGGAGCTTAGGGAAGGCAAGAAGTGTATTGCTGAGAGCTTCCATGGGATACTGGCTCGGTGAGAAGATCCCGTGGTATCTTGACGTCTGGATTCAAGATTTATGGATGGTTATATACATCTAATTTCAACATCACATTAGTGGCAGCAGTGTCAACATCGCTGCCTTGTGCTTGCACAAAGAGAAGTCATTTAAAAGGGGGAAAATAGAGAGGTTTCCCCACCACCACACCTTTTAAAAATGGATTTTTTGCTTCTCTCTCGGACATAATGCTTACTGGAAGGGAGAAAAGCTAGACCAGAATGATCAAAGTTCAGAAGGACAGATAATCCACTACGCACAGGGTACAATGTCCTTTGTGTCCTATTTGTGGGGTAGGGTTAGGGTTAGATGATGATGGCAGATGAGATTCTGTCGAAACGTCGCTACAACTTTAAAAGCACAAATATAAAGACGTGGGGAAAATACCTGAACAAATATATATATATGTAAAAAGGAAGGTCTGGGTTCAGGTGTGGTCATAAGCCAAGGATCACCTGCATTGCAGTTTCTTAGACTCTCAGCCTATTCATCCTCCTCCTTTTTTTTCTTTTTCTTTTCTTTTGTTTGTTCCCAAGTGCAACACAACAGGTGCAAATTGCTACCACAAGCTCTACATTTCCGGAGTGGATGCCGTCCAAGAGTGGTACCGTTTCCACTACATGAATATCATGTCACAGATTCCATCCATTATCAAAATGTCCCCAAATAATGATCACATCAAAAACTTGATCTATTCTTGCCAGTACGATGGGGAGCCCTGTCGAACAAGGTAACTGACGCCTGCCTCATCTATTGGGGGAGGAGGGGCCGTTTTGTTCTGGATTCTCGCCTCCCCGGTGTGGAATTGCTTCCCCCCCCATCCAACTCCTTTGACTGACATCATAAAAACACCATTTGAAAGGGCCCGGATACAATCACAGGTGGAGATTCCCCTCCTTTTGGTGGGGCTCAAGCAGGAAACGTCAACCTCTGCCCAATCTGTTTGGAAATTAGATACAAAGGAACAGACTGCAAGAAGCAAAACCATCACACGATCACCATATCCGCTAAGCAAACATTTGTTTTAGGCTTATCCCGACAAAACGCAAGACATTCACAAACGCTTGGATATGCTAAGGAGTTGCCAGACATGAACTTTACTCAATCCACTGAGCAGGGTGTAAATATAACAGGTTACACAATGTCTCCACAAGATTTAGATTAAATTGGATCATACTGCTATAAAGATATTTTTTTTTAAAATCGCTCGGAAGCCGTCCTAGAGAAACCATTGTAATGTATTAGTTAAAGTCTTGGATTGGGACATGAGGGCCCAATTTAACTGACCATTTAATTACGGAGCTTCCTGGGTGACTTGAGGCTAATTGCTTTCCTAGCCCAGGACGTATATGGAGTGAGACCTATTAAAAAAAGACTGTTTATAGCAGGGGTACCCAGCCCTGGGCCGTGACCTGGCTACTGCCTGTTCAGAACCAGCTGCAGAAGTGCCAAGCATGCATGCATAGCTCTGTTTGTGCGAATGGAGGTGTGTGTGTGTGTGTGGGGAGGGATACTTGCCCGCCACTCGCATGGAACTATCTCCTCCCACCCTGCCAGTCCACAAAGCCAGTCCATAAACCCCGTTTATCACAACCAGAACAAATGAAATATAAAAACCTTCCCAATTTGGAAAAAAACTGGTCCACTGTTAACAATCACCTTGCTCAGAAAATGCTTATATCATTTCAAATTTATTCTGGGCCTATTTTTCATTCTTCTTTCTTTCTGTGATGTCTTTTCACAATAGCGATTATGAACATTTTCACCACCCAGTCTACGGAAGCTGCTTCACCCTGAACAAGAATGGAACAGATGAGTTCTGGAAAGCTTTCAAGCCAGGAATTGTTTATGGTATGTACAGATCCCCAAAAAGCAAATAAATACAAATCTTGCAAAATTAGATTGAAATGCCAGTGGTTGGGTTTTTTTTTTTTTTTTGCTGCGCTGTGCTTTCTGTTTTCTTTTTTTTCAGGATTTGATTGGCCATTGGGGGAAAACAAGATGCTATCTTTAGGTTCTTAGAGTTTTAAACGCTAGGTGATCTCAACTGCTGTTTTTCCAAAAAAATTTAAAAAAGTGTTTCTTTCAAATCAAGATAACCTTAACAAACAAGTTGGTGCAGTTTTCTTGGCAGGGTTATTGGTTTACATTCATCTTCTCTGAGATGTTTCTCCAGCTTCCCAAAGTAGCTCCAACTTCTAGCATTACCTTGTTTCCCATCTATACTCTAACCCAGAGTTTCATTCACCTTGGCAAGTATGAGGTGTGCAGGTGTCATCTCCCAGACTTCCCCAGCCAACATGGATTTCGGGGAACTGAAAGGTTGAGAAACACTTCTCTAACCAGACACATCTCTCTTTCACTTCTAAGTCACTCAGGGTTAGCCAAGATTAGTACCAGTAAGTCCCCAACTTACTACTACAATTCAGCCCCTAATACGTTGTTGAGAAATTTGTAAAATGTGAGTTTTGCCCCATTTTATGACTTTTCTCGTAAGTTGAAGACTACCTGTAGTAAATTCAGTTTAGGACTGAATGTCAGGGAAGAGGATCTTTTCTTTTTAATCCAGGTATAATGTTCAACTTCCTGGCAGAAAGTATTTCTCGGTTGGGTCTTATTTTGGGGGAAACAGTATGTGTGTAGATATACATACATACATATATACATACACGCACCTGTTTCCCCAAAAATAAGACCCAACTGGAAAATAAGCCCTAGAATGATTTTCAGGATGCTTATAATATAAGCCCTACCTCCAAAATAAGCCCAGTTAAGCTTGTCAGCGAAACAGATGCATTTAGTACCGTAATTCCTCAAAAATAAGACCTAACTGAAAAATAAGCCCTAATGCATCTTTTGGAGCAAAAATTAACCTAAGACCCAATCTTATTTTTGGGGAAACATGAAACACATACATACACACACTCATATACGTACACAGACACTCACACATATATAATGAAAACTGATTTTAATCAAGGAAAATTTAACTGTCGAGAAGCAGGATCATATGACCTCATGTCACCTTAATGATAAACAACAGAGAAAGTGAGAGGCAATGTGAAAAAATCTGGAGGGCAGGGTGGATAGAATGAATGAAAACACTGCTATACCCTTGGGCAGCCATTTGGGGAATCACAATTCTAGATACAGGTTGCTTTGAGCATAGCAGCCATAAGATACAGGGTGTGTTTAAACAGGCAGACAGCAAGTTTATGAGATACTGCTAACGTTGTTTTTAGAACTAATGTGTTACTCTAGGGAGAGCCAAAAAAAGAGGATGGGAGGAATCGGAAGAGATTTTCCATTTCGGTGCAAATCGGGCATTAAATCTCTCTGAGTGTTTCAGAGCTTTTGTTGTTTCTACAAGTCCTAGTCCTGTATTATTTTTGCAAATTGACAACAAATGCCCAGTAGAACTCGTGAGAATATTGTTTTTTTTTAAAAAGGCAGTAAAACAATAAAGCAGAGCAAACCATGCTAAATGAGCTTAAAACAATATAAGATGTACTTGTTATATATACCACACCAGAGATATTAATAAGAGAGGCAGCTTCAGGGAAACTAAAATGAAAACATTGAAAACAGAAAGAGGGACAGGATTCATTTGCACAATCTAATGTTCGCCATCAAAGGGTTCTATGCATGGCCAAAAATAAGGAGGGAGGCCAAAACAGAGACCTGCCATTAATTAAGAGATCTGCCATTAATTAAGAGATCTGCCATTTTGATATAGAAGTGGTCAGAAAAAATATATTGAAGAATAACAACATTTCAGTCCAGGTAAACGTGCGGATGGTACAAATGATATAAACTTACAGTAAATGCGAACAAACATTTCTCCATATCCCTAACCTATTTAAAATCTGTGAACTTCCTCGATCTGTACAAGAGATTCCACCACTGCCTATTCCTCAAGGCAGATACTCCCTCCTCTATTCACCTGAGAGTCTGCACAGTGAATAATTCACAGGTGAAACACAGCCCACACAGCCAGTGTTGCTCCCATACTTGCTAATCACAACATCAGAGGCAAGCCACGTGCAGGGAAGATTCGGTTTCTATCAGCCTCCTCACCTGCAGTACAATCCGAGCATGATAGAAACAAACCCTGCCCTTTTCTGCCGAATCCTGATTTTTAACGTGACCTCCCGTTTCTCCTTCCCTGCCTCCTGCTTCCCGATACAGGCCTATCCCTTATTCTCAAAGTGGAGCAGAAAGACCATATCCCTCTGCTGTCCACCACGGCGGGCGTGAGAGTCATGATTCACAGGCACAACCAAACCCCCTTTTTGGAGCACGAAGGTTTCGACATCAGGCCTGGGACCAAAAGTACCATTGGAATCAAACAGGTGGGATTGCTGGTCTCTCAAGGGAGACTTTCAAGAGCTGGAAATGCTGGCAGGAGATTCTTAGGTCTGTAGCAGGGGTCGGCAACCCGTGGCTCTGGAGCCGCATGTGGCTCCTTCATCCCTCTGCTGCACCTCTCTGTCTCTGGTTTGCTTCACAATTGATAGCTCTCTTGTTTAGAACAAGTAGAGGAAAACTCTAAAGCGCTAGGAGGAGACTATAGTGGGGGACCTGGACTTCCAGTCGGCAGAGTAAAAAGGACGTTGCGATAGGAGGAGACTGGTGGTGGAACCGGACTTCCGGTCAGCTCCAGAATTGAACCGGGGGGGAGTCTGGTTTAGGACCTTTGTGACTTTTTGAGTGTTTAAGGTTGCCGACCCCTGGTCTAGAAGATGCCCGGCAAGTGATTGACAGGTAGTCCTCTACCTAGGGCTACAATGGAGCCCCAAGCTTCCGTTGCTAAGCAAAACCGCTGTTAAGTGAGTTTTGCCTCATTTTGTGACTTTTCTGACCACAGCCCTTAAGTGAATCACTCCAGTTGTTAAGTTAGTAACACGGCAATTAAGAGAATCTGGCTTCCCCGTTGACTGCTTGTCGGAAGGTCTCAAAATGTGATCATATGACCCCTGGATACTGCAACCGTCATAAATACGTGCCAGTTGCCAAGCGTCTGACTTTTGATCATGTGAATGTAGAGATCCTGCAACAGTTTTAAGTGCGAAAAACAATCATAAATCCCTTTTTTCAGTGCTGTTGTAACTTCGAATGGTCACTCAATGAATAGCCGTAAAGTCGAGGACTACCTGTACGGTTCAGTGTTGACTCTGAGGAACCCCATTAACCATAAGAGCAGTAGACCGTCCTCTACAAGTATATACTCTCCCAAACCACCAGACAAGGCAAGCCAAGCGAACAAAGCATATTCCCAAATAGACATGTAGGGAAAGTACTTCGACTTAGTCCAGAGAGTAGCAGGCATCAGCAGCTGGGCTTGGAGACATTGAATTTTGCAATAAAATGCTGTTTTTCTCTCCCAACGGCATAGGATGAGGTGTCACGCTTGGGTGGGGCTTACGGCGTATGTACCAATAACGGGGAAGATGTCAACATCAAATTACTCTACAACAGCACGTATACACTGCAGGTATGGAGGAAGTGAAGAGGGTATTTATTTGTTCATTGTCTCATTTTTGAATCCCGGCCCATCTCAGTTGATCCTGGCCAAGGTTACGACCAAGAAACGAAGTTTCAGGATTCCTAGACTTTCTCTTAGAAAGTCCAGAGATGGCTGCATCCTTTTCGTCACTGAACTCCTTAGGAAATGATATTGATCAGCTTACAGTTTCCAATGCTGGAGACAATGTACAGTCGTTATGATCATTTGTCATTTGTCAAGTCTTCCCAGTAGGCAGCCCTCCAGCATACGCTTAACATGGGCCCCATTCAAACAATATCCAGGCTCCACCCTCCCAATGCCTGGACTATGGAGCTAATTGCAATCCCGGTATGAAATTCAGCATCTTATCCTCTTGTCAACAAGATCTTTTCCCCTCTCACTCTCAGAGCAGTTCCACTTTCATGTTCCTTGCTTGGATATCGCTCTCCCTGCTCCTCTTAACCCACATTCCTCATGCAATCTCAGGTTCCGAGTTCAGCGCAATAAGAGGAAAGCAACCCTCCACTGCTTTGCTCTGCTCTCCCACCAGCGTTGCCCTTTCACATTGTCTTGCAGGCCTGCTTGCATTCCTGCTTCCAGCATCATATGGTGAAGAACTGTGGCTGCGGATATTATTTTTACCCATTACCTTCTGGAGCCGAGTATTGCAACTACAATAAACATCCTGCCTGGGGTAAGTTTAGTTTAGTTTAGTTTAGTTTACTTTATTTTGTTGTCATTGCACCTGTACAAGGAAATCAGACACCATCTTCAGTGCACATCATGACCATGAAAATAAACACAAACACACATCCTTCACCCTTCACACATTGAACAGGAAACCCCCGACACCACACCAACACCGCACTATACAGCAGAATTCAAAAGAGCTTCTGCCCTGGGATAGAAGCTGTTTTTTCAGCCTCTTTGTGCTTGTTTTTATTATTCTGTACCGTCTGCCAGATGGTAATAGTTTTAAAAAAAAAAAAAGGGTGCCCAGGATTCAAGACGGACAAGGAAATTGATCTGCCTGGTGTCCTTCGCCTCTTTTCTCCCCAAGCTTGTTGGATGTCTTGCTTCACTGTATTTTAGTCAGATTTTGAGGTGGGGAGATGGCCAACCTCCCACTCTAGGCTACAGTACATTATTGCCTCTGCCACCATTTCGAAACTCCAAGAGTTTTCTTTTCTTTGTGCTATCTCAATTTGGCAGTGCCACCTGACGCCAAAATGAGTCCTCACGCTATACATTTTAAGAGCTTCAGTACCATCCTTTGTTCTGTACAGGTTGACAAGGGAGGACATTTCCTTTTTTTTTTTCAGTTTTCTATTCCTGTTTATTTTGCCATTATGGTTCCATTCTGTAATGGACTGTGAGAATAACCTTGGGAGACAGGAGGCAAAGCATCAGCAAGAGATAGCTCAGCCCACAGAAGGAATGGGGTGGAGGAAACACCTCAGAAGGAACCCTCCCTAGTCCTCTGAAACGTAAAAGCAACAGAGGGGAGACTTCCTTTCAGTCCTGCAAGAGCCTATTATTGTTGTAACCTTACAATAAAAGTAGTGTCAGTCCTCTTAGTTTTGCTTCCTTGTCTGGACTTTCTCAAAGGGCTGATGCATTTACTGAGAAATTGACGTGGGCTTCATACTTGAGAACAAAAAAAAAAGGAAGCTAATCTTTGCTTTGTTCTTAGAGTTGCTACAGAGCTGTTCCATAATCTGTTCTTACAAAGTCTCGCTGAGGATGAGGCAGCCTAAATGCCCATTTTGGTTTTAGCATTTGGACAGCAGCCTGACCCAATTCAGTTATTCAGTTGGAAACAGGAAGGGAAAACCAGGCATTGCACAGCTGTAAATAGGAAGCGACTAGGAAGTCCAGCTATTCATCTGGAAACGCGGGTTTCTCGAAGCCCAGGCTCAGCCCCTTCGGGATCTTCCAACTTTGGCGAATTTTCAGCTACAATTTTACTGGCGGCAGTTGCCTTCTTTTGACTTCACTCCTCTCTTCCCCAGGTCATTGCTTCTATCTGCTGTACAAAGAGCTCACCGACCACCAGTTAATCTGCTTTAGCCAGTGCCCCAAGCTGTGCAAGTGAGTAGCAGAGGAATATTGACAAACCAAATAAATAAATAAATAAAAATAAGTATTCATGCGGATGGAGGGAGACCAGGTTTACCTCCCCTCGTTTTCTGCTGTTCCCTGTCTGAAATCTCATCTCCTTCCATGCTTCAAAGCCTCCAAGCATGCATGCAGACATATAAGCTGTTGTAGACTTGAATCCTCCCTGGGCCACCTTTCCCCACCCCAGGGACATGTTCTGTTAGCTTCCAGCAGAAACCTTCTGTCCAGGGCCCTGATTGACCAACACCAGTAACCTCCCTCAGATCCTGTGAACGAGTGCCTCCTTTTAAAAAGGAGCAGCATGTTGCAAGATACTTGGGGGGAGGGAAATCCTCATTAAAGGAAGTGGAAGGCCTCCTTGATCTAGTGGGAGGACAAGAAAAATGAGGAATTAAACACGAAATAAATGTATTGATTGCCCCAGATGTGATACGAAAAGAAGATAATCTTGCAGGAGGAAAAAACAAAACCCCACACACATACAGAGGTTTGACAATTGTACGCAACCAGTTCATTTGTCATCATCTTGCAGAATTAAAGCGACCCCAAATCTTTGGCTTGGCAGTATTGCAAAATATTTGAGGTAAATATGAATGCGAACCTATTGGATTGGTATGGAATTAACAGCAGGTTCTATGTCATTGGCAGGGAAACTTGGTATAAACTCTCGGCGGGATATGCGAACTGGCCGTCAACTAAATCCGAGGTAAATGTTTTTTTGTTTTTTTTTGCTGTTTTGCACAGACTGGGAACGGGGAAGAACGTAGTAATGACTTACAGTGGACAGCATAACAATTAAAGGTACTCCCGTTGAGTTGCTTCCATCCCACCATTTTTGAAAGGGTATGGAAGCTGTCTACACTGAGAAGAGACAGGGCTCCGTTCCAGCTAAATAGCTCCCAATGGGATAAAGGCCATATTTCATGGGATATCTTTCAGGGATAACAATTCACAGAGATTCACATGTATGCATATTGTTATACCCATAGGCAAGCACAGAAAGTCAAGCCAAACTTGTTTTTTTTTTAAAAAAAACTGGGGTTATGAAACAGAGAAAATAGCATAAAGAAGCGAGATAAAATTGACTAAGAAATCCACCACAAACTCGTGAATTCAGGTCGCAGAACAGTGAGATAAGAATCCTTCCTCCACCCCAGGGGGAAGCTGCATCCTGCAAACTGCAATGTGGAAGTTCTGCCAATTGAGCTGCAGTGCAACCGAGCCCAAAAATAAAAAAAATAAAAATAAAAAATCTGTGCCCAAGGAGGAAGATGTTTTTGCAAGTATCACATGCTCCTTCCTTCGAGTATGATTTTCAAAAACAAAAAACAAAAAAACACCCATCGGCAACCTTTCCCACATCATCGTTCTGAGATCAGTCAAAATTCTTGGCTGAACTCCCTCTTCCTACTAGTTCTCCCCATCTAGCTTGCAGCTTCTTGTCTTCTTGTGTCTTCCCTTTCAGATTTTCATTTCCCTCCCTGCGTTTCTATTTCAGAAATGGATTCACAGAGCACTGCAGGCAGACCACACGTACAACATTACCACAACAAACAGGTGAGTTACAGGATTTTCTTGTTCCTTGGTTGAAGAAACCCTACCCTTGACTTGCAGGTGGTGTGTGTCTTGCTTGCTTTCCTGGTAGGAAGAACAACAATTTCCTTCGGGAACTTACCAATTTTTTTCTGTTTTGATCAGGGCTCTCCTTCTTCCTGAATTTTTTTTTTTTTTATGAAAGACAGGTTCAAGGACAAACTTCGTACTAGAGAAGTTTGGTTTGCTCACATTTTCTTTCCCTCCATTTCAGCAAGGATATTGCCAAGGTGAATATTTTCTATGAGCAATTAGATTACTATTCTTGGGATGAGTCTCCAGAATATAACGTAAGTTGGGGGAATTCCTCTTTCATGTATGCATTTTATGCCAGGAAGGCAACAACGTCTGAAGCCACTAACTGTATGGTTCATATTTTTTATGTGGGGTTTAGGTGACCCTGGTGATGTGCAACATGGGAAGCCAATGGAGTCTTTGGTTTGGATCTTCTGTCCTCTCGGTGGTCGAGATGTTTGAGTTCCTCGTGGACGTCACCATCTTATCTCTCATCTTCTTCTATCGGCGGCTTACAGCCAAGAGGAGACACAAGGTGTCAAGCCCCCCTAAGGTGCCAAGTGTGAGTTTGACTTTAGAGAAATACCGCTACATTGAAGAAGGTTTGGCCATGGACCAAGATGCAGAGAAGTCTCAGACCAGCTACGAGAATCCATCCTTCATTCCCGACGAGGGACTCCCTACGTATTCCAAATATAACAAGTATCAGATGCCAGAGCTATATCCACCTGTGGTTCTTCACCGATTTAAGCACCAAGAGGACCAAGGGACACACCAAGATCCCAAGAGTTAACGGCATAGGAAGTGACCCACAAAGCTGTTTTCAAAAGGACAGCTTCCCAACGGAGGAAGTGGAGCCTACGAAGGGAGCGGTGAATTCTCCACCTTTGGAAAGGTCAAAGCCCAAAGGAGAGGACTCACGGGATTGGCCATTCAACAGGTGGCGGGATTGGGGAATGGTCCTCTTTCAGGTTTTCCAGATGGTCCTGAGTGAGATCAGTGACTATGCCTGTAGGAAGATAGGACTTCCTCAATGAGCTCATGGAGGTCACGGAGGTCAACACCCCTCCCACCCCTTTTCCCACGGACTAGGCAGTTGACACACTGCGTGCTGATGAATTCCTGGATTGACTTGAAAATGTTTCTTCTTCCTTCTGTTATTTCTGTTGCAATATTTGTCCTACGGATAATTCAAGTTTTATTTTGAGCTGTTCCACAGCCTCTTTGAAACACAGCAAGGCACTGTGTGGTTTTGAGCAGCCTATTTTTTTGTGAGCTGGGGCAATGGGAGACTGGCTGGCATTGTCCAGTTCCCTATAAAAATAAATAAATCTCTTTTAGTTTTGACTTGGAGCTTTCCCGAGAAAACCAGATTCAGCTGGGCACTCTCAAGTAGAACACATTGGATCCTCGACATTTCACAGATTTGCTCAGGTTAAATGTTAAACCGCTCACATATATATATATATATATATATATTTTCTAAAATTACGAGGAAACGTCCTGTATCATCTGCATTAACGGGAACTCGGGAGGATGCGATAACAGTCACCCGTGCTCTTCATTCAAGCAAAAGGACTTTTTGTGCTTGAGTTGACCCATAAAAAAAAAATCTATGTTGGGTGTTTCTGATGTTCTGTTTCTCTTTGAAAATGTGAGGTTCCGTGTTCCCTAAGTCAAACAGGCACAAAGCAATAGTTATCACACTGCAAGGCAACCGATGTCTGAAATTAAGCCTATAGTCTTTTTCTGAAACTGAATATAGTCAGACCCTCAGGCGAGAAAGAATAGTTGCGAAAATTTCTGTGATTCGCTGGCAATAACAAGCCTTCAGATTGGTTGACTATGATTCCCCTGCCTTGAACACACTCCAGTGATCACTTTTGTCAATTATGCCTAACATCAGCATGATTATTTTTAGATCAGACTAGAAGGAAATAAGAACGTCTGCAAGCAAAATGTCAGTGGTAGAAGGTTTGCCAATTCTCAGCAGAGGTAACTTTGGCATTGGGATCTAAGGAAGCTTTTGCCGTAGACATAAAACAGAGAATGGGGGATATGCCATTAAATTCTTTTAAGAATCAACGCTGCTATCGGAGGCTAAAAGGCAAGTTATATTGGGAGGATCCTTCTTGTCAGTCCTGTTCACATGTTGCTAGACAAAGCAAGTCAATACCTGTGTCGAATACCCAACTGACACGTATGTGGAGGCCTTCTGTGAAATTCATATTGTCTAACTTCTGATTCTGAACAGAGCCAGAAATGGCACCATTCATGGACGAGAGGAAATCTCCAGGAGGCTGGGGAATCTCTTAAGAATAAGAGTTTTAAAAAAGAATTGAGGAAGGGATACTACCCAGGAGCCAAAGAACAAGGAATGACTAATGATGGGAAAAGGGGAGACAGAAAACTGAGTAGAAGAATGCGAAGAGTCAGTTTGCAAAGTAGCATAGCCTGAAAAGAGACAGTCCAGCCTTGGTTTCATTTGCAGGGACCAATGGCAATTGAAATCGACACACCTTTCTAGAAAGGTATCAAGGAACATTCAACACCTTGTTCTAGATCAAGCCAATCTCCTCTTCCAACTGCAAACAACTCAGCGGTTCTGGAAAGGCCAATATTTTCAATTTCCCCCTCCTCTCTGTCAGATCTCTGGTAGACAAAAGGTGGTTAACCTTAGGTATGAAAGCTCTCTTGGCCAGCAGGGGATGGACAGACTTCTCTGAATCAGCCTGGATAGAAGGATGTCATAAGACTCCCTGTCACAGTCGCTTTTCCCTTTCTCTCCCCTTTCATTTTGATTTGTTTTTTCCTCTTAACTGTTGTGCTGCTATTGAGACTTGGATGTAATTGTAAACATGAATATCTGACTGTAAATTATTTGGGATGTGTGCAGGTATGAGTGAGAAGATTAAAAAAAAACACTGAAGCTTTTTTGTTGTTGTTTTGTTTACCTGGTGTGATTCAATAACTTATTTTCCTTGCACGTGGTTTGTTCGTTCTTTTGATTTTGGAAAGCTGAACCGGCAAACAGGAATTTGTTCAGGTTATTTTATTGTCCTTCAGTATCACAGAGCCTCCCTCCAACCATACACTCACATACACATATACACATGAAGGTAGATCCATTTCCCTGATCACTTGATTCAGAGCTTTGGCCTCGAAAGCCATTCATGGTATGGGCCCAGGTTATTTGAGGGACTGTTGCTTTCTGATTCCCTCTTCCCATCCCATCAAGTAGAAGAAGTATGCTTCAAATCCTGTCTGCTAAGGAATTACATCTAGACTCAGGAGACAGACCCTTTCTGTCATGGGTCCCACCCTATGGAACCTGCCTGCCACCTCCCCCCCTCTCTCTCTCTCACACACACACACCACTGCGATTGGTCCCATCCTCGATGTCCTTCCGGAAGTTAGAACCTAGTTGTGGCAATAGGCTTGGAGGGGGGTGGCATCTGAAGGACACGGGGTTTTAAATTAATTCCCTACCTTGTGTGTCACATATAACGCTCTCCCTAGCCCTCTGAGCTCGTTTTTTTTTCTTGCAGACATTTCATGATCCAAACTAGGTAATATCATCAGTGCTGGGAACTGGGAAAAGGGCACTGATGAGATTGCCTAGTTGGGTCGTGAAATGTCTGCAAGAAAACAAACAAGCTCAGAGAGCACCGAGGACCCCTCAGGTCAACCCTGAGCTACAAATGTTCTCCTTTATTAGTACTCTGCCTAGTCCTTTAGGAGGTAGGTATGCAGGTAGGTAAGTAGGTAGGTGGATAGATAGATAGATAGATAGATAGATAGATAGATAGATAGATAGATAGATAGATAGATAGATAGAATAGAATATAGGTAGATGAGAGAGAGAAAAAATAGAGATAGATGATAGAGATAGATGATTGATAGAGAGAGAGAAAATAGATGATGGATAGAGATAGACAGATGATGGATAGATAAATGGATAGATAAATGGATGGACAGATGGGATAAATAGATTTCATTTTTAAGTCTAAAGTGCTTTTATAATTTATTTATTTTGTCAAGCATGTATTAGATAACAGATACAAGTATAAACATGATTATAAATATATGAAATGGATACAAATAAAAAAGAAACATTAGGACAGGGACAGTAGGCACGTTAGTGTGCTTATGCACGCCCCTTGCAGACCTCTTAGGACAGTCTAACGGTCTACGGTTAATTACTGGTTTTCAAAGCGATTTTTATTAAATGCTGCCGAGAGTCCCATTTCTGTGAGATGGGCAGCGTACAAATGCAAATAAAGCCAGGGATGCATTTCTTTTCCTGAAGAAGGGCTCATATCCACACCTCTCTCCCCACATGCTGGCTTCCTTGCCACCCCCTCTGATGGACCAGGAGGTAAGCTAAGCTAGCGTGGGCGTTAACACTCTTCGTTTCTTGGGCAACCTTGAACAACAACTTCCCAGCACCAAGGAAACCGTCTGCTACCGGCTTTCCAAATTAGCACGGCAGACTGCCGCTTAAGCCTCTGCATCTCTGTTGAACTTTTGGTTTAGCTGTTGTTGCAGCGGGTAAGGCTTTAGCTCCAGACAGCGGCGCCAGTCCTAACAATTGACTGGCAGCCCATTCAGCCCTGTCAGAAAGAATCAGTCTGACTGAAGACAAAAGAAGGGAAGGAGTATTCTCCAAAGACCGACTGGCATGGAAAAGAAAGGACAGGGTAGAAATGCAGGTTTTCCCCCAGGTCATGTCATGAACCAATCTGTGAATGGAGATGCTTGGCAGAGGGAGAAATAACATCGCAGTGACGATTCACCCCCAAGGAAGTAAAAGAAACCCAAGATGGATTTCTTGGGCCTCCAAGCGGCCCAATACGCCTAAATTGGATTATATGGCAGCACAGTATTAAAATAAAATGGCATTCGTTGCCCTTCTCAGCAAGGAAAGTTTGGACAAACAAGCCCGTGGTTGGGAATACGGAACCAGGTAGATATGCAAGACCTTCGTTTTAAAAAAAAAAAAGGCTATTAGCAATAGCTCCTAGACTTATATACCCGCTTCACAGGGCTTTTACACCCCCCTCTAAGCAGTTTACAGAGTCAGCCTCTTGCCCCCCAATCAATCTGGGTCCTCATTTTACCCACCTCAGAAGGAAGGAAGGCTGAGTCAACCTTGAGCCGGTGAGGATTCAAATATTAGGATTAAATCACATTTAAAGAAAGCACATCTAAAGGGAAGTCACGTTTAAAAAAAAAAAAAAACTGAAGGGGAAAACTACATTAAAAAGGACACAAACAGTATACAACCCAAAAAGAGGCTAGAAACCAGAGGGAAAGTTGCCTGCCCATCCCCTCCAACTTGTGACTGACTGTATGACTGTAACTTTGTCTCTTGTATCCTAACGATATATACGGACTGTTTCCTAGTATGGTTTGATTGCTTATTGTACCCTAGGACTATTATTAAGTGTTCTACCTTACGATTCTTGACTTCCCCCCTCCACACCAATGCAAACCCAGTTGCAGCCCTCACCCTGGAAACAGTCAAGATCGTTTTGGTTTGTGCCAGTTGATGCTCTCTGTCCTTCCTGGCTTGACTACCTGGCCTAAGCTGCCAGTTTAAATCTCTGCAGAGAAGGGACGGAATTCTATAGCTCTGCCCATGGAAGCAAATGTCTACGAAATGAAACCCATTTATAAAACCATTTGAGAAGCCAATAAAAGCCACAGTGTTTGACAAGACAATGAGAAATAGGTGGACTGAAGGCAAGAAGTGGTCTCTTGTAATGGAAAAGGCCATGAGTGACCCTCATGGTATGGGGATTCAGACTGAAAGGTCAGGCTCAGGTGACAAAATTCGTAATAATTCCTCAACAAAACCATAAAATCCACACCCACGCCCTTAAGCGTTGGCTACTTTAGCACAACCATAAAAAGTCCCTGCAAAATCTACGTACAAAGTAACTTATTTTTCTTCCCAATCTGATTATGGGTTTGCTTTGCAGAGTAGATGTAAGGGCTGTTGTGGTGTGTTGAAATTCTTCCTTCTTCGGTTGAAGTCCCATACTAGAAGAATAGAAAAGGAAAAAGAAAGTTGTTGTATTTGATGAAACTCCCAGTTCGTGATAGGGTCAACATTTTACCCGCATACTATGCGTCAGTGGAGGAAAGTTTCCTTACCCAACTGACGATGTTACCTAGTTGGGTAATGAAATGTCTGCAAGAAAACAGCCAAGCTCAGAGAGCATCAAGGGACCCCCATACACAGAACAGATTTAATGGAAAGGATGTAGGCAAATGGTTCCCCAGCATGAAAACATCAAGAATGAACAAATCAACAGAAGATCTAAACTTGTGGCCTGAGATTATCCAGTTTTTCTCTTTGGACTCAAAGACAGACCTCTAAACTCCGCAGGAAAATTCTGACTCACCCCCCCACACCTCAAACCCCCCCCTTACCATGAACCCCTGAGTCAAATGCTGACTTCATGCTGAGCTTTGGCGCATCCCAACTCAATGATGTATGATCCCTCTGTAATACCACATAACCCACGGGTCTTCAAGATGAGGGCTGGGACTCTCTGGAAGTCGCAAACATCTTAGAAAGGTGTATAGGTGTGTGCCATTTTTAAAAATCTCTGATCGGGCTTGCCCAGGCAAAATGAAATCATGCTTTGAACTTCACAAGCCCAGAGTCACTGGGAATCAGGTGACATATATATATATATATAATTTTAGAAACGAATAAAAATTAAAACAACTAAATTAAGTTCTTGTTGAGCCCTAAACCCTATGAAATTCATGGAGAGGTTCACATATCATTGACTAATGATATGAAAAAGTTAGAACCAAAAAACATTTAAGGGGAATGCATTGTCTTTGTTTCTTGCCAGAAAATTATCTGGATGGCCCCTGTTTTTAATTTATGTTCTCGATCTCTTTAAGAAGCTGAAGACAGCATGGGATAGCATTTCCTCCATAAGAAAAACTCCATGATTGAAACAAGATATCCTCAGCTCGTCCCCTTACAACCACCATGTGTTTGCTAGAAACATATAGGTTGCATTTTCCGAACACGTTTGGGTGGGGTAGTTTCAATCCGATGCATTGTGGAAGCTCAGCCATTGTATAAGCCATGACAATAACTCATAATTTTTGAGCATCACAACAATATGGATTTATAGTAGTGTGTATGTGGGACACCATCCATTAAGTTAGATCCCCAGTAAACTCAAGTTGCACTTAATTCAATTAAACTCTCTGTGACCAATTTATTTTATTGATTCCAGCAGTATCAAAATCCAGCCAGCTTTATCTGGAGGCAAACCAAGAGTATATCACTATGCTCTGGAAGAATAATTTGAAGGTCCCTCACATGCAACAATGGAGAGATTTGTCTTTGCAAGCATCTTCGGTGAGGTCTTAATCTATTTTTTTTGTTATACATAATATATACTTTTGTTTTGTTTTGGTCTGTGCATGCTTATGAAAGTCGTACATAGCCATCTATTACCCAAGGCTGTAATTTACTGCTCCCTGTTCCAGAACTAAAACTGGCCAGAGATACATGTCAGTTTCAATCAAACTCAAAAGTGATACAAAAGCTTCCAAAGTTACAGAACTTCTCGGTTTCAGCAGAAGGGCAGGCATGGGGTAGGGTTGGCTGCATTTGGGATGGGGTTACAGAACCGAAACTGGATTTGTGAGGGGAATTTCAGGTCAACAGGATTGAAAAGGAACACGGGGCATGGGTAAAACAACGAGTTGGCCAAGACAAGGAAAAAGTGAAGCAATGAGACATCTTTAAAGTTACATATCTGCTGTTTTGCTCAAATGCCCCTTGGCTTCACCTGCTACTTAACCTATTCCCTCTTACTGCAGTTGAACTTCCAGGGGTGGTTGTCACTTCAGAAGCAGTAATCTAAATCCCCCTTCTGTTAGGATTCCGTCAATTGCCCTAATTAAAACATGAGCCTCGAGCCAAGCTTCAAAAGAATCCAGAAGATTTATTAGGAACATGACCAGCATTATCCTGTATGAAGCCAACTCTGGCATACGTAATTTACAGTCACCTGTGACCCTGTTTCACCTCTCCTCCCTGGGTGTATCATAAATCAGATGCTCCAATGAAGCACGTTCATGGGCTAAGTGTCATCAATCACTTTCTCCAATTAAGGGATTTCGCTGGCCAGAAGATCCGGCAGCTTGGTTACAATCTTTTTAAGATAATGGTAGGAATGTACTTCTGGTTTTAAACTGCCACCCTGCTCCTTCCCCCCCTTGTTTATGGCAACTCTAAAGCAGGCATAGAAATGCTTTACGAGTTGACATCTTCTTTTGAGAGCCATCGATAACCATCCTGACCCTAGAATCCCATCCGATCCCATAACATCTTCACTCTAACCTGCCTTGTAAAGCAGGCAAAAGGATGGAAGGAAAAAGAGAATAGATGCCCTCTAAGAAAAGAAAAAAAAAAAAAAAAGGAACATGAAGACAAGTGGGAACGTTGTGTGCCAGAGAAAGTCACTGGCTGAAAGTCCTAGCTGGAGCAAAGATATTGTGTGACTGGTCCCACATCTTGCATTCCTGATCCAGCACATCTTATTCCAAAGGGCGTTGTTGTTCCTTCTGAAACAAATCATGAACTTGCATGGAAGGGAAGGGTCATCTCCATTGAAAAATCTGGGTGTGTATTTTCATATATACTTCTTTTTCCCCTTCTTAATTTTCCATTTGCGAAAGAAAAATGGGGCAATAACGTGGTGAGTCACTCCATTGGCTGCTCTGAAAGGCTCAGCCTCCTTGAATGTTTGACATGGGCTCAAGCTATCTTATTTTCTTTCCTGGTTTTTCTAATAGAATGACTTGATCATGATCTACTTGCCCAGCTACTAAAAATGCCACCTGGAATTGTCTGAGACGATGAATAATTTCAGATTCCCCTTTTCAAATAGAAGATGTCATTAAACCCAACAGATTTTTGATTACAGAAGTCTAAAAAAACCAGAAGTCTAAAAATAAAACCCCAAACCTATTAACAAATCAAAAGGTCACCTTACTGTACAACCCCCACTTTTGATCAAACCATCTAACAGGACATTTTGAGAACTATTTCCTCATCTCCAGGACATCAGCCCATGTCAGAAGGCAAGCTGACTATTTCTCATGTTATTGTGCCTTAACTAGCTTGACAAAATGTTCAGTTTCACCTCTATCCACATCATGTAATCCAGTTTCTCCCCTCTGACTAAACTCTTCCTTCTGGTTGCCAAATTGCTGCCTTTGCGGGTGGTTTTCTGTCCCTCGAGATGAGAAATGGCCCATGACCTCAGCTGTTAAATTACCCTAAGATCACCTCATTCTCCATCAGTGTTTACGCTTGAGCCAGGGACAATCAGCGGACAAAGAAGAGAAAACAAAGAAACGTTTACGATGGCCCTCCCTGTTCCTTCCGATGTAATGAACATGTCATCAAGTACAGATAAATGAAAGAACCATCCATTTATTTTAGATAATAATATTTTGTACTTTATTTTTGTTCCCTCTGTGCCATTGCCTCTTTTCTTTTGAACTCTGTAATTAACTTGTAGCCCTTCACTGGAGGAAACCAGATTCAGTCTTTAAGGTCTTAAAAGAGTTGATGGCAAATGTGTGTGTGTGTAAGTGTGTGAGTGTGTTTGTGTGTGAGGGAGGGAGGGAGAATGAATGAATGAATGAATCTTAGACAGGATGCCCCCCTGATCTAATTCCAGACAAAAAGCTCTTTCAGTTAATATGGAATAATTTCCCACAAGATAGGGTAGGGTAGAGTAGAGTGTAGAGTAGAGTAGAGTAGAGTAGAGTAGAGTAGAGTAGAGTAGAGTAGAGTAGAGTAGAGTGTAGGGTAGGGTAGGGTAGAGTAGAGTAGAGTAGAGTAGAGTAAACAGAGTTGGAAGGCATCTTGGAGGTCTTATAGTCCAACCCCTGTCCAAAACAAGAAACCATTTCAGTCAAATCGTTGTCCAATCTCTTCTTAGAAGCCTCCATGTTGGAGCACCCACAACTTCTGGTGGCAAGTCATTCCCTCCATTACTGAAGGTCTTTCAATAATATGGAAAGGCCAGAAATCGGTTAAAAGGGAAGCAAGAACTCAAGGAAAATGTTAGTAACAGATAGAGACAAATCATAGCTCAGTGTTCACAAAATAAAATCTGCATTCAAAGGGTCCAGATGTGGCTCACAGTGGTCTTTGTCATCCAGGGCACTCTGCCCTTGTCTTCTTCCCAACCATTCATTATCTGAACCCCTTCTAGGTGGCAGATTGCAGGTGGTATTCACAAAAGGCCTAGTAAAGCAGATCTCAACTACAAAGAGTGTCTCATTGGTTTTCCATGTGGGTCACGGGCGTATAAATTGAGGATGTGTGTAAGCTAAGAAAAATGGCTTCTGGTTATACCAGACCATCACTGTGCTTGACCAAAAGAAATGTGCCTATCGTCCTCACCGGCTGCCAGCTAACCACAACAATAACAGATTTAGAATTGAGATTTTGAAGGGGGCGGGGGAATACTTAAAAGTAGAACATACGCACACATTTTCAGGCACATTATTTACAAAGGTTAAGAAAAAAGGAAAAATATAAATTAATCTCAAATGGACCTCTGCATATGCTTAAACAAGCATGATATCGACCAAAAATATATATTGATTTCGCCTCTCACTAAGGCTCTTGTCTCCAGGTGGTGTTTTCCTCAAGGTTTTAAATAAATAAAAAGCAGTGGTCAGTGGCCCCCAAAATAATAATAATAATAATAATGCTTAGACAAAGACTCCGCCCTCATCCTTGGGTATCATCCAACACAATTATCCCAGTGTTTTCAGACCTCCTTGGTAATTATGGTCCGTAGCTTTGTTTTGTTTTGGTCTTTGGGTATAATTATTATGAACAGTGGCTGGAGGGACAGGTAATTTCATCCAAGGATTTGATTGCTTGGGTGCCTATAAAGGGCGAGAGGTGGCTCCAGAAAAATTGTACAAGACCAGCCCTCCAGCAGCTGAACCAGATTCGTTTTGGGTTGTTGCTCCATGGCAGAGATGAAGCCTCTTGTCATCTCCGTGCTGGTTTTGGCTTGTGGTAAGTCAATTCCTCTGCCGTTCCTCTGCTTTCAAGAGTGGAATCGTAGGTGCTCTTTACCATGTCTTTTATTTTAAAAATGTGGTTTTGGGGGAGATGTGGAGAGATTTTTTTTCTCAAAGACAGTGCCTTTCCTTCTGAGTTGGCTCCGTCGTTAAGCCAAATTGGAGCGAGGGAATGAAGCATGCTGGGAAGGGGAAACGGGCAGACTAACCAAGACAGACTCTATGGCAAGGGTCTTCAAACTTGGCATGGTTAAGACTTGTGGACTTCCAACTCCCAGAATTCCTGAGCTAACATGGACTGGAGGAGGAATTCTGGGAGTTGAAGTCCACAAGTCTTAAAAGCTGTCAGGTTTGAAGACCCTCTGCTCTATGGCCTTGGCACTCCCCCTTTCTGCTTCCCTAAAATGAACAATTCCTCTTTTTTCAGGATTGGCTCTTGTGACCAGCACACCTTCTCAGTTCAATGAGATGATCCAACTCAGCACCGTTACCTACAGCCTGGCCAACTTCACCAACTATGGGTGCCACTGCGGACCTGGGACTCAAGGCCTTCCTGTAGATGCCATCGACAGGTGAGGGGTTACCTTCCCTTTTCATCCAACTGTGTCAACCTTTGCCTACAATCCAGGGGCCATCGGGATTTCACGCTGAAAAGAGAAGTTCAAAAAGTGGCCTAATACATGTGGAATGTCCTAAGGATTCCACTGGAGTGGGAGAAATCGAGAAATCGGTGGGTGTAATCAGAGCTGGAGTGGACTCCTTCGGGGTAACACCCGTCTTTTTTTCTTGAACTCCAGCTACTGTTTTTAGAAACTGCGTTCGCACATTCATTTAACTCGGCTGTCAATTAGCCCATTTTCTAGCTTTGTACCATGTTTGAAGGGAGATCATCCCAAGCATTGTCCGTGCTTTGGAATGGCTCAAATTAGCTCCTTCTCTAATGACTTTCAGAAGGATGTTTTTTAAAAAACTTAGTTTTTCCAGTCAAGTTAATTTGTTATTGGTTTTATTCTTTTTTGCTTGTCCTTTTTTTTGGGGTGTGTGTGTGTGTGTGTTATTCTTAATGTGGTTTGTTCATTTGTGATTTTAGCACCTAGATACATAATGTTTTTATTAGATGCACCATGGATTATTATTTTTTTGGTTTACTGGGTTCATATCATGTAGGCTGCTGAGCATCTGAAAATTGCGGCGGCATAGACAGAACAAACTGACAAAATAACTGATGATGTTCACCCAAGATGCAAATCCACCCAGAAAAGAAAGTTACCAAGATTAAAACTAAAACAAAACAAAACACCTTCTCGTGTTTTATGCACACGCTGCTAATTTATTTTCCAGGCAGCACACATGTGCCAGCAAAGGCTTACTTCCACCCACCCCATCCTTGTATTTTTGAATTTATCTATTAAAATTAGTATATTTAATTTGCTTACCAAAAATTGCCAGTGCTAAGGAAGAAAGAAGCCTCTGGCTGAATTATACATCCAGCTCCAAAGTAAGAATGAACTACTGATTTCAGATATTTCTTTTCTGCTGTGGCATCTATGTGGAACAGGCACGGTCTTGCAGGTAGCTCCCTTGTCAAAATGAAT
This sequence comes from Notechis scutatus, assembly GCF_049901735.1. Taxonomy (NCBI): domain Eukaryota; kingdom Metazoa; phylum Chordata; class Lepidosauria; order Squamata; family Elapidae; genus Notechis; species Notechis scutatus. Next base: position 3,766,593 of record NC_142024.1, on the reverse strand, counting down.
TATTTGCCCTGCAAAAACAGTCAGTCATTGGTTGGCAGATAAGGGAGGTCTCCCTTCAATGCGAAGCACTGAAGAACTCTGCCAGCCAGCTCCCTCAGGTGTATGCCATTCCGTATTGCCTTCAACTGCATTAGATATTTTAAAGTTTAAGTAGGCTGGTACTTCCACTGCTTTAATCTCATCTCATTCCTTGGAAATTTTTCTGCTATAAGATACTGGCTGGCTAGGTGAGAAAGATGCGTCATGTTTTATTTTACTGCTATTTTTATTTTTATTTTATTTAACCTACAAGGACTTCGTCTTCCCTAAACCAAGGCTCTCCGAACTTGGCCAGTTTAATACTTCAACTTCTAGAATTCCTCAGTCAACATGAGTAGCTGAGGAATTCTGGGAGTTGAAGTCCACAAGTCTTCGAGTTTAACATTTTGATTGAGTTATAAGATAAGATACAAAATAGGAAAGTAAATAGGAAAGCAGTGGAGAGGAAGATAAGGAAAAGAAGTGAGGAAGGATTAGGAAGAAGAAAAAGAAACATTTGACTTCCGACTCTCTCTGTTGCAGTAAAATAAGCAACAGAAGAAGTTCACAAGTCTTAAAGCTGTCAGTGTCAGCCATATTGAGACCAGACGCTTCCTCACTGCCACATTCTTGAGTCAGGGAAAATGGGAGGAGGGAATTTCTTGGAGCGTATGTGGTTAGACATAATAGCATTCTTCTTCGAAGTGAAGGTCATGTTATTTCTGCACCTGGGTGAGGGAGAAGTTTCAAGTTGGGACGGATGGTGATTGGGGCATGTGATGCAATGATGAGTGCAGGGGGTGGATTTGTAGGTTTTACTTATTGCAAGGAAACCCAGAACTTTCAGATTCAGGATTTCCCAGATGTGCCAGTTTATTATCCAAATAAAACAGAACTTTTGAGAGGATGTCTGTCTCGGAGTTATTTGGTTGGAGTGGACGCTGGCATTATCCCGAATCTGAAAGTTGCCAGAGACCCCCTACCATAAACTACATCAGGACTTAGCAGAGCAACGCAAGAAGTTTGTCCTGTGATAGGAGGAGGAGGTGTGACCAAAGGTGCAGGGAGTGAGCTATATTCTTTTCTCATTCCATTTCAGTAGAATATTATATTTATTCTAGAGTCCTTGTCCAAAATGGCTGTGGACCTCCTAGAGTCTCAGTGCTGCGTATTAAGAAATCAAAACTGGAGACGTTATGTAATTCTGCGCAAAGGCGTTCGGTGGCCACAGCCCTCCTGACTGAGCCTTGTTCATTCATTTATCGCTCTGGACATGTGTGTTTTCTTTTTCTACCGAAAGGTGTTGCCACAGCCATGACTGTTGTTACAACAAGGCGGAGATGTACGGCTGCAACCCCAAAGTCCTCAACTACCAGTTTTATGCCCAGAGAGATAAAGTCAAGTGCGGTAAGTTAAAGAGACGCTAAACTGGAGAATTGGATCAAAGTAGCGGTTTGCAAGAAGATCAAACTGGGAAGAGAGTCCAGCTAAGCAGGCCACTAGATTACTTGGATGTAAACTTTGTGCAACTTGGGAACTCAGCCATTGCAAGCTGTAATTTATGGCTTAGCATGAGTACTAGGGCTTCTGTGACCCAGACTGTGGTAGCTTGATAAATCATAGTTTAGTCCAGAAGCTGGCCTATTTGCAGCCACTTTTCACTTGGCTTAGATTTTGTAAGTAGCCTTCATCGGCCTGCAAGGGAAGATGTCACCCTAAATTTCATACACCCCTATTTTAAGGCAAAAAAGTAAAAAAACAAAAACAAATAAACCTGGGGTGTCCAATCTTGGCAACTTTAAGACTTGTGGATTTAACAGATAACAGATAATCAGAGTTGGAAGGGACCTTGTAAGTCATCTAGTCCAACTCCCTGCCCAAGCAGGAGACCTTACACCATTTTTGACAGATGGGAGTCCAATCTCTTCTTGAAAGTCTCAAGTGATGAAGCTCCCACAACTTCCAAGGGCAACTTCTGTTCCATTAGTTGATTGTTCTCACTGTCAGAAAGTTTCTCCTTATTTCCAGGTTGAATCTCTCCTTGTTCAATTTCTATGGCTCTCAATTTCTATGACACTGCTGGCTCATATTTAGCTGGTTGTCCACTAAGACTCCAAGATCCCTCTTGGATTTCAACTCCCAGAATTCCTCCCAGCCAGCCAGCCAGTTTGGAGTTGAAGTCCCCAAGTCTTAAAGTTGCCAAGGTTGGACACCCCTGAGGTAAACCCTGCCAGCCACAGTATTCTAATCTGCCCAAATCAGGCTGATCTACCTTCGGTTTGTGTTCTCATATGTGCATTTAGCCATGGTCTTCCCTCTCCGCAGTCAAATCAAGGGACCGCTGTGAGAAAATGGTGTGTGAGTGTGACCAGAAAGCTGCCAGTTGCTTCCAGAAACATCTTTTCACGTACAACCCTCAATTCAGAAACCTTCCAGTGGCCAACTGCAGGGCCCAGCGTCCATTCTGTTGAAGATCATTTCCTTCAGGTGGAGGAAGCAACTGCTCTCCCTGTCAAAATTCTGCCTGCTTTCTCAGTCATTTCTCTGCAAAATCGGAACCGCACGAAGGAGACCCAAAGCTCTCTTTATAAGAAGTAAGAAAAGCCAATGATACGATACATATATGTATATATATATGCATTAACCTAGGGCAAAATAAACACGTCATTAACCTACCCTCTTGTTCTTCAGCACACAATTTAGTTTGGCTTAAAGGCACCTGGGGCATTACATTGGTGTGTGTGTGTGTGTGTGTGTGTGTGTGTGTGTGTGAAAATCACACTAGTGGTGAGATGCAAATTTATTTTACTACCGGTTCTGTGGATGTGGCTTGGTGGGTGTGGCAGGGGAAGGATACTGTAAAATCTCCATTCTTACCCCAGTCCAGGGAAAGGATACTGTAAAATCCCCATTCCCCCCCCACCCTACTAACCTGCTTTCCAGCTATGTTCTCCTGTGCAGGGCAACCAAAGGAGACCCAGCCAATCAGCTGGAGCTCAGGAGGCGGAGAATAGATGGATGTGAGGCCAGTCAGAGCCAGTATTTGCCGGTTCTCCAAACTATTCAAAATTTCCTCTACCGGTTCTACAGAACTTGTCAGAACCTGCTGAATACCACCTCTGAATCAAACCCATGGTAGAAAACATGCATCTGTTTGAGTCTGGCGTTCAAAAAAATAAATAAAGACACATACACATTTTCGGGCAGATTGTGTTGATTTGGCACTGGTTAAAAAAAAAACACCAGACTGAAGCCGACACGGGATTGAGCAAACATGAAACGGAGCCAAACGAAGGCTGACTGTGTGTTGGCATTCCCATTCCCATTCAAGGGAAGGATGTCAACTCATAAAATATTTCTATGGTCTTTTTCGAGTTGCCAACAGAAAGGGAGGGGGAAGCAGTGCAGCAGTTTGCAAAACCGAAAGCGTATTCCATAAATGTTTTCAGAGATAGTAACTAGGTGACTGAGGTTTCTGCCCCGCAAACTTCTAACTGGAGAGCATGACTGATGACTCTTGGCTATGGATGTGTCCCATTGGAGAATATGACTTATGACACAACCAGGGGATAGGGAAAAGGGTGACAATGAATGATGTGTCTCAGAGTCGGCTACTCCTAGGCAGTGCCGGACATGTTAACTCCCAATAAATCCTTTTGAGGTTTTGGAAGTTTGGCTCGAGACTCGTGATTTAAATGGGGTTAAATGCTGGAATCCTGACAAAAGGATTCGAAAAAGCAAACTGAACAGTCCAGGATTGGGCCTTCCAAAACCCCATGGTGTGAAATAAGATCTAATAATACAGATAGTCCTCAGCTTACAACCACAATCGAGCCCAACATTTCTGTTGTTAAACAAGACAGTTGTTAAGTGAGTTTGGTCCCGTTTTACGACCTTCCTTGCCGCAGTGGTTTAAGTGAATCAGTGCAGTTCTTGAATTGGTAACCCTGTTCTTAAGTGAATCTGGCTTTCTCATTGTATTCGCTTTGTCAGAAGGTTGCAAAAGGGAATCTCATGACCCCAGGACACTGCAACGGTTGTAAACGTGAGGCTTTAGTATCTTTCTTTATTGATTAGCCCTTGGGCCATATCGAAGTGCAGAGTTCCAGAAACAAATGATTACTAAAATAAAAGCAATTTAAAATGGAATTGGAATAAAATACAATGTAAAATGAAATCGGAATAAAACACGGTCTAAAATGAAATTGAAATAAAATGCAATAATTTGAGACATAGATAAAATATGGTAAAATTGTATTTCGGTGTCATAAATGTGAATCGATTGCCAAGACATGGCCGTGGGGATGCTGCAAAGGTCGTAACCGTGAAAAATGGTTCGCAAGTCCCTTTTTTTCAGTGCCCTTGTAACTTGGAACGGTCACTAAACGAACTGTTGTAGGTCGAGGACTACCTGCACACACATAAACAAATGTGCAACCCATATAGCATCACATCTCTAGCCTCACAGGCAGAACCTCCCCTATTTGCAGGTTGAGAAATGACAGAGAGAGAGAGAAGGTGCAAGAAAAACGGCTGAACAGGTAGTCCTCAACTTACAACTATTCATTTAGTGACCGTTCCGAGTTACAACGGCACTGTAAAAAAAAAAAGACTGACAATCGGTCCTCACCTTTACAACTGGCACAGTCCATGTGATGCGACATTTGAGTGCTTGGCAACCGGCATGTATTTCAATCAATCAGAACAGAGCTGGAAGGGACCTTGGAGGTCTTCTAGTCCAGCCCCCAGCTCAAGCAGGAGACCCTATTGTCATTCCAGACAGGTGCCTGTCCAGTCTCTTCTTAAAAACTTCCAGGTGATGAAGCACCCACAACTTCTGGTGGCAAGCTGTTCCCCCGGCTAATTGTCCTCACTGTTAGGAAGTTTCTCCTTAATTCCAGGTCTCCTTGGTGAGTTTCCATCCATTGGAAACATTTACAGTGGCTGCAACATCCGTGTGTGTGTGTGTGTGTGTGTGTGTGTGAGAGAGAGAGAGAGAGAGAGAGAGAGAGAGAGGTGATTGCCACTTGCAAAGTTCCCAGCTGGCTTACGACAAGCAAAGTCCATAAAGCAAGTGGGATTTGCTTAACAACACGATTTACTTAACAACTGTAGCAATTTGCTTTAGAGTCACAGCAAAAAAAGGTCACACAACTGGGCACACATTTCTTTACAACCACCTTACATAACAACAGAAATTCCAGTTTCATTTGTGGTCGTAAGTCGACAACTACCTCTACGTACGTCTTCTGTTGCAGTGTGCATTTTTTTAAAGCATCAGAACTGTTTGCTCTTAGAAGTCTGCAATTAATCCCTCCCTAACATATAATTTAATAGCATTACTAAGAAAGCAGAAGTATAAACATTTCAAAGGAAAATATTTTGGCTTCTTAACCTTAGAACACCAAGTACTTATTCTAGCTTACCAAAAAAGAAGCCACCTGGCTTCCAGGCCATAAAACTGTTCCCAATAAATTTTATCCTATAAAATATAGCATGACATAATTTCTCATCAATTTAAAAAAGGTGCAAACCAGAAAAAAAATTACAAGGAAACTATAGTTGGTTTATTGGAAGAAAAATCTCTCCCCCAAGTTTATTTATACTCTTGTAAATAAGGCATTGCTGTCCATCTCTCCCACTCTCTCTCTCTTCTGCCCCACCCCCCACCAAGATTTTACAAATACTTATATTTTGCTTGGAGATATATTACATTTTTAGCATATTAAACAAGGACTTCTATACACACTAAAAAATTAAGCACTTCCAAGAAGAGGTCTGTACCAGTACAAACTCTTCCCTATAACCTTGTTTTTTTAAAAAAACAACAACCATGAAACGATGTGAGTATTTTTTTTTTATAAAAATAACACTTTCCATCAATTTTTGTTGTTTAAAAAAAGAGAAGGAAGAAAAGATATCAAAATATTTTAGCAAGCAATGGGGTGACTATGGCACATTTGCCAAATTATGGCTAAGAGAACCGGGCCAGCCGTCTCAATTTCCCACAGTACCCCACAATAAGATTATATCAAGTGTTCTGGTGCATAATTGAAATTCAAATTCCCCCTAATCAAACTTCAGATTTCGCCAGAAAGGTTCCATTTTGCCAATGAGTTAGTTCCTGGAAGACATTGCCTTAACATTTCCCTTTCCAGTTTTGAAAAAGACAGAAACCTGGCAATGACTTAATCTGAAGGCATAGCTCTGGGACGAAGTTTTCATCTGCCAACAAGCTAGCCAGGAAGCCAGACTTTGAGTTCTAGTCCACCAATATTTTCTTCCAACCATTCACCCCATCCATCCATTCAGAAAGAAAAGGAAGGAAATGATCCCAAATTGTCTGAATTGGACTTCATGCTAAACCAGGGGTCGCCAACCTTTTGGACCTCACCGACCACCAAACTCATAATTTTAAATCCTGCGGATTAGAGACCCTGGGAAAATTCCCCACCCCGTTTTCCTAACAATTGATCGTTCTTTTTGGGGGATCACAGGATACCATCTCCAGCTCCGTTCTCAGGGAGAGAGGGAGAGGGAGAGAGAGAGAGAGAGAGAGACTTTTGACTTCATGCAAGGAAAGCAGCAGAAGCAGCAGAAGTCTTTCTTTCTGTCCCACAAACTCCGCCAGAAATGAGTCTTTGTGAGACTTGTCGCGCTGGTGCAGCCTCTTGGAGCAGGATGCCTTGCAGGGTCCCAAAGACTCATTTCTGGCAGAGTTTGGGGGAGAGAAAGAAAGACTTTTGCTGCTTTCCTTGTGTGCAGCCAAAAGCAGAAGAAGAAAGAAGCGGAAAGAAGCAGCCCGGTGGCCAGGCCAGGCGCGTGGGGCAAGTTCCCGTGGGCCATTTGGGAGGCACAGCCTTGTATTCCCATGCAGCCTGGATTAATTGTTTGGGGGTGACATCTCTCTGTGGACTACCAAAATGTTCTCATGGACCACCAGTGGTCCCCAGCCTGCTGGTTGGCTAAACCATAATGCACTGCCCTTGGAATGGGTCCCATCAAACTGTATTTTCTTTCATAAGCTGCAATTAAATTGAACCCCTGATGAGCCAAGACTAGTAATAGATGGGACTAATCCTTCCCTATCAGACCCTGTCAGGCAGCTATTATGGCCTTGTTTGTCTTATGTTTGCAACTGGCAGCCAGCTGCCAGCAAGAAAGCGAAGAGCTAGCGAAGAAGGCAACTCCCTGGCCAGCAAGGAGGAAAACCATAGAAAAACCTTCTAGTTTTTTGTTGATCCATTTCTGTGGCTAATCATTCTGGCAGATGTATTTGCAAGGACGTGCCATTAATTGTTCAGAAAGTCTGGGGAATGGAGGGAAAAACCTCCTTGGGGAAGGTGTGTCGAAACTGGCATGCGTTTTAGAGGATGCGTAGAGACGTCGCATCTCAGACAGACCCAGCTCTTTACAAGTTATCCCTCCTCGTTTTTGTGTTTTGGTCACACAGGGGGGAAAAAAACCCTCATCTCTCGGTTACTCCTTTGGGTTTACCATCAGAAGTAGACGCCGGAGGCGAAAACTATCGGTAAGAAGGATGGAAATGAAGGCTACGCCGGTTGAGTTTCTCAGGATTGTTGGATGCCATGTGGGAAAAGTCCCGGAAGATGTCAAGGTAAGTGGTATCTCCTGTGGGAGAAAGAAAAACACAACAATGGCATTGATCACACCAGGTTTAAGGAGAAGGTGGGATTTCATGCATGTTGGTTTTCCTCCTGGCAAATAAGCTCAGTTTTTTTGGGAGAAGAAGAAGAAGAAGAAGGGAGGATGCCTGAAAATACTGGCCGTGTTCACACATCCCGTGAAGGTTGCGTGATTTAGTACAAAAACCACATTGACTCAGGGGTGGGATTCCACCGGTCAATGGAACCGGTTGTTACAATTCTGCGCAGTTCGGACAACTGGCAAATGGTGCCCTTGGCTGGCCCCGCCTCTCTCCTCCCGCCACTCCCCTCCACGCCCAGTCAGTCCTCACCACGCATGCGCGACATCCTGACTGCATTCTTCCCCGCCCAGTCACTCCTTAAGGCAGGGGTGTCCAACCTTGGCAACTTTAAGACTTGTGGACTTCAACTCCCAGAATTCCTCAGCCAGCTTTGCCTTAAGGTATTTCTTTTTTCCCTCCTCCCAACGATCAGCTGTTCCGTTGATCAGCTGTGCCAGAATCCCACTCGCTGTCGTACTGCTTCACCCAGGAGGCTTCCCTGAGTGTCGTCCTCCCACCCACCCCCGGTGCTCCATTTTTTTTCCTTCCTGGGCCCCAGGGAAGCTTCCTTGGGAGCAAAATCACTCCCCCCCCCCCCGGGAAGGCTTCCCTGAGGCCCAGAAGGCAAAAAAAACCAGGGGTAGGTACTGCAAAAAAAAAAAAAGAGAGAGAAGACACGCCCACAGTCACATGGTCATGCCTACCTAGCCACGCCCACCTAGCCACGCCCACAGAACCGGTTGTTAAAAAAATTGAATCCCACCCTGCACTGACTGGGTTTGTGTCCCATACTAAATGGTAAACGGTGGCTTGTAAATCTCTCTGGCGGAAAGTATGGTATCTAAGACTAATGCAATGAGTAGTATTAATTTTCTTGACGGGGGCCCATCACACACACACACACCACCCAGGTTGTAAAACGCAAAAGCTCTTGCACAGCACGCTAGCACTTCTGTTTCAGGGTGTCCACAGATCCCAACCATTCTTTGGGTGGAAAAGGCAGAAATTACGGGCAGCGGGAAAGCTGAACTTGATAGTAACATGCACATGCAAAAGATCTTGAAGGCAAGACTGAAAAACCGTGGACTGTAGAAACACACAAGAGCCTGGAGTCATTTCCTGGAGGTTGTTACAATGTCCAGGGAAATTCTCCAGAAATCCTAACATCTCTTCTTGGCTCTTGTTTCCTCCTGAATTTTGATCAAAAGGATATTTCAAGCATTAAATCCCAAACGAAGAGTTGCAAGTATCTCCCACGGCATTCTGTTGCAGGGTTTTTTGTTTTCCTTTTGAAATCTCCCAGTTCAGATTTTTATCAGTGATGCATATGTCCACAACGTTCAAACATTGCAAAAGGGAAAACAAACTTGAATAAAAGCTACGTTTTGTTGTGCATGCAGGTTCTTTCTGTTACTGGAGTTACTCTTTTAACATATTAGCAAAATGTTTCATACACAACAGCTTGTTACAGTCGTCCAGATGATTACAGCCCTAATTTTGCATACAACTTGGAAATGGAAACCAAGCAGGAGTTTTAAGAAACCACTCTCCAGCTGGAAACAAGATCAAATGATATGGAACTTCCACGCTTCAGAAGAATTTTTGGAAAACGGGAATGCCTCAAAAATTTCAATCCCCAGCATCTCTGGCTGCAGAGTGAACTCAGCTAGACTCTGCCCCCAAAGAGGTGTGAATTCTTCACCTTTCTTTATATCCCCATCACCGTCAATGAACGTTGTAAAAAGACAGTAATTTACACATCACAACCTGTTTTCGGCTTATAGTTTGGAGCAGAAACACATTGTTGGAAATGGACAGATTTGAGCAGGCCTGTTGTGACCCATTAGAGAGCAGGAACGAAAGAGAAGCACATCTAATGGTCTGGCACTTTTGAGAATATTTTTTAAGAGCAGCCAGGAACCACGAAGGAAATAGCGCCAGTTGTAGTTTATGCAGCAAGAAGATTAAATTGGCAGAGAGATAATTAAGAGGAGAGAGCTCCTTATGTTAAATGTTAGGCAAGGTGCAGAGAAAACTAAATTTATCTCTCTTCGTTGCTCTCCACCCAGTGACCAGCAGGAAGCTTTGGCTAATTGCAAATCATCATCATCATCATCCTTGAGCTTGGCTCTAGGAATCGCCACCAATCCTTTCAACTTATATCTTTACACTCCCCCCCCCACCCCCCCCGAGGAGAAACTCCTGTTATTTTCAGGTTAACAACCATAGGAGCTTCAGTTCACACCGAAGTGGAAGGGGTTGCGCAGTGTCTTTGCCGCTATTCAAGTAGGCAGAAGTTCCTTTCCACCTTATCTCCAGGCCCTGAAATTATTTCCATTCGTGTGACAGGGTTGAGCAAAAGGAGACACAGGGGCCGTGCATTAAAAAGTGGGGTCTTTATCAAGGCCACCGATCTTGTTTGTTCTTTTGAAGGCATTTCCTTGAGGGCTACCCGTTGGCCCTGTTACAAGCAGCTTCTGAATGGCTGGTCCCTGCTAGCTCTCTTTGCAAATCATCCTAGCATTGAGCTTTCAATTCAAGGCTGGCTTTGCCTCATTCCCAACTGCTATCTGCAGCTTGCTTGCCAATGGGGAGTTTTTGCCCAGATTGTTATGTCTTATCTCTGGGGAAGCTGGCAGGAGAGGTGAGGTACTATTTCACCTCTCACACTCCTTTGAAGTGTAGCCCCCAGTCATGTCTACAGCTGATTCCTTGGAGGATAAAGCCGGTATGTACTACTCAGTTGGCCCGGCTCAACCTTTTGACCTAGTGTCCTTTTTTTTAATTAAAAAAAAGAAGTCGCCGTAAACTACACCTGTGGCGAAACTGTGGCCAGGTGAGATGCGCTGCGAGTCCCAGAGCAGTCCTGCAAGTCCATGCTTGATTTTGGAAGATAACAGTTCCCAAAAACTTGAGGACTCTTCCCAAGAATGTCATCTGAATCCCAGCCTACGTTTTGGAACGTAATCGTAACCAATTCCAGACTATTTAATTCCAGAATGGCACCCCTGAGTTTCACCTCTGTGCAATTTAGTTTTGCCGTTGGAGGTCCCTGGGAGATTTTTCTTGACTGCCCAGTTTAGCCTGCATCTCAGGCCACGCACACAAACACACACACCTCCCCCTAGTCAAGCGTCACTGGTTTCTAGCCCTGAAGCGCAGCCAAGATAGACTCTGGACCTTTTGCTTAGATGATATTAAAACGAATGGGAAGAGTCAAAACCCTTCATCTTTATGGAAGTCACTCTGGAAAGCAGGAGCCTCAACATCTCTGCTTCCCAGAAACCTCTGGTGGCATTAAACGATGCTATGCAATTCCCAGTGAAGGCCCCCTCCCAGTTACGCATGTCTCCAGCTGCAAATTAGGTAGACCTCTTCATCAAATTAAAGCAAATAATTGCTGGAGAAAACAATAGAAGGGACAGCTTAGTTAATTCTAGAGGGGTGCTTTAATAATTCCATTAAGATCCAAGCCTCTCCCTGCTTCATCACTAATGACCATCTGCATTGTGGCTGATGCCAATCTTTTTTTCTTTCTTTTTTGGTCCCAAAGCTTGAGCGTTAATATGCAGGTGCAAGGCAGGGGGAAGAAGTGACAGATCACAAAATAAACACCAAGATGCAAGAAGAAGAGGAGATAAAAGCGTTTACTCTAGATTTTTATTAACAGTGTTTCAAGAGACAATAAAAGGAAGAAGAGGAAGGAAGTAAGACATTAGAGCATCCGATATTTTTTTTTCTCTCCCCACCTGCCCCCATCCCTGGCTTTTTCTCTGTAGGTGCCAAACTTTTCTTTCCTTGTTGTTAAAAATCATACAAAGGTAAACAACGTACAGAGAATTCAAGTTCAAAAGCAGCACTCAGCAGACAGACCAGGTAGGGCAAAAAAAAGAGAGGAAGATAGGAAGTTATAAGAGATCGGGGTTTTTTGTTTGTTTTTTTCTCCCCAAGAAAGAGGAGCAAAATAAAAAATAAAATTTAAAAAGGAACCAGTATTACAAAGACTGTCCTCAAAGCAAGCCTAAGAGATAGAAGGAGGGATTAAGATGCGGGAATGTATTTACAGTTTCTCAACCCACCATTTCTGGAACTTGAAAACGAGAGCAGTACATTTGGTGGCTTTCAGAGGTTTCTGTGCATCCAACTGAAACAGGTGGCTACTTTTGGGGTGCAAGGGTGGAAAGCTGCACGTCAAATTATTCCCTTCCATCCCTCTCCACTGAGTTATTCCACTAAACTACTGTTTTTCTCCCAAGCTACGAGGTTTATTCCCACAATCTCCCCTGGTATCGAAGACATCAAATATCATCGAGTGATTTGGCTGAATATATATATAACTCCTAGCTCAGGGGTGGAAAAAAGCAAGAACTACAACTCAACTACATGTCTCGCTCCCGTTTTATTTAATTCAGTGCTGTTGAAATAGGAAGTGTAGGACTCCTGGCTTGGGAAGGGCCGGAATTCAATATACGGCGCTCTAACTTTTTATAAATACAAAAATGTCTTCCTTTTCTAGTATAAAAATAAATACGTTTTTCCCTTGAGGTGAGGATGCCCAGCGTTGCAGAAACCATCCACCTGTCATTTCCTAAGTTTAGTTTCCAGCTTAGTTCCTAAAGAAAGAATTTAAGCACAACCCCGTGTGCCTCTCCGATCAGGTTTTAAACCCGATGCCGTCCCACGGGATTGACCGTACTGCACTGGTTAAGGCAGCGTTTCTCAATTTCAGCCATTTTAAGACAGGTGGACTCCGACTCCCAGAATTCCCCACGGTAGGCTGGGAGAATTCTGGGACTTCCAAGTCCACCTGTCTTAAAAGTGGCCAAGGTTGAGAAACACTCGGTTAAGGCACAGGACAATGGGTAGGAAGACCCCAATTTGCATTCAGCCCCAGCTATGGAAGTACCATGGGTTTAGGGCCCGCCACCGTCCCTCTCTCGGTCCAGCCCCTCCGCCTAAGGTTCGTTATGGGGGAAACCACGAATCAGGCATGTCGAACCTGCTGCCTTGGACTCCTTGAAGAGAGGCGGGATCTGAATCTTAATCTAAAGAAGAAATCCCCCGGAAGATCTCAGCGTTAAGGTTGAGACACGCAAAGTGAAAAGATGCTAGGTCTGACTCAGTCCGACTTCTTCCTCCGCTTTGGGATGGGAAAGTGGATGACGGCACCTCCCATTTCTCGGGGCAGCTTGATTCCTGGTTTTCCCCAGGGAGGGAAATAACTTTTTCCCAGCTTGCATCACTGTAGGGGTTTGGGTGCCAGGTGTAACAACCCAAAACCACGCTGGCTTCGTTCTCCTTTATTTTCTTCCTTGAAACACTCCCGTGTTCCTGCCCCCCGGTGGTAACAGTTCTGCACTGCAGCCAGGGAAAGTGACATTGAGCCATGGGGGCAATGCTGTCCTAAAGAGAGGACTGGGGGGGGTTATTTATTTATTTATTTTAACTCAGAGACCCGATTAGGAGATTTAATCCATCCACTCACCCAGCTGAACAGAAGATCTGCAACGCTTGGGGCATTTCGACATTTCCCTGTAGAGAAAACCTATTTTTTGAATCGGGTCCAATTATCTTGACTCGGGTCAACTTTCCATAACGGAACCTATGCCATAAGTTTCACCTATCCTCTACTTCCTGCAGACCTAGGATTGGGGCATGTGAGAATCCAGTCTTATGGGTAAAAGCATCCCTGGGTACTCCAAATTCCTATGGAAACAGCACTCAGCCTATTATTCACAACTTTTCAAATCTTAAAGTGTTATTTTCTCATTGTTTTCCCTGCACAGCTGCCATTTTGTCTCCAACTTAAATCACATCCACCTGTCACAGTGGACAATGCACAACCACTAGCCACTTGAGCTGTGCACGCACATTTAGGCACGGCTCCAAATCCTACTTAGTTTCAAAGGATGAACTAAGTTAATTGAGAGGCAACCCAGAAAATTTTTGGAAACTGTAGTGATGCAGTTTCATCCCTGGTACTCCAAGGCTTTATACCAAAGCCAAAGAAAAGTTTCAAGAAAATTATATAATTTTCTTGAAACTTTTCTTTGGTTTTGGGGTGTGCGTGTGTGTATATGATACATATATTTCCTTCTCTCCTCTACATATAAATATGTAGAGGGGAGAAGGAATGAAGCAAATTGGCTGATTATTATTTCTTTTGGTAAAAGATACACTCCCTAGCAACTGTACAAAAGGAAAAGGAAAAAAAATTCCTGACATTAAATACACCGAAAAGGATACTGAATGTAGGGTGGGTGGAAGAAAATAAATAAAAAATACTTGCAATGGTCCACCCAGCCATCTTTAGTAATAAATTAAATATTTAACAATGTCACCCATTTTAAAAAGACGGCACATAACTCATAATAAAAAGAACGTTAAAAATCTTTTTTTTTTTTTTAAAAAAAAAAAGAGAACCCAATACTGTTAAATAGGAAAAAGTGCACAAAGTCAATTTTATACATTGCATCTAGAGAAAGTACATCTTAAATACATAAATCACCATGTCAGAAGAGCAGAGATCAAGTCCTGCCTTAGGATAGAACGGAGAGCCTGGAAGAGGGGCCCCTAGGATGGGGTCTCCCTCCCTTTCGCTCATGCCATTTCTGTCCTCCTTCGCCTTTCTACACACAGGGCCTTTTCTTGCCAATCTCAAACTGAAGAAATGTGTTCCACCGCGAGACAGAGAGAAAGACAACCAGGCCAGTCACAGCACAGTTTCATACAGCATAGACATTTTTCCCAGAGAGGTCATTTCTGGAGGATCTCAAACTGCTTTCGACCATTTCCTGTACGTGGGCGCAATCGCTCCTAAAGAGACTTTTGCCAGACGAACGGAGTTAGGCCAGAATTGGACCCAGTGAAATAATCACTGCTGCTGGCCCTGGGACCTGCCTCCTCCAAGAATCTTGGGAATTGCAATTGGATGAGTTTGGGTGAGAAGGAACATCTGGTCATGTAGAAGTTTCAAACAGGGATCACCGCAAGATTTGGAAGAATTGGTTTTGGACAGATAGGAAATGAAATGATTGAGAAAAATAAGAGCATCATTAATAGGAATATACATCCTTGTAACTGATGGGCAACTAGTTCCCTCTTGATTGGTTGGCCTAAAATACCAAGGACATCTGTCATCATTGGTCATCTCTCATTTGTGATCCTTCTCTTTAATAATACCATGCAATAGCTGTTAATCCTGAGGCATTATTACATTTGCTTGGAAGCATAGGGGAAACTTGTTGCTTTTCACCCAGAATGGTACCTCTGGTTAAAAAAAATCCCTCATCTTCCTTCAAATTTCCCGAGCAGAGGTCACAACGGTCGTTGAGAAATGGTAAAATTCCCCTTCTGCCTTGAAAAGGAAGGCATCTTCTCAACATCTGGATTAATTTAGCTTGGCCTGCTGGTCTGGCCATCACAATTTGCAACAACGTCCATTTCTGTTTCCCTGCTTACAGCATTTTCAAGATGTTAGGGTTTCCAGTTTGCTTGAACTGTGGGTTCCACACAGCATCTCACCATCCCAAAAATCCAAGTTGCCAATTTCATCGTTGTTGTTTCTAAAAGGGGGCCTAAGTGCCCCATGAGACTCTTTTTGGCGGGGGGGGGGGGATCTCCAAAGCACTGGGACAGCCTAATCCAGGAGATGAGAAATATAACCCCTAAAAAAAAAGTTATATCTAAGGGTTACTTCACAGCGGGATGATTAGGTAAAGAATGCATTGGAATATTTCCTCCTGGATTCTACCTATTTGGCTGGAATGGAGCAGAATCTAACCTTGTGATAGACCAGATCTCAAATGACTTGGAATCAGGGAATAATAAGAATCGAGAGAGGAAATAAATAGCAAGAGATGGGAGAAACCAAGAATTCATAAGCAAAGTATTATCAAACTCAACAGAAAGCATGAAGAGACACTTGGGATGGAGGACTGAACTAACTGTTCTTGTAAAGAATGTTTCTATTTTATCAAATGATTGATAAAATTTTGATGATGGTCCCCCAAAAAACCCACTCAAAAAAAAAAAAAAAAGAAGAACCCACTGGAAAAAGCACAGTGATGAAGAAGCAATGAACCTTCTTGCATACTCTAGGCCAAACCTTCACAAGCTCAGCCTAACTAGACTTTGCAGGATGGCGGTGAGGAAAATGCAGGCCCCCTCCTACCATTCCCTGAGCACAAAAATGGAACGCAAATGGCGTCTGGCTTCCTGCTTTTACAAAAATAGATCAAGGGTAAGTTGTACATGAAGGGAAAAGGCGTAAGGGCCGGACACCATGCATGTATGGCTATTCTATAAATATATGCCAGCTAACCCTACATTTCACACTAGTTATCTGGAGAAGGGGTGCAAATGGGAATCGGAAGCCCAGATCAAGCACATAATGGAGTTGAGAGGACAGATGGTTAAAAGAACGCCTCTCTCTCTCTTTTGACGCATACAAGATTACCTCCTAGTGGAGAGAGAGAGAGAGAGAGCGCTAGGCTGGCGACTTACATAACCCAGGTTGAGTATGATCAGATAAAAGTCGCGTGAAGGAGGCCACCGCCATTACACAAATGGGATAAGTCAGATGTTGCAAGAAAACTTAGGGACGGGAGGAGACCCGGATGCTCAGGTGATCCTGAGTTGGCCAAGGGATGGTGGCTGCAGATGGAAGGAAGCAAAAGAGAACAATGTAGCTTGGAGCAAGCATGCATTGACGAGCAAGATGAAGCCAAGCCAATTGAAAAAGCTGCATTCCAGTCAAAAGAATCCACCCTTGTGTGCAGTAGATTCTCTGTTTCTTCAAGGGACCTAATCCCCAAAGCTTAGCCTCACATTTGAACCGACTCAACATTCTGGAATATCCCAATTTGCCAACTTTGGAACAAGAGGGCTCACTTTTATACGCCTTTCTAACTGCTCCTGTTCTACTCTTCTTTTAGACCCTATTCCTCCTTAGGGGTAAGGAGCAAGTACAGACCCCTTCAGTGCCCTAAAAGCCCCTCAGGGGAAAAAAAGGATATTCCACTTTCACCCCATGCACCAGCTTTTTCCTATCTCCCTGGTTCCATCACCACCACCAGATTCCAGCTGGATATCTGAAGGAAGAATTCCGAGAATCCCACCTGGACTTAACCCTTATTCATAGCCATGGCTGACTTCACCCGTTGATGCAAGACTCCTTAAGTCATAGGGCTCCCAAAGCAGAATCCCAAATTGCACAAATCAAAGCAACCTGCCTCTATGGCTTAGCACAAGATTGAAAAGGAGAAGGCGATGACTTGATGCCGCAGAATGAGGTGGAGTCCAATGCCTTGGGACATCCCCACCTCTTTTTTCCATCCTTCTTGCTTCCTCCCTTCCCAAGTATCACTGAACCAGTGCCTGCCTTGGAGTTTACTTCCAATCCTCGAGAGAAACTGCCTACTTTCTAACTCTATAAAGCAAAATCTTGTCTTCTGAACAAGACCATCTAAAAACCCAGAGTGGATTTCGAGAACAACTGTTTCCTGTTCTAGCAAAAACAAAAACCCCACCCCACCCCATAATAAAATAAATAGTGCCCGCCCCACCCTCAATAACCTGAATTCTGGAATTCTGTGAGCCCTCTGCAATCATGCATTGCTGAGAAGGGGAATCACAGCCTTTGTTAAGAGTGCACATGCAAAAAAAAAAGGGACAATTTCTGAATTTTCCCAGTTCCCAAGAGATTTGATCAAGGGAATTCAGTTACTTAGGGATATCAAACCCCCCTTCCCCCACCCCCAGGTTTGATCTAACTATCTAGCTAAATGTTGCTTCAAGAAGTGAGAAGAGAGAAATGTTACGCTGCTCCCTGGCTGTGGCTTTGTTTTTTTTAAAAAAGGGGGGGGGGACAAAGAAAGAAAAAGAAAGAGGGACGGGGAAACCCATCGCCGGCGACGAGTGCGTTCTTCCAAGCCTCACCACTTTTGGAAGTCAAGGGTGAAGATAAGCGCAAATGGTTGAAGGACAAAGACAGAGGTATTCTTTCAAGAATATGCGGCCATATTTGTCCCCTGACTGGAGGCGCTTGAGTTGGCGTCCCACCCTCCGAGTGTGTAGCACAAAAGACAGTATATAAAAGACAAGAGGTCTGTATTCCCTCCTCCATATCCACTGATGATGACATTGGAGCATTTTCCTTCCAATACAGAAAGGAAATTCAAGGATGGAGAAAACCAGCATTTGGGGAAGAAAGAGATGTCCCAGACATGCTAATTTTCTATGGGCAGGGTTTTTTTTTTTTTTTAAATATATGGAGGTGTGTTTTATGGTGAGATAGTCATTGGAAACAAATTGATTGCCTCTAGCAAAAAAATAGCCCCAAATCAGGTTACCTTTCAAGCTGCCTGACGGGTTTATTCATCTCTCTGTCTTTCATTGATGAGAATTGCTCTGAGGATTGGACCAAGGGGTATCTCACAGAGGCCCAAATCAAGTTATCTCAGAAGTCATCTCACCTCAAACACCCATTCTGTTATTTCCAGGAGGAGGAACACTCTGTGATGGACCATCTGATCTACTGGCTTCACTGGTGCCAGCCAACTGGCCAACCTTTCCTGCCAAGATGCAGGATTCTGTCCTCCTCAGGGACAAAGGCCAGCATGTACTGCACGTGCCAAGTTTTCTTCTCCCCAACATTAGCCTGAATTGACCTCTGTCTTCACCCCACAAGGATTGCGTCCTCATCTTGGAAGTGGCTGAGTTATGGCTTGAACCAGCTAAGCTAACCTCATTCCCATCAGTCCTCACCAGAGGAAGCATTTGGCTTGCAGGAACCTGGGAGGGAGGGAGGGAGGGAAGTCCCTCTCACCCCCCCCTCACCTCCCCAACGCTTCTTGATCCACGAACTGCAGCATGTGCTGAGAAGACACCCAACTGGCAGCCCAGCTGAACTTAACCCCTGCCTGGTCCACGCTCAAAACGGGGCTCTCTCATTCCGGGCCATGTGTTAACTGTGTATTATGCGTGTACGCTTGTGTGTCTCGTGCGTCCGTTTCCCCCCTCCAATCTGATCTGGGATTCCTACTGCAAGCCGGTTCTGCATTGCCGAGAGTGCACCCAAGACAAAGAAAAGAGACAGATGCAGGGAGATAGATAGAGAGACAGAGAGAGAGAGAGAGAGGTTAAGAATAAGCCTCCATCCGATTCGGTTTGGGATCGCTTTCCAAATGTAGCTTCGCTTCCTTCCTCCCACCTTCCTAAGCAGGTTTCACCTCCTGTTTTTAGGCCTGGAGAGACCATTTAGACAGTCAATTGCTGTTTTTTAGGGGGGCTGGGGAGGGAAAACCGAAGGGCCGATTTCAGCTCAGATGC
Organism: Notechis scutatus; assembly: GCF_049901735.1. Lineage (NCBI taxonomy): Eukaryota > Metazoa > Chordata > Lepidosauria > Squamata > Elapidae > Notechis > Notechis scutatus. The sequence goes on along the minus strand of NC_142024.1, from coordinate 3,747,536 downwards.
ACCCACTCCACCTGAACCAAATGCAAAATAAAAAATAAAATCTGATCCCAGTTGGTTTTTTAAGGGTCCTCTCTCGCTTCTCCTCCTCCTCCTCCTCTCGCTGTGCAGCATTCAGCCCATCCATCCGCTCTTCAGTCAGCAAATCCCCCCCCTCCCCATTCTCCCAAAACACACGTCTAGAGTTCGTTTAATTTCCTTGTTTTTGTTTTTTTTCCTTGGGCTCAGTTCAGCTTCCTTAAAATTTTTGACCCGAATGCGGAGGCGAGGCAGCGGGGTTTGCCGAAGTTCTCACTAACACTCATCTATGTTAAGGCTGATGAACTCCTGTATACATTTTCGGTACTGAAGCTCTGTAGGGCTATTGTTGGTATATTGACCTGGATGCCCATAGGGGCCCTCAGCTTCACGCATCTCTTCGTTCATCCGAGCCAGACGCAGCCTGTAGAATGAGGACCAGAGAGGAATGTTAGTCAGCCAAGGGAGGGTGGTGGGGGCGGTGGAAACGGGCTCTTGGCTCAAACAGGGATGGCACAGGCAGTCGGGAGTTAAATCCTTCAGCACTGGGGAAGCAGCACAGTGGCTGAACAGCAAATAGCAATAGCACCTAGACTTATATACCGCTTTACGGGGCTTTGCAGCCCTCTCTAAGCGGCTTACAGAGTCAACACCCAACCATCTGGGTCTTCATTTGACCCACCTCGGAAGGACGGAAGGCTGAGTCAACCTTGAGCCAGTGAGATTCGAACTGTCAAACTGCAGGCAGCCGGCAGGCAGCAGAAATATCCTGCAGTATTGCAGTCTAACCACTGTGCCACCCCAGCCCTTCCTTCCTTCCTTCCTTCCTTCCTTCCTTCCTTCCTTCCTTCCTTCCTTCCTTCCTTCCTTCCTTCCTTCCTTCCTTCCTTCCTTCCTTCCTTCCTTCCTTCCTTCCTTCCTCCCTCCCTCCCTCCCTCCCTCCCTCCCTCCCTCCCTCCCTCCCCTTCCACTTTCTCCTTTCCTTCTTTAGCACTTGGGACAATCTGGGTCCTCATTTGACCCACCTCGGAAGGACGGAAGGCGGAGTCAACCTTGAGCCTGGTGAGATTCAAACTGCCAAATTGCGGGCAGTCAGCAGTCAGCCGAAGGAGCCCTGCAGTATCGCACTCTGACCCCTGCGCCACCGCAGCTCAATGAAGACAGTGGTCTGTCAGAGCTAAGCCACAATTCTCTCTTTCTTTTTTTTGGCCATAACTGGCCCAATCTATCCCTGGGCTGTTGAGTTTCCAAGGTCAGCCACTTCCATCCCCCAACATGCATTTCACCTCCGGTGGAGGAAGGACACACTTACAAAGTCACGATGTCCGCATTGGCAGCCTGGACAGCGATACTGAGGGGGTCCTGCCCATCCTCGTCCACTGCGTGTTGGTTGGCTCCTCTCTTTAGGAATAAGCAGACCTGGCTGCCAAAGGTTGAAAGGGAAGAGGAAGAGAGAAAAAACCAGAGAGAGGAAACGTAGGTCAGGCCAAGAAGCACGCTGGGGCGGAGAAGGAGAGTTTGAAGGGATGGGTGACACCAAGGCTAAGAAGCACGAATGTGTCAGGCCAGACTTTCATAGGAAACTACTTTACCACTCTATAAAGCCTTAGTAAGGCCACACCTAGAGTACTGCATCCAGTTTGGGTCACCACACTATAAAAAAAAGATGTTAAGACTCTAGAAAAAGTACAGAGAAGAGCAACCAGGATGATGAGGGGACTGGAGATTAAAACACATGATGGACGGTTGCAGGAACTGGGCCTGGCTAATCTAGTGAAGAGAAGGACCAGGGGAGACAGGAGAGCAGCCTTCCAATATTTATGGAGCTGCCACAGAGAGGATGGGGGTCAAGCTATTTTCTAAAGCACCCAAAGGCCAGACAAGGAATAATAATGGATGGAAACTGAACAAGGAGAGATTCAACCTGGAAATAAGGAGAAACTTTCTGACAGTGAGAACAATCAACCCATGGAAGAGAAGTTGCCCTCGGAAGTTGTGGGAGCTTCATCACTTGAGACTTTCAAGAAGAGATTGGACTGCCATTGGTCAGAAATGGTATAGGGTCTCCTGTTTGGGCGAGGGTTAGACCTATAAAGTCCCCTCCGATTATCTGTTATCTGTTACACTGGATTGGTTCCTCTCTTTAGACTTCCCACCTGCAAAGGACTACCACCTGGGTCAGATAACATCAGGAGTTGCTCTTCTAACTAACCCGGGTCAGTAGCTGTGTTCTCCGCCTCATTTACTCACAGGTCCTATTGTTGGCACGGGTCTGGGTCTCGCTCCAGTGCCTTGAAAACCAGCTAAGTGGCATATCCCATCTGTTGCGCCTCAGACCTTCCAGAGAGAATCAAGAGCATAGAGCAGGGGTCTTCAAACTTGGCAAATTTAAGACTTGTGGACTTCAACTCCCAGAATTCTTGAGCTAAACATGACTGCAGGAGGGATTCTGGGCGTTGAAGTCCACAAGTCTTCAAGCTGTCAAGTTTGAAGACCCTTGCCCTAGACCATTTCAATTGATCAATCAAACAGAATAGAGCTGAAAGGGACCTTGGAGGTCATCTATTCCAAACCCCTGCTCAAGCAGGAGGCCCTAGTCCAAGGGTCTTCAAACTTGGCCAGTTTAAGACTTGTGGACTTCAACTCCCAGAATTCCTGAGCTAACGTGACTGGAGGAGGAATTCTGGGAGTTGAAGTCCACAAGTCTTAAAGCTGCCAAGTTTGAAGATCCTTGGCAACATCTACTGCAAACAGCCGTTGACTTCCTCAGGGTCCAGAATGTTGAACTACCACCTTCTTTTTTTTGCGGGTGGGGGAGCTGAAGGCACAGCAGGTGACTTACCCAGTGTGGCCCAAATATGTGGCATGATGCAAAGGCGCCCTCCCTCGGATATCTCTTTGGTTAACGTCTGCCCCATTTTGGAGCAAAAATTCACAAGCTATTAGTGAGCCCTGGAAAAAGAAGCAGAGAAAGAAAAAGTTAGTTCTGGAGCCTTGGACGTCTCTTACATTATACAGGCAATCCTCAACCTAACCACAGTTCGTTTAGTGACCGTCCAAAGTTACACAGCACTGAAATGAGTGACTTATGACCATTTTTCACACTTATGACCTTTGAAGCATCCCCATGGTCATGTGATCAAGATTGAGATGCTTGGCAACTGTTTCATATTAACGACGGTCGCAGTCTCCTGGGATCACGTGATCCCCTTTTGAGGCCTTCTGACAAAGCAAAGTCAATGGGGAAGCCAGATTCACTTAACAACCTTGGGACTAACTTAACAGCTTGCAGAGATTTGCTTAACAACCGTGACAAGGACGATCGTATAATGGGGCAAACTCACTTAACAAATTTCTGACTTAGAAACAGAAATTTTGGGCCCCATTGTGGTCGTAAGTCGAGGATTATTGATATATCATCGTTTTAAGGAGAAAGTCCATCCCCTTCTGCTCCAAATTTGGAGATACACTTGGGATTCTCCTCATCTGAGTAGATCTTCTGGCCTACACTTAGCGACAGGTGGCGAAATCTAGCTGGAGCTGATGAAGGCCACTTAATGGCCCCCCCAAGACAGCTCAGACCTGCTTTGCCCTGATGGCACACTCTTGAAACTGGGCCGGCGATGCGTGGATATCGCTCACCCCCATGACAGCTTGGATCAGCGGGGTTTTGCTCTCGTCCTCTTCATTCACCCAGTTGATGTTGGCGCCGTGGGCCAGGGCCTCCGCCATGACTGGCAGGTTCCTGGCCCTGGAAGCCTTGTAAACTAGCAACCCAGGATGGAGCTCCCTCAAGTCTTCCAAATCGGAGGCCTCCTGTTCAATTTCGACTTCTCCGCTGGATTCCTCCGACACTTCACACTCTGCCAAGGAGGAAGAGGAAGGAATGAGATACCGTCTACGGGGGAGATTCTCAGTCATCCAGGTCACGGTTTTCCCAAAGCCGCTTCCCCCACCCCCGTCCCCAAAAGGCAACTGGGCTTTTTGTTTTTGTTTTTTCCCCTTGAAGAGGTTTCGCTTCCCGTGTCTGAGAAGCTTCATCCATTCTGGAGAAGCTTCTTGGAGGAGAAGCGAACCAAACTGAAGAAGCTTCTTGGAGGAGAAGTGAAACGTCTTCAAGGGAAAAAAAACCAAGCCCAGTTGCCTTTTGGGGGAAAAAAAAAAAAAACCAGCTTTGGAAGAATGAGATACGGGTGACCAAGACTTCTGGAAGCATTGCATCTTCCCAGCAAGGTTAAAACGACTTTGCTACGCGAGGTATTCAGCTAGCCACGGTGGCCAATTGCTATTGATCGGATCATCCCTCTTCTCTGATCTCAAGTTGGCGGCCACGACTGTTGGATGTGGCAGCAGATGCTATGGCTGCGCTCTGCCTTGGGCAAAGGCAGAAGTTCCTGTGTCCCGTCTCCCTCTGCGGCTGAAGATCTCACCTTCTTCTGTGACACTATCAACCACCGAGCCAAACACCAAGACGTCTGTGCTCCCATCAGTGCTACCACCCAGGCCACTGTCGCTGCTTAGACCTATGGGAATCAAAGGAGGGACCAACTAAACTTTTAATATATATATATATATAGGTACCATAAAACTACCAGTCTTTCACTGTTTTGGTTAGTCAACTCTTCTGGTTGCCCAGAAGTTCTCCACATATCTGCCCTAAAGAACCTCTACCTCTTTCCTGAAAACATTTTCCTTCCCCCTCACCCTCCTACCAATCTTTTCCAAATTCCCCCAGGCCCGCACATTTCGTTTGAAATCCCTTTCCACCAGTGTGATTTTGTTTGCGGAAGGATTTGTAGATTGTGCTAAAACCTGGGAGCTTCATGAAAAGGATCCAGGCAGGCGAACAACCCCTAAACAACTGTCCTTAGCAGAGAGAAGGAACAGGGGGAAAGCCAGGAAGATGGACAGGTTAACAGAGTTGGAAGGGACCTTGTAGGTCATCTAGTCCAGGGATCTCCAACCTTGGCCACTTTAAGATGGGTGGACTTCAACTCCCCACCCCCCAATGCCCAAGAAGACCCTACACCTTTTTTGACTGAAAGGAAAGAGTTTCAGTCAGGGACACCATATAGAAGAGTACTTGGTTTGTCCTTTTAAATCAGTGAAATGAGCAATGGACTACTGTTATCCCTTCCCCTCAAGGGACTTCCTTAATAATCAGGATGGAGACTAATGAGTGAAGAGAGAAATCTGCCAGAGGAACTAAGTTTTGTCCAGGGGTGGGCTGCTGGGGGCTTGCAGGGGCTCAGGAGACTCTGTGGGGCTTAGAGTGCCCCCAATAACCTCAGAAAGAGTAGAATAATATAAAAACCCAGCACCTTTTCGAGGCATTTTTCCTTTCTGGGCGATTAGCCAAGAGCATTTCACACCTCGTAAAAGTGTCAAGCTAGATAAAGTGCTTGTCGAGGGCTAATTCCCAAATAATAAGAATCACATAACTGGCCAGAAACTCCACTAAGACTCCAAGATCCCTCTCACAGTCACTGCTATTAACCCTGGTTTCACCCAGTCTTTTATTTAAGTATTAAATGCACAAAATAATAAAACATCTTTTTGGTATATTATCTTTTTTTGGGGGTTAATTAGGGCAAAGAAGTGACATCGAGTTGGCCACACCTACCCAGTCACATGACCACCTAGCCACATGCCCACCCAGCTAGTCATTAGGGCAGAGAGCCCCTTGCTAAAAAATTTGAAGCCGACCCCTGGTTTTGTCCCACAGGGAAATCTCAGCTGTCTGGGTAGGAGGCCAATTAGCAAGCTAAGAAGTTATTAGGAGAGAAACATCCAGATTTTCAACCTGGTTATAATGACTACAGTTCCACTTAACTTTAATCAAAATTTCTGTCCCGATCCCCCTCATTTCTCTGGGCTGCACTTGCCCATCTTGGCACATTTCAAAGACCAGGGTTGTCTCTCAACCAGAGATGGATTCCCCCGAAGCCGTTTCAAAGCCAGGCATTTCTGGGAAGGTGGCCTCAGAGCCTCTTGCTTTGAGGTTGCCAGACATACAGTAAGATCTTAGATATCCACGGTGACAAAGCCAGGCGGCACTTGCCTCCATCCAGGAGAAAGGGTGAAGCGCTGCCTCCAGGGCCATTGCTGGTCTCGCTCCATGGGCTGGCTCCCACGGGCTGTTGAGCTGACGCCGGATTCCCACCTTGGGAGAAGGAGGTCAGAAACATGGCTATGGGCATCCAGAGCCCATTTTCACCGTATTGCAATTTATATTCCCCCCCTTTTTTTAAATGCAGCAAACAGATTTTGTTCTTCGCGGAGGGAGAAAAAGGGAGTTTGGGGAGAGGGAGAAAGAAAGCTAACCAGCTGCTTAAATCCGGCACAAAACAAGAGAGGAGGGGAATCCCAGCTACTGAATTTGAGAAAGTCCAGAAAAATCCACGTTTCTCCCTTTACTGCTGCCCTCTCGTAGCTGAGCATCGAGGGACCACAGATCAATCTACCACACTTACTGCGTGGACCGGCTCCTGTGTCAAAATAGGAGAAGAGGGAATCCAGTTCGTCAGGACAAAAGAGGGAATCTCGCCGGAACTTCCTTTCCAAAGTGGCAGCTATTTGAAAAATAACTTGATTACTATTTTTCTAACATAGAGACACATACAAATAGCTGTATTTATGAAATAATTGGAAAGCCAGGATTTTTTAAACTGTGGTTTATTGGACAAATCACAATGCTAGGGTAGCTTGCTGACAATGACTTGTTACTGACAGAGCCCAACAAGCCATATCCAAACCACGTTAGATCACAGCATGATATGTGAACCACTTCAGCTTGTGTTTCAGGAATCTGCAATGGAGTGACTTTGGCTAATTCCAAACCTGGTTAGTTCTTGGATGAGAGACCTCTAGGCAATCACAAAGGCAAGACTGGAAATTTAAAAGAAAAAAAGACGTTCTTCAAGAAAACAATAGCAAGCTGCTTCTGTTTCCATGCCACTGCCAAGAACTCTGCGTTATTGTGTTCGTGTTGTCATCCAGCATTGTCAAAAGATCATTACTTGCCAATACAATGTAAGAACAAATTTCTAATCTTCACTAAGTGTCAATATGTTTGAAAGAACCGAAGGCAAATCCTGAAATCAGGACGAACAAGCTACAGGACTTAAAAGGAGTCGTATGTATGCCAGGAAGTGCTATAAACTTAAATATGCTAAAAAAAAATCACATTACAGATAATTGTCGGCTTTAGTGACTGTTCAAAGTTACAACGGCACTTGAAAAAAAAAGGACTTATGACCTGTTTTCACACTTATGACCGTTGCAGTATGTCCCCACAGTCATGTAATCAAAAGTCAGCCCCTTGGCAATTGGCATGTATCTGTGACGGTTGCAGTGCAAACACTGTCCGTAACTTTCCCCCAACAAGCAAAGTCAAGTGAGAGAAGCCAGATTCATGCCTCGCTTAGTGATGGAAATTTTAGGCTCAAATCGTGGCCGTATGTTGAGGGCCACATCCGCATTCTCAGCTCCGCATATTTCAGGATGAAATCAATAATAAATGTCATCAAAAAAGCACAACAAAGAATGTTCTTTCTGCGCCAATTCAGAAAGCCCAAGGAGCTGCTGATCCAGTTCTACAGAGGAATGATGGAGTCTGTCAGCTGCACCTCTATAACTCTGGTTTGGCTCTGCAACCCAACAGGACAGACACAGACTCCAGAGGATAATTAGGACTGCGGAAAATAGCAATTGCTACCAACCTGCCTTCCATGGAGGACCTGCATCCTGCAGGAGTCAAAAAGAGGGCAGGGAATATATCTACAGACCCCTCACATCCCAGACATAAACTGTTTCAACTCCTACCCTCAAAACAAGGCTATAGATACAAGAACAGTTTTTCCCCGCATGCCATCCTTACAATTTATATTGACTGTTTCCTAGTATGATTCGATTGCTTATTGTATTCTATGACTATTATTAAGTGTTGCACCTGATGATTCTTGACTCTTGGCGAATGTATCTTTCCTTTTATGTACACTGAGAGCATTTGCACTGAGACAAATTCCTTGTATGTCCAATCACACTTGGCTAATAAACCTATTCTATTCTATTCTATTCTATTCTATTCTATTCTATTCTATTCTATTCTATTCTATTCTATTCTATTCTATTCTACTCTACTCTACTCTACTCTACTCTACTCTACTCTACTCTATTCTATATTCTGCATTCTATTCTATTTTATTCCTCTACCCTACTCTACTCTACTCTACTCTAATCTACTCTACTCTACTCTACTCTACTCTATAATTGTATAATCCTGTTTTTCCCACCCTTCTCTCTAGGGATATCAGGGGAAAGCCCCACTGCCGGAACCATCCATCAGTCTCTCCTGAGGTGGATTGCCCTACCTGAGGAGTGGGCAGCCGGAGACGCGTTTCCCGCCTCGTGCCGATACTTCCTACGAGTCGTGGGCACTTTGGTGGTGCTATTGCACCTCTGGCATTTCTTCACGCTCCAGCGACGGGGCTTCTGCTCATTGTCGGCCAGGGGCCCTCCAGAAGGTAACTTCTTCAGAAACTTCTTCTCCACGTATTTGACTTTGATCCATGCTTCTTTGTCCTGTCTGTGAGGAAACCATTCCTCATGTCACTCAAAGTCTGAGTTTGCACACCGACACGCACAATGGGAACGTAGGTTAGGGGTTTCGATCTCTTTGTTGGTCACTGGGCATGGCGACTTACGGTTCGATATACCCCAGGAAAAACAGTTTAATCCACGACGTGTGTTGTCTGAACACAGCAACAGCACAGATCGTCTTACAGCTGTTAATTTAGTGACCGTTCGAAGTTACGAATGGCACTGGAAAAAAGTGACTTATAGCCATTTTTCCCATGGCCATTGCAACATCCCTGCATCACATGATTTAAATTCAAACGCTTGGCAACTGGCATGTACTTATTGTCAGGATTCCAGCATTTACCCCCATTTAAATCACGAGTCTCGAGCCAAACTTCCAAAACTTCCAAAGGATTTATTGGGAGTTAACATGTCCGGCACTGCCTGGGTGCAGCCGACTCTGGGACACATCATTCATTGTCACCCTTTTCCCTATCCCCTGGTTGTGTCATAAATCATATTCTCCAATGGGACATATCCATAGCTAAGAGTCATCAATTATGTTCTCCAGTTAGATATTCGCATGGCAGAAACTTCAGTCACCTCGTTACTATCTTTGAAAAACTATGTATGGAATGCACTTTTGGTTTCCAAGCTGCCGCACTGCTCTTTCAAACCCCTTTCCCCCCCTCCCTTTCTGTTGGCAACTCTAAAAAGACCATAGAAATATTTTATGACTTGACACTTATGACAGTTGCAGACTTCCAGGGTCACAGATTCCCCATCGATGAGCAACGTCAATGGGGAAGCCAGAATCACTTAGCCATCATTACTAACTTAACTGCAGTGATTCACTTAGCAACCATGGCAGGAAAAGTCATCAAACGGGGCAAAACTCGCTTAACAACTCTCTCACTTAGCAAGGGAGATTTTGGGCTCAGTTGTGGTCATGAGCCGAGGGTTACTTGCGTATGCAGGAAAGGAAAGTTGGTTCGCTTTAACCCCCGCAACAAACTTGAGTTACTTAAAATACTGGTTTGGCTGTAAGCTGGGAAGCAGGCTTGCCTGCTAATTCACGTGGCGGAATTAAAACATGGGTAGCAGGGAGAGACAGGAAAAGCTTTACCTTGAGCTACCAGCTGTCGGCTTTTTCAGCCCCATTTCCTCACACTGCGCCTCGTAGATCTGGTTCATGGTAGCGTTGCCCAGCTCACACATCAGCTTTTGAACAGGACGTTGAAAAGAAAAAAAACAGGACAGCGTGTGAACTGAAGTTGCTCGTTCGGCTTCTCCGTTTACGTACAGTCAGGGGGGTCTTTCAACTTGGCAGCTTGAAGACTTGTGGGACTTCAACTCCCAGAATTCCTGAGCTAACGTGACTGGAGGAGGAATTCTGGGAGTTGAAGTCCACCAGTCTTAAAGCTGTCAAGTGTGGGGACCCCCGTTCTAAGACACCCCTCCTTAGTTCTAGGTTGCTTCTCTCCTTGGTTAGTTTTCATCCATTGCTTCTCGTCCTGCCTTCAGGGGCTTTGGAGAATAATTTGACGCCTCCCCTCTTCTTTGGGGCACCCCTTTAGATATTGGAAGGCTGCTAATCATGTCACCCCTAGTCCTCCTCTTTGTAAGGCTAGACATACCTAGTTCCCTTAACTGGACATTGTACATTTTAGTTTCCAGACCCCTAATCCTCTTTGTTGCTCTTCTCTGCACTCTTTCTAAGGCAGAGGGCTTCAAACTTGACAGCTTTCAGACTGGTGGACTTCAACTCCCAGAATTCCTCCTCCAGTCCATGTTAGCTCAGGAATTCTGGGAGTTGAAGTCCACAAGTCTTTTTTAAAAATAATAATCTTTATTACACATTTTTCAAACATTTACACCACATTTCCATTTCTGACAGTGCTTCAGAGTCAGCTTCTTTCATTTTTATTCTCAATTCGTGGTCTATTTCTCTAATATTTTTACATTTATATTTACCTTTTATATACATTTCCTGCAGCTTTTAAGTAATTTTTATACATATTCTTTACTTTTCTCCTCTAGCCACTCACACCACATGTCCCAAATCTTACAATATTACTGTTTCTTCCTCGTCTTTTAACTCCATCGTTAATTTATCCATCTCTGCACATTCTCTGCACACCATATCTTCTGTAGGGGGTGTTGGTCTGTTTCCACTGTTGTGCGAAAAACAATTCTGGCCGCCCTCAGCATTTGGAGTATGATATATTGATTGATTTATTTTTTTACTCAAACTGTCCTTTATTATACCAGGAGTTGAAGTCCACAAGTCTTAAACTTGCCAGGTTTGAAGACCCTTGAGATACAACAACACCCTGTTTCAAATCACATCATGGGGTCTTCTCAGTCGGGGATGCCCTCATTCTGGGATGGTGCCCCTTAGAGGGGCTCACTCTGGTGCCTTTCTTTGATTTCAGGACTGGTCCTTTTTTTGCCCGGTTCAAACCCAACGCGCTTAAATAGAATAGTAGTTCTTAAGCTACGTTTTTTTTTCCTCCTCGAAGCTGCAAGACTTAATGCAGTGATTTTCAACCTTGGCACCTCGAAGAGGTGCGGACTTCAAACTCCCAGGTTTCTTACAGCTTCTTCGAGGTGCCAAGATGGTTTCCTTTTATTTATTTATTGAAGTGAATGCAAAATGGAGTGTCTTCCTCAAGAGCATCTGTGCACTGTTGTTCTACTCAAGGTGTGGCTTGGACCTTCTTTTCCCCCCCTCTCCCTCTTTTGACTACATCCCTTTTAGGTAGTGGGGGGGTTTGGTCTTTACCTTCAATAATTCTGGCTCCCAAGAATCCAACGTGAGCGACCGCACTTTGGAGCAATGAACTCCCAAGCTCCTGTAGGGCAAAAATGGAAGAGAAGTGGTCAGCTTCCCCTGCTGCTAAGCCAAGTCAAGTTCTAATTGACGATTCAACTGGCACGTTCGTTCTGAAATAACTCTTTCACGTGGCAAGAGAACAGCCTCCTGGGCCAGCTAAGAAGCTGGAGGAACTTTGATCTTCTTAGCACTCAAGGAGGCATGCATGAAAGTACCTGTGGGGTCCCTGACACTCTCTGATCTTGGTGATTTTCTTGCAGACGTTTCATTACCCAACTAAGTAACCTCATCAGTATGAACCAGTGGTGGGATTCATATTTTTTTTTACTACCGGTTCTGTGAGTGTGGCTTGCATGGCAGGGGAAGTTACTGCAAAATCCATTCCCTCCCCACCCCACTAACCTGCTTTCCAGCTCTGTTCTCCCGTGCAGGGCAACCAAAGAAGACCCAGCCATTCAGCTGGGACTCAATGGGAGGCAGAGAAGAGATGGGGTTGGCGGGGCCAGTCGGGGGTGGGATTGGCTGGTTCTCCAAACAACTCAAAATTTCCGCTACCGGTTCTCCAGAACCGGTCAGAACCGGCTGAAGACCACCTCTGGTGTGAACCCTACACTTCCTTATAGTTATGGTATTGCCTAATTGGGTAATCAAATGTCTGCAAGAAAACCATCAAGTTCAGGGAGCACCAAGGACCCCACTGTCCTCCTCTTCCTCCTCCATCACTATCATCATGACCACCAACAACAACAAGACTCCTCCAACCCCACTCCCTTCTAGCCCTGATGATGTTATCTAGTTGAGTAATGAAACGTCTGCAAGAAAACCACCAAACTCAGAGAGCACCAAGGACCCCACAGTCCTCCTCTTCCTCCACTCTGTCACACTCCGCTCCTTTCTAGCATTGATGATGTTACTTAGTTGGGTAATGAAACGTCTGTAAGAGAGCACCAAGGACCCCACAACTGAACCCTGAGCTACAAATATTCTCTTATATAGTGTGGAAAATACCTGTGTATCCCTGAACATTCAATGCATAGTAAGATGCCCAAGTTGATGCTCGCCCACCGGGGATCGGCCTGCCCGCAGTCACAACACTGGTCATTGCCCGAGATACTCTGCACCCTCTGCAGGATCGTTTCCCCTTTCCCACTTCGGTCCCGGGAATCGGAGGCGGAATCGATACTGCTGGTCGAAGGGGAAGCTGTTCGATCCAATTTCTGGAGTAAGAGAAAAGCCAAAATCGAAATACCAAGCAGGGATACGGCTTGTCAAGCATCTCTCAAGGGGAGTTCCTTTGCTTTTTTGATTTCTCTTAATTACAACCAAAAAAATATTTTGGTTTCATTTTCAAACTGGACGCTGATTGGATGCAAATGCCTCCCGTTGTTCTGAAATGGAAAGGGATGCCCCATATCTGTTGTCTAATTTCTAGGAAGATTTTATGAGTATGTGTCAGAGTGCGCACAGTGTGACCGTCGCGACTCCAACAAATCCACCCCTGTTCAAATCATAAGTCTCTAGCCACATCTCAAAGAAAATAAAATTAGCCATCAATTTGTTTTTTTATGTGCGTCGTCACCTTCAAGAAGCAAGGGGAGACGAATGTCAGTTCATAAAACATGGATGTATATTCTCCAATGGGACACATCCATAGCCAAGAGTCATCAATCATGGTCTCCAGTAATATTCTTGCGCTCCAACAACTTTGGGCTGCCAGGGCGATTATCTAGGCACTTGAGGAATGCACTGTTTTCCCCAACTCCCTTTCTGCTGGCAGCTAAAAAGACCAAAGGAGTATCTTTTTAGTTGACAGTGACTATGTGAGACAACCCAGGAGCAAATACAGTAAACAGGTTTGTATTTAAAGTGTGGTTTTATCTACAAAGAATATATACAGACACGCACTTTAGTCAGACCTCAAACAAACAGCAATCAGCAATTACAGCACAGAAGCACACAGGGGGAGAGAGAGAGAGAGAGAGAGAGAGAGATGGCCCATCAGGGCCTCTCATTATTACAGGCTCTTAAAGTGATACCAGCCCCCAAACCTTGCTGACTCATTCCCAGCATGACACCATCATAACAGCTGGTCAAGCTCTTGCATCATTACTCTGACAGTATCTCTGTGAGAGATTTATGGGTATGACTCCTACAAGCCTTCTGGCTGGCCACTGTACTCACTTCAATGTAGCAGCTATCAGGGCTTTCCCGATAAGCGGAAGCGATGCTCGCTTGGACAGCCTGGATCCATGCTTGGCGCAGTTTCTCTGAATCGGCTTGCAACATGCAGCTCCTGCAGCGGGAAAAAGGAGAAGAAGCTGCTTACCAGGAGAAAGAGAATCAAAGTCTGGTCCAATGAGGTTCTCCTGTCCTGTTTTGACACCAGAAGATTAATTCATTTCCCCTCCGCTTATTATTTATCGATTACGTCTGGCGCAGCAGCGCCGCCTGCGGTTCAATCTAAGTCTGGTACACAAAATTGTCTGCTACAACGCCTTGCCTGTCAACAACTTCTTCGGCCTCAATCACAATAACACACGGGCAAACAACCGATTACAAACTCAAGGTAAATCGCTCCAAGCTCAATTGCAGAAAATATGACTTCAGCAACAAAGTGGTCAACGCCTGGAATGCTCTACCCGACTCCGTTGTAACAGCCTCAGCCCCTCACAGCGTCAACCTCAAACTGTCTACCATGGACCTCACCCCATTCCTAAGAGGTTCTTAAAGGGGGCGTGCATAAGCGCACCAGCGTGCCTACCGTCCCTGTCTCACTGTCCCCATTTATCTGTATTTACTCCCTTGTTTTTGTTTATGTTCATACTTGTTATCTTGCACATATTTGACAAGCAAATAAAAATAAAATAAAATTTGGAGGCAAATTAGGTTACTTTGGTTAAACACAACAGCTCTTGACGGTTAATGCCTACACCGTGCCCCTCCAGAACTGGGATCTGGAGCAGTGTGTGAATGTATCCCATTACAGCTTGGTTAACAAGCCATGGTTAAAGAAATCATGATTTGTTGTAACAAGCCAAGCCAGAGGGAGTAAGGGAGAAGCCACTGGACTCTAAAGGCATCCTTCTGACAAATTGCCTGTCGTATGAGTTCTTGTGTAAGGACTAAAACAGAATCAAGATAGGTCGAGGACCATCAGGACTTTTTTTAAATGTGAGAGACATGGTTTCTTGTTTAGCTGGAGAAACTGTTGTGAAGCAAAAAAAAAGCAGAGGGATGCACAAGGAAGCAGACATTCTTCTTCTTCTCTCCCACGGCCCCTCTGGCCACTTTACCTGTCATCAAACACCAAAGCTTTCCCAAGAAACCTGCCTCCCCCTGTTTCCCCTCCATCTCCCTCTTTTCAAGACTGCTATTGACATGATGGAGCAAACGACACAAGGGTTTCCCCACCCGCCCCCATCTTCTTCTAAGGAACCCGTCACTTACTTGGTGGGAGAGACCACTTCGAAACAAAACCTCCGTTCTATGTCCTCACAAGGCTTGACTGTGCAAAGGCGGAGGTCTTCCACCACCACTGTGAGGACATCCTGGAAGGGGAAGGACAAAACATCTGGGTTAAGGCTCCCTGCAACTGGATTTCCTATGGCTAAAGACAGCAGTAGGCGCTGAAACAGTGTCCATTTATTATAAATATATTTTGGAATAGTGAGTCAAAACACGGGATTCATGGCCCTCCTCCATACAATAGAATTCTTAAGTCCTGTGGATCATTGCACCAATCAGCTCAGATAACCCTAATCATTGAAAATAAGAAACTAACCTTGAGCTTCTTCTGGTACACCAGCTGGCTATTTTGTATGGAGAACCACCTCCTGCAAAGAGAAACAAACAGGCAGAGGAGAAATGAACAAAGGAGAACAAAAATAGCTTTGAAAGAGGATGGACAGCCATCCTCTGGCCTTTCAGAACAAACGGGAGACTTGGAAAAGATTCTGAACATGACAACTAGAAAGCTTTTAGAGGCTGCTGCGGTACGGTACAGTGTTGGCTCCGACAGACAGTTGTCACATCCATTTAGCATGGCCTTCCACCACCTGGTGTGATGGTAGGTGGAGGACAGAAAGAAGAGCCACAGACCAGGCAATAACCAGATGAGCCAGCAGAAAAGAATCTCAGTAGGTTTCTTCAATGACGGAAGGGGGGAAGGAGATATACTTTCAGACTTGCAAAGCGTCAGCTCATAAAACATTCCGATGTCTGTTTTAGTAGTTGCCATTAAAAAAGGGGGGGGGGGAGCGAAAGTACATTCCAACTCTTACCTTTAAAAGAGTGTAACTAAAATACCAGAGTTTTTGCCCTGGAATATATTTAATTGGCGAACGTGAATGATGACACCCAGCCTGTGAAGCTGCTCAATTGGAGAATCTGATTTATGACATACCTGCGGGGGTGGGGGGGTGGGAAACAGGGTCACAGGGGACTGTAAATGACGTATGCCAGAGTTGGCTTCATACCAGGGCAGTATGTTGCCTCTAATGAATCCTTTGAAGTTTTTTGAAGTTTGGCTTGAGAATCATGATTTAATTAGGGCAAATTGCTGGAATCCTGACAGCAAGCCAACTCTCATAATAAATCAATATTACTGGGGTTCTGGGTCCCGGCCTCTCCGATCGCTCCCCAACATCTGGGGTGCGTGGAGAGAAACTCAGGCAGCTATGGGGGGAGATTGCGCTATCAGAAGGAGAAACTGATATACCCTTACACTCTTAATATACCCTTTATAATAAAGTTAGAGCTAGCACTTCTGGGGTTGTTTGCTTCCTGTCTGGACAACCTCATAAGGTCTTTACAAGTGATGAGGTGGTGATTTCTAGAACTCCCAGCAACCATCTGAGGGGGAACCAGAGTGGAAAAGGATGGCTTGAATGGGTTCAGCTTCAATATAGATCTGGGCAGGGCAGGGAAGTGAAATGGATTAGTCCATAACAAGGGATTTTTTTTTAAAATCTGACTTGATTCTTCCCATCCTTGGTTCTAAACACCCCCCTCCATCCACGATGCCTCCATTTTGGAGCCTCTTCCCCATAGCTCACCGATTCCAAGTCTTGAATGCATTGCTGGCTCTCTTGAAGAGGTATCCTTCCATCACTACTCCGTTGGGAGCGTCGACGTTGAATTCCACTTTGGATTCATCATAAGAGAAATCCTGAAGTACGGGGAGGAGGGAAAAAGAAAGGGAGCCAGGTAGTTGGGGGCTGCTTGGATGCAACAAGGCAACCCTCCACATCTTTACACTAACAAGGCTGTCTTGATTTGAGCAAGTAAGTAGGGATCATAGCCACAATCTGGATGAACGTTGAGCCAGTCCGTTAATGAAGCAGGCTGCAACCCTTTGGCCACCTTCATCCATTATATGCTAAGCCATCATCAGATTTGTTTGGTTTGGGGTTAGTGAGGAAATTGGAACCCCCAACCACAATTGCTGAGAATCAATGGCCACATGGGGGGGAAGGGAAATGCAAAAATGGTAGCCATAGTCCTACAATAAGTCTACACAATAGAAACAACAATGGTGGAAGGGAACATCAACAACAACAGGAAAATCCCAGCCTCATTCATTTTGCAAAAAACATTCAGCCATGACTCTCTATCAAAATGCATTTTTACGAAAGGTTCAGATGCCCCATTCCTTAAAAAATAGATGTTGATCTAATTAAGCGTGGGTTTGTTTCAATAAATCCTAGTGAAGCCACGAGCAATCCAAATGTGCAAATCAAAAAGCCAGCAGAGGGCTTCGTGGTTCTTTTTAAGCCACATTGTGGCTTGTTTGGTTTGATTTATTTTTGTTTCCACATCTAAAATGTCTGTCCTACTTTATAAACAGCTTATGTGTATGTGTGTGTGTGTGTGTGTGTGTGTGTTTAGGGTCCATGTGTTGAGTGAATCCAGCCATCCCACATTTGAAAACCACACATTTGAAAACCACAATATATGATCTTGCCTAGTGTGGTTACCCAAGCAAAGTTGATTTATTCTAGAAACCATGGCTTAAAGCAATATGGAAACCCTGCTCAGTGTATGCTGTTAAAACACAGGTCTGTCTCTTTCTCTGTCTCTCTCTCTCTCTCTCTCTCTCTCTCCCTCCCTCCCTCCCTCTCTTTCGCAAATCTCTATCTCAAAGAAATTAGTCCTCCAAATTAAAACTTCCCGGAAGACTGAAGCTGAGCCCTTTACACAGGAAGTCCTTGACTTGCGACCACAATTGAGCCCCAAATTTCTCTTGCTAAGCGAGAAAGGTTGTCAAGTGACTTTGTCCCCATTTTACAACCCCTCTTGCCACAGGTTGTTAAGCGAATTACTCCAGTTGTTAAGCTAGTAGACACGCTTGTCAGAAGATTGAAAAAGGGGATCACATCACCCCGGGACACTGCAACCGTCATAAATATGAACCAGTTGCCAAGCATCCGAATTTTGGGCTGCTGAAAAATTGGAGCCTGCCACAGTTGTAAGTGCCACTTTTTTCAGGGCCGTTGTAACTTTGATCGGTCACTAAACGAACCGTTGCACGTCAAGGACTACCTCTACTACTTTCTTCCCTCCTGGCTGCATCCATTCCTGCCTCTCCTTCCCGTTGCAGGGGTTCCTCCTCTTCCTTTCCAGGCGTTTGATTTGTTTG
Source organism: Notechis scutatus (assembly GCF_049901735.1). NCBI lineage: Eukaryota > Metazoa > Chordata > Lepidosauria > Squamata > Elapidae > Notechis > Notechis scutatus. The sequence goes on along the minus strand of NC_142024.1, from coordinate 3,729,468 downwards.
TTTATTGAATGTATTCATTGCCCATTTCCCAACGAAAAACCATCTTGGTGGCTCGACAAATAAAAACGGGAGGCCGAAGCAATAGAAAGTTGCAAGGCAAGGCTTTTCGCTCATTGGGAGCAGCGTGGCCTCCGGCATGCACAGTTGCTAGGCAACAAAACCATCCTCTCTGCTTAGGATGAGTGCATCTCTCTCTCTCTCTCTCACACACACACACACACACACACTCAACCCATAAAGCTGGCTCCCTCCGGCTCATGTCACACTAAAGAGAATCAGAGCAATATGACCGGTGTCCCCAATGCTCCTGAGGGATGCTTGGAACCTCCTGGCATTTCGACCAAGCTCCGACTTCCCTGGAATCAGTTTCTCTGCACACATCGCGGGAAAATGATTGCTTTGTTTTGGTTGTAGCCGTTTACAAAACCAAACCAAACCAAACCAAACACGGAACATTTAAAACCGAGTTTTCATTCCCCCACCCCACCCCCACAAGCAGTTGGTCCAAGTTTAGCGTTTGGGGATTTGGATGTTTGGCAAAATAAAAAATAAAATAAAAATAAACTCAGCCTTTTGAGCTTAATTTATTTTCCAAAGCACCAAAGACAAGACAAGAAGCAACGGGTGGAAACTAATCAAGGAGAGAAGCAACCTAGAACTAAGGAGGAATTTCCTGCCAGGGAGAAGAAGAATTAATCAGTGGAATGAGTTTCTTCCAGAAATTGTGAATGCTCCAACACTGGAAGTTTTTAAGTTTTTTTTTTCTGCACACCCACAAACTGTTTTATTACTCAGACAAGCAAGAGATGTAAAACTATCTTGGGGAACTGAAAAAAAAAAAAAAGAAATGAACAAACCAAGCTTGATTTGACAGGAAGGCAGGGAGCCTCCATTGCAAAACGGAATTCTTTATTGGCCAGTTGTGATTGGACACACAAGGGATTTGTCTTCGGTGCAGATGCTCTCGGTGTAAAATAAAATATATTTGTCGAATGGAAAGGAAGCCAAAATTGCAGATAATTCAGATGCAGCCACAATATGCTCAGGGACATTGGCCATAACAAGCACCCTCAAGAATTGTGTTAAGAGCTCTTTTTGTGAGTCCTTTTTGCCTACTACGTCATTAAATCACAGGCACTAAATACCCCATTCCCCAGCCTCAGCCGTTTCCAGTGCCTTTCCCCTTTCCTGTTTGATTTGAATTTATATAACAGTCTTGCATAGAGAAGGTTTCCAGCCCCCCCCCCTCCATCATATTGGACAATTGTTTCTATGGAAACATCAAATGCCAACACAAAGAGACCGCAAATTCTAAGAGAGCGACCAGAGGACAGAGATGATGCGAAATTCAAGGAGAGAGGAACAGGAGGAAAAATCAGGGAACTGTTTTCCCCTCAAGCACTAGCAGGAAAACACATGATTCCCACACACACACACACACAATTTTTTCCCCCTTCTGGTCCCCCCCTTCACCTCTGCCAGAGTTTCACCTCTCCCTTCCAATTTCACCCTCAAGTACAGAATCTGTTATCAGTCAAAAAATGATGAAGGAGAGAATAAAACCAAACAAAAAACAGAGATTTCCGGCCATGGAGAAATATTGTCAGAGAGGGAAAACAATGCCTGGATGACTTTTTCATCCCTGGGGTCAAAAATCAGCGGTGTGACTTTTGAGGGCTTCCTTGTTCTCTCCGTATTTTTCCCCCCCTGTATATCATATCCTTTATATTTAGCGCTCTTTTGCACAGCCAAGTTTTTACTATTGCGGAAAAAAAGATGCTGTAGGTTTCAGTTGTAACCATGCATATTACCCACCTCCCAATATTGGGGGGGGGGGATACCCTCGCACCTAGAAATCTAGATCTTGTCAGAGAGAAAAAACCCTGCCTTGCAGAGGACCTGGTTTGCTAGTTTTCTGTGTTAGGATTGCAAAGAAGGGATCTGGAGACCGCACAGGATCCAGCTAGCTTCTCCACCTTCCATGTCCTGGAAAAAGAGGAATTGGCATTTCCTTTTTATTCTTGCAATTCAATCATCTCTGGCACCCTCGATGCGATCAAAACGTAAGCCAAACATCTATGGAGATACTCAACCATCCAGGCCAGGATTGTCCCAAAGGTGTTGTTGTTGTTTTTTTCCTCTGCTCACAACAGAATACCATATATCACCAGGTTTGAAATTTGGGGCTTGGACAACCTTGAACTACACCACCTACGGTTGGATTTAAGCACAGCACACAAAATTATCTGCTACAACATCCTACCAGTCCATGACCACTTCAGCTTCAACCACAACAACACAAGAGCACACAACAGATGCAAACTCCATGTAAACCGCTCCAAACTCGATTAAGGGAAATACGACTTCAGCAACAGTGTGGTCAATGCCTGGAATGCAATGCCTGACTCTGTTGTCACATCCTCTAACCCCCCCATTCCTTTAACCTCAAACTATCCACTATTGACCTCACCCCTTTCCTAAGAGGCCTGTAAGGAGCGTGCATGAGGGCATCATCCCTGTCCTTTTGTCCCCATTTATTTGTACCTATTTCCTGTATTCTTGCTCATGTTTATACTTAAACCTATTCTCTTGTAAGCGATTGACAAATCAAATCAAATAAATAAAATAAAAGGCCATTGGACTTTCTGGGTTGTTTTTTTTCCCCCTTGAAAAATTTCACACCAGTCAGTTAGAACTGAAGAAGTTTCTTGGAATGAGAAGCGAAACGTTTTCAAAGAGAAAAAAAAAAACCAAGAAAGTCCAGTTGCCTTTTTTGGGGGTGGGTGGGGAGAACACCTTTGGGACAATATGAGCCAAAGCTCCCCTTCTCACTCACTTCCTCCCCCACCCCCAATCGCTGTTGGACGTCACAACGACATAATACACCATCCTTTTGTTTCTCCTCTTGACTTCCCCTGGCCGCCGGGATGATCAGAGTCAAACCAGCTGACCAATCCAACCTGGGGAAATGGGAGGAACTGGGGAAGCCCAGGGCCTCAGATGAGCAAAGGAGAAACCTTGGCTCGGTGGGACTGGTTCTCAGCCCCAAGTCTTCCCACATCCAAGGTTGCCAAAGGGAATCCAAAGATGCTCTCACCCCTTTGACAGGCAGCCCCTGAACCAAAGGCACCCCAGGAAGGGCCCACCTCTGGTTTCTCACATGCTTTCCAAGTGTGCTTTCCAAGCCCCCAGACCATGCCATCCATTTATAAAGGGGTGGAAAACCCAACCAACTCAACTGCACTAATGCCCCTTCTATCGTTCCGAAACCCAAATCGAGTCACACGGTCTGCTGTTTCTGCAGCTCCAGCTGGAGGGGGCCAAACCTTTCCCAGCCTCCTCCTCCTCCTCCTCCTCCTCCTCCTCCTCCTCCTCCTCTTCCCAACCCCAAGAAATGCCGTTCTCACACACACACACACACACCCTGTCCTCCTTTCCCTTACCAGAAGATACTCCAGTCTTCCAAAAATCTTCATGACGCCCCTGTTGTGCCGTGTGCTCCTGCTCTGCCAAGTGTATAAGCAGCCCCGCTCCAATCGGGTAATTCTACATGGCGTTACTAAGTGAGGAGGGTGTGTTTTCTCCTGCCTTCCTCCGTCCGCCCACCCTCAAGGCACCCGCTGCGCGTGCTGGAAAATCTTCCTTACATTGCTTTTATCACTATTATTATTATTATCATCATTATTTCCCCTCTCCCTTGCTCAAAGACTGGCCCACTGCGTCCTGTCGGAGCCAGAGATGCTGGGAGAGTGAAACCAAGGGGAGAGCTGGCCTGAGGACCACCTGCCCGTGTTCTTCCCCATTTCCCCACCCTCCCCCGATCCTCCCCTCCAGGGCCCACGGCTCCCCTTTCAGAATCAATCAGCTTAGTGCATTAGCTCATTTCCATATAGCTGTCGCCTCTGGATGGAAGTGGGGAAAGGAGAGAGAGAGAGAAAGAGAGAGAGAGGCAGGGCAGAGCCTACACACCATTAAAATAAATAAATATATCATGCCTTCTCATACACACACACCCAAAAAAAAGAACTCTGACCCTGCCAGAGATGTGAAGGGCCCCTAAGGCTGCCCGCTTCCTACTGAGGTTATGCCTCCTGCAAGCATGGGGGTGTTTCTCTCCCAGATCCCCCCCAAATTTACTCCTGCCCAGTTGGAGGCTCTGCAACAGGCCATATGGCCGGCCGGCAATATTGATTTTCTTTCCCAGTTCTTCTCTCTTCTAAATCGATGTGACAGGCCCAGTTTTCGTATCCTCACTTTCCTTCTCTCTCTCTCTCTCTCTCTTTCCCTCTTTTTCCCCACCTTATGCTTTCACATGCCGGGCAGGTCTCCAACTCCCCTATTATGTGTGTGTGTGTGTGTGTGTGTGTGTGTGTGTGTGTGTGTGTGTGTGTGATTCTATTGGCATCAAAGTGCACCTCTCCTTAAGCAATTTTGGGAATTGGAAAAAAAAAGGGAGGCGCAGAATCCCCTGCTGCTCAGTGTTGGGATTTTGTAATGGCTGATCATGGTTCTACATTTATGCGGATACATCAAGAGCTCTGCTGGGTGCAGTGAATTGTAGTATGAGCTGCGACAGCCAAATACAGCCTCGGCGCTCAGATGCAGTCTAGAACAGGGCGCTTACCTGGTAGGCAAACGTTAAGGCATCGCCAATCCTTCCAATTCTCCTGCTCCCATGTTTCTTCCTATTTTTTTTTTTTTTTTACCATTCCTGGAAGTTATCACTTTAAACTCGATAATCCTTCATTGAATCACATCCTGCCTTTTCGCAGAGGTCCAGGCAGATTAGCTAGCAACGTATCCCCTACCACCACAAGCCCATAAGGTTGGTTAGGCTGAAAGACTCAGCTTGCGCTCACTCAACGTGCTAAATTTATCCGTTTTTTTCCAAGCTCACAAAATACACTAAGCTACAAACGGAACACAATGCTAACCGACACCAATTACTGTGGTAACTCCACGATGCCAGTGCTGCTGCATCTTGTTTAAATGATCCGTTTAAGGCTGAATTCTTTGAATTGGTCTCAAGCCATTTAATGAACTTCCACCGCTAAGGTGGCCACCCTTGTTCAACCCCGAAACAATAAACTAAACCGGCATCTGACTGAAGACAGAACAGGAAAAAAGAATGTGAGGCGTTTCGATTCATCTGAAATAAGTTCCCCAAGCCAAACGAAACAGAACTCTTCACCTGGTACTCACCTGTAGAAGAGTCTGGGTGGAACATTGAAGAGGAGCGAGGAAAAAAGGAAGAAAATGAAACAGCGTTATTGGAATCTGCTTGTCTGTAAAAAAAAACAAAAAACCCCTCAGGGATGCAAAGGTGAATATTTAGGCCATGGGTGCCCAACCTTGGCAACTTTAAGACTTGTGGACTTCAACTCCCAGAATTCCCCTCAGTCAGCATGGGAATTCTGGGAGTTGAAGTCCAGAAGTCTTAAAGTTGCCAAGTTTGGAGACCTCTGGCCTACATTTTTAATTTTTTTATGGACAGGAGGCTCAATGGACAATATACAGTAGATTCGTTTGGAGCTCAACTGAGCCATTGTGTTGTGATTTGCTGGCAGCATTGAGGTCTTGGAGAGCGAGGACTCGAATGAGGGGCCTGCGTGTGATGCAGGGATGAGGCCAGGACCATCAGGGAGTGAAGTGCTGCCTTCGGAGCTTGTGGAGGCTGGCAGCAGTGATGTAGAGGACCCCGAGGAGCCTGTGCCCAGTGTGCATGCGCGCAGGGCTGCTCGAAGGAAAGAGCAGCTGCAGCAGCACGGGCGACTCGGGAGTAAGGCTGCAAAGTGATGGCCCCTCCCTTAAGGGATAAAAGCCAGCCCTCAGAGGTGAGATTCTTTGCAGGAAGCAAGGAAGTTCTTGCACTTCAAGTCTTGTGGAAGTTCGGACTGTCCTGGTTTGTGTTTGGAGACTTTTGGTTTTGATTATTTCCTTGCAATTAAACCTGGTGTTCTTGGCAGCCTTGCAAAAACTTTGGAAAGGCTTGTTCTTATCTGGGACAATTAGTTTTTAAGAGCATTTTAATGAACGAACGGAATTCACAGAGAAGCATTGAAAAGGTTTTGCTTTTATCTCTGTTTGGTGTTTGTTTGCTTTGAACGAGGCTTGGGTCAGAACACATTGATATATATTGGGACGACAAAGAAAAAAAATAATTCTTCCCTGGCGCAGCGAGGCCAGCTCTTGTCTGAAAGGGGATTCTAACCCAGAGGGAACTTCTAGTTCAGGAGAGAAAGCAAACACCTTTCCCTATCCAAGCACGATCCAATCTCTCTAACCAGATGCCTGGGCCTGAGACGAGAGGGAGCCGCGGAATTTTCATGTCATGCTTGGCTGCATTTCTTTGAGGCACCGGGCTGATTAGTTTTGAAAGCAGGATGCTGTGTCTCGTCTCCGCTTGTGTGACTTCGGGATTCAGACTCACCCGTTGCTGAATAAGGGCGTGCTTATGCTCCATTTCCCTCTTCTCCACAGCCGAGTCGATCACCAACTGGTCCAGCTTCAAGGGTGAATGAGAAGGCACGTTAAGGCCGAGGCTTATTTTCTGCGCTTTCAATTTCTCTCTCTGAGGCCAAAGAGAACTATCTTTTTCCCAATGGCCACACGAGACCACATGGTGGGCAGGGCTAAAAGTCACATAGGTAGGGCTAGCCCAAAGCGTACACTCTCTCTCTCTCACTCCCCCCATGCAGTAGAGTGTAGGGAGGGAAAGGAAGGAAGGAAGGAAGGAAGGAAGGAAGGAAGGAAGGAAGGAAGGAAGGAAGGAAGGAAGGAAGGAAGGAAGGAAGGAAGGAAGGAAGGAAGGAAGAGGCAAGAAATGTGAGGGGAAGGAAGGAGAGAAAGAAAGAAAGAAAGAAAGAAAGAAAGAAAGAAAGAAAGAAAAAGAAAGAAAGAAAGAAAGAAAGAAAGAAAGAAAGAAAGAAAGAAAGAAAGAAAGAAAGAAAGGTGAGGCACAAATGTGAGGGGAAGGAAGGAAAGAAGGAAGGAAGGAAGAAAGAAAGAGAAAGAAAAGAAAGAAAAGCAAATACTCAAACTCAAACCAACATCTGGAAAATAGACCAAGTGCCACACTTTATTTTAGGCATATTTGCATCACAAACCAACCATCAGTCAGAAAGTTTAGATTCTAGTCCTCATAATTCAAAACAAATAGATGATTTGAAGAAAAAACAACCAACTTAACATTGACTGGATTTCCCCACACACCCCAGTCTCCTGCAAAATGCTTCCATTTAATTAAACTACGTCAGGAGCCAAGTAAGTGCATGCCAACAAGCTGAGCTGTCCTTTGGGTGACCTCCCCCCCCAAAGACCACAACCGCAATCCAGGAACCCTATCTGGCGGCTGCCAAGGAAAAACTACCAGGCCAATCTTACTCAAGATTTCTTGATGTCTTCCCTTGAACTCAGGTGAGGAACATGAGTCAGTCTCAAGGGGTCGGCTCAACAATCAATGAGATTTTATGAGTCTCCTAATCTTCTTTCCTTCTACAACTCTCTTTTGGTCTTTGTTCCCTTCACCCTTCTCCCAGCTTTGACCCACTTTTATTCCTCCCCATCTCCTTTCCCTGGCTTTGGGTTTCTACATTCTTTCTGTCTCTGTATGTCTGTCTCTCTCTCTCTCTCTCTCTCTCTCTCTCTCTCACTCACACACACACAAGACTCAATTGCTTCCTCACCTCCGTGGCTAGTTTCTTCATGTACGGATCCAATTCGTGCAGGAGGCTGTAACCTTGCTGGAAAAAGGTGTACTGGGCGTGCATAAAAGAGAGCATCTGGAAGGAAGACAGGAAAGTCCCTTCATGAGCCACTCCTGCGTGCCCTATGGGCCCTTTGGGGCACTTCTGTGTCCCCGAGACCTTCTCTGTACATGGAAGAAATGAAGAGGCCTCTTCCAAGAGGGATTAAAAGAGACATTTCCCTTTCTCTGCCTAAGGGGGAAAGGGAGACCCCCACTCTTAAAGTGAGGCTGAAAGAAGATTTCCCTCCAGGACACGGAGGATGTCCCTCTTCTCCGAGAAGGCAACCCAAACTATCCTCCTCTCCTGCATGTGTGGGATAAATTTAACCTGGTTTACAGCATCCCCACCGATCAGCCCTCCATCAACCTTTGTAGCTTAGTTGCAGGGCGGGGAAGCAAGAAGGATGGAGAAATTAAGTAAAATTCTTACGGCATCCAGAATTTCAAATTTCTTCTTGGCCTGGAGAACGTTGATCTAGAACGAAAGAAACACGGGTGGAGCTAAATTTCACGACTAACAAATCTGAAACAAGCGAGTCGGATCACTCTTATAAAATTAAAAATGTTAATACCCCATCTGTAAAATAAAAAAAAACTAGTTCCACGTTTTCACTATACCATCTTGGGTGCTTATAATGAACAGAGCCGGAGGAAGCAAAGGGGACAGATTCTACACAAACATTTTTATGGCCAAGTTCGTAAGACCTCCTGGCTTTGCAGAACTGTGAAGAAGGTGTGCGTGTGAGCCGTGAAGTGAGCAATTCATATTAGAGGGGCAGATCTATCAACATCTATTAAATATGAGCAGAAATAGCACAGCCTCCTGTTTAAAAGGCAGGTTACATCTAAGTAACAAGTACTACACACAAAGAGCAGGAGGACGTGATTGTAATCGATTCTACTCTGGCTGCCTTTAAAACGGGAAAGGGAACCACCCAGCTAGAATACAACTCCGTTAAGCCACTGCCCGCACGGCCAATAATAGCTAGAATGATGGCAGTTGGAGTAGTGGAACCCTTTCCAGCAAGCTACTGACTCCTAAGCTTAAATTGGACTTTTAAAAATAAATAAATAAATAGAAACGCTTCCAGGAGCTAAAACAGCTGTTTCCCTTTTGGTCACCAGCAGGTCATCAGATGCAGAGAACGGTTCAAGGTTTCTGATTTCTTGGCTTCCCAATGGTTTCCCCCAAGAGCCAGCTTCTTCTGCTCATTCCTACAAATCCACAGGATATGACTCCATATGCTGTCCCAGGACGAGACAGAAGGTCTTGGCAGATGGCTCCAGTTTGCAAAGGCGGGAGGTGGGGTAAAGGAGGGCACTGAAGCAGCTTGGATCAATATTAGCCTGGAATTTGGGGGGGTTTGATTGAAGTAGCGGAAAGTCAGGAAAAGAAAGCTCAGTCCAGTTTCAGATATGGTAAGGATACATACATCCATGTAAGAGGAAACACAGTGAGAAAGTAAAGCAATCATAGGAAGTCCAATTCAGCCCAATTCAAAGCAAAATGTGTTCCTCCCGCTGCCCTATTTCCTTTCCCTTGCTCAATCAACCTTTGGAGTGGAGATTTTCCAACTGGGGACTTTTCCTTCCCGAAAAAGATGGGACTCTTTTCAAAGCAACACTTTGGTTTTCCTCCCCAAAAAATCCATTTTCAACCGAATGCCCAATGAGGTCAAATGTGGATCTGAAGAATGAAAATTCAAGGAGAAACCAAAACAGACTCATCTTTGAAGAGACTAAAACATAGGAAGAACGGTTACAGGAACCGGGCCTGGCTAATCTAGTGAAGAGAAGGACCAAGGGAGACATGATAACCGTCTTCCAATATTTGAGGGGCTGCCCCAGAGAGGAGGAAGGGGTCAAGCTATTTTCTAAAGCACCTGAAGGCCAGACAAGGAACAATGGATGGAAACTGACCAAGGAGAGATTCAACCTGGAAATAAGGAGAAACTTTCTGACAGTGAGAACCATCAACCCATGGAAGAGAAGTTGTCTTTGTAAGTTGTGGGAGCACCATCGCTCGAGACTTTCAAGAAGAGACTGGAGTCCCATCTGTCAGAAATGGCATAGGGGTCTCCTGCTTGGGCAGGGGGTTGGACCAGATGACCTACAAGGTCCCTTCCAACTCTGATTATCTGATCTGATAGGCTTTGCTTTTTCCACCTAATTCTAGGAAGCCCCCTTTAAAAAAAAAGTCTCACCTACCTGCAAGACGTAATCCAGGGCCAAGTGCCGGAAACATTTCCTGGTGATGGTCAGCGTGCCCGTGGCTTCTTCTACTTCGTGGGGTTTGTGCCGTGGGGCTTGGGCGTTCTTGACCAAAGCGATCTCCATGTCTTCTCGGACTTTGTCAAACTGTTTTTTGGTCTCCTTGAACTTGCGGACATCCCTGCCAAGCAAAGCAAGATGGCAGGCATGAGCTTTGTTGACATCTGCAGCCCGCTCAACACCCAAAAATGGCCAGGTTGGTCTTCATTGGGTGTGTCCAGCCATTGGCAACATCTCAACAACCTGTCAACTCATAAAATATTTCTATGGTCTTTTAGAGTTGCCAACAGAAACGGGGGGAGCAGTGGGCAGCCTGCATTCCATAAATGTTTTCAAAGATAGTTTCTAGGTGACTGAAGTTTCTAACTGATGGAGGAACAGAATCATAGAATCGTGGAAGGGAGGAAGGGTCTTCTAATTATTTGCCAGGAATCCAGATACTCACTCTTTCACAAAGTTGTTCAACTGTTGCCGGACAGATCTCTGAGCTTGGTCGAAAAGGATCTAAAGACGGAGGGGGAGGGGAGAGCAAGCAGAGAAGGGAGGGGAAAAAGCACATAAGACCATCAAAACTCTGGATCGTTCCAGCAATCCAATGACTTTTTAAACGGAGGATTCTTAACATAAGCCATTAGCTAAAACACCCAAAATGTCCTGTTGGATCTAGTCCCCAAGTAGGACAATTAATAGCAGTGCTCCATGGTTTATTTTCCCACAGCATTACTGAAAAGATAGACTACTTCTTAAGGCTGGAGGTTCCAGACCTAACAGTCATCAATTCTGCCTTCCACAAGAGAAGAGCCATAGGTTGGTTAATCATGCAAAAGAAGGTATCATACCCCAAAATATATGATACCCCCAATCCATTGGATAACTATTTGACTTGTATGTCTACTTATAAGAAGGATAGGCTGCTGTTCTGTCTGGAAGGCAAGCCAAACCAGCTAATAAACCAAAGCCTCCAATTAAAGTACCAATTTAAAAAAAAAGTAGCTTTAAAAACAAAAATAAATCAAGAAACTTGAAGGGGGGGGGGGACGGGGACAGAAACCAGTTGCATTCCTCACCTGTTCCTCTAGAGGGCACCCTCACTCAACAGGCCAATATCTCTGCTGGCACCAACATGAAAACTCATGTCTAGCAGCTGCTTCTATTTTATTGAAATCTGCGTTGACTATGTATTAATACCGTTTCATTGTTATTATTTTTACCACTCGACCATCAAACCTTTTCTCAGCATCTTAACATTCTAGGCAATTTCAAAGGCTATTTACCCCATCCTGTCTTCTTCTGCTTCTTATATTAATACGTTACTTTCTTTAAAAAAAAAAAAAAAACTTTTGTAAGAAAGTGGGAGCAATTCTCCAGTTTCAAGTTCCCACCAGCCCCCAGCCCCCACATCAGGCTCCCATCATTTGTCTGGCAATAGGATAGAAGTGGTATCCCGCTGCCTTGTTCCAAGCTGTTTCTTTGGCAGCTTTGGGACTTCATGTTGGCTTTCCATCCCAAAACTGAACCTTTAGTCCTACTTTTTTGAGGCTAACTTGGCCGCAGAGGTAGTACCCACACCGAGTTGTATCTGTGGGGTTTTTTTTCAGAGAAAGAGGAAAAGTATCTTCTTTCTCCTCCCACAAATACTTTGACTTTCTGAAAATCCCCTGGGTGCACGCATACACTTTCCTCTCCCGTGCCCCACAGCCCTGGCATTCACATCCTCCACACTTGAAATAACATAAATGTTTTGTTTATCCAAGAGTGGTTTTCCTGCGATATGATTTGAAAAATCCTGCAAAAGGCAGCCTTTTGCAAGCAGAGGACTGAAGCACCCCATCCATCCTGCTGGCAAACAGGTACCCAGCCTTGAAGACTTTTAGCTCCATTGGTGCCTTCGGCCAAGGGGACGTACCAGCTCGAAAACGGTCCTGAGTGGGTTTTAAATGCAAACAGATG